>NW_006290677.1:2007044-2012820 GCF_000327345.1 Myotis davidii | reverse complement strand
TATTATAATATTATTTATCTAGTGGCTGATACAGTGAGACTGAGATATTTATTGGCTTGGGTCCCAGAATTTTGCTTTAATTTAGAAGATTTAATGTAGAATTCCAATGATAATAAGAAATAAACTTGTGGATAACAGAGAAAAATTAATGGGTAATCAAAGATAGGCTGTCCTTATCAAGGATACTGTGAGGGGTAATTCTGTGTTAATTGGGAAGTAGGAGTAATGGATGACCTCTATGGGCCTCAACATTATCACAAGATAGTCCTGAAATTGGAGTCCTAGCAAAAGGAAACCACAGGGTGCAGATCATGAGGAGGCTCAGAAAAGGCAAGAATATATTTCTGTCAGCAATTTTAATCTCTCACCAGACCCGCTTCCCTTTATAAAAAAACACTCCCAGGTCTTATGCTGGAGAATGACCCCTTAGGAATCCTGTCAGACGCTACCTTCTTTCTACCCTTAAAATCCCATTCTGTCTTGGCTTAGTTCTAAAAATCTTCCTGATAGCTCATCTTGGTTTACCTTTCTCACTTACCCCTTTTTATTTGGTAATCAGACTTGAGACTGTTAACCTTAGAATTAGGAGCTGGAAAAACATTTCTATTTTATTTTATTTTTTTTTGCCTTTGATAGTCATCTTCAGCTCTCTGTCTAAAACCAAGGACATCTACACTCTTCAGCACAATATTAGCTGGATCTTTTCTTCTTGCCTGAAGATGAAATAATAACCCCCAATTCTTTCACATCAATTATACTAAAATCTATAAAGACTAAAACCTCTAATAAAATGAGAATTAGAATTTCATGCCACTGTAAACGGTGAGATTTTTTTTAAAGAAAAAGAATTCTTTTACTTATATGCTAATAAAAAATAAAAAAAAAACCTAGATTCTTATATTCCAGTGAAATAATACATTATCTAAGTATCAGATACTCCTTGGGGATTGCTCTAAACTCACTTTCTTATCTGCCATAAAATCATCCTTCAAGCAGTCATTTCAAATGAATTTTCCTTATTTTTATATTATACTTTTCAGACCCGAGGTTCAGAGTGATTAAATGCTTCTCCAAGGTCAAACAGTTATGAGTCTGAGTGGGGCTCACTGGCAGACTTTCTACTCTACCAGGCTATGAATACCTTAAGGTTGAGTCTTCAGTTGCTACAGGGTTTGAGGACAGAAACCACAAAAAGCAAGCAAGCAATTCTGTTGACAATTGGCAAAGAGATGAAGTTCAAAATGCCTTGTAGAAGCCAAGTAAAATATTTTGGAAATGAAGTTCCGGGTTTTATTAAACTATGTTCTCCTCCTTAACCTTTCCCACATACTTCTATAAAATTTGTGCTAAAATACATAGTTTGAAATGCAGTAAGGAACACATGGTAGTCTTTATTTTCTGGGCCAAAGTCTGACTATGTTGATTTTCAAAGGATGTTTTCTATAGTTTGAGTACAGTCTTTGAATGAAATTTTTAATGAAGAACTTGCCTCCCTTATTTGAAAAGATTAAAATTTAAAGGAGCTGGATTTCTTTACAGTAATTATTTATTTTATAACTTTATTCACAATAGTTATTGTTTATCTGTTGGAGAATTAGTACACAGAAACACACATAAATAGTATTTAATTATTCTTGTTTTTTCATTTACAAGATTGGGTAAGATTTGTTTTCTATTTGGCTTGCAATGTGTGATATTTAGAAAGTTTTCTTTTTTCAATTATTGGCATATTTGGTAGGAAATGTGCTGCCAGATGCTCTTAAGGAATTAGAAATAGCACTGTGATGAGATTGAACCTGAGTAGGCGGTTGAGACATCTCTACTTACTGCTCTCTGAATGCAAGTCAATTCTGGGTACAATGTATTAGCAAAGGCTGCCTCCTTCTGACTGTTCCACTTGGTAAGTTGTACATTATGTAGTCTTTATTCCAGTTTCCCCTTTCTTCTTTATTTTCTCTAAGCTTATTTTTAAGACATCCACATAATGGTTAAAACTAGAAAGGTGGAGTATAATACATTTTTATTACTTAAATGAATAACCAATAATAGTGACTCTGATGAAATGATTACTATAATTTTATGCTTCTTTAAAATATGTTCGAATTTTCGAATAGGTATCCTTTTATTTATTCAATAAGGAAAAAATCTTCTAATATTTCAGTGAAATAATATATAATCTGAACATCAAATAGACAATTATTGAGGATTGCTTTAAGATCACATCCTTATTTGCCATATATTCATCCTTTAAACAAGATATTTCAAATTATTATGATATTTTTGGAACTAATAACTTGGAAGATGCAACACTGGCTTTATAAAAGTTATATAATGCTTCTCTGTGCATAGTTAAGGAAAAATACTCAACAGCTGCCTAAAACATGGCAGGCAAACCAACAAAATGTTTGGCCAAAAATGACTGATGGGCTGAAAAATATGAAAGGAAATTGTCTGGAAGGTTCTTCTGTGCATTTACCGGTATTATTGCTGTTGGGATAAAGATGAATAGATACTGGTAAAAAAAATTAGGCTTTATTTCAAAATCAATAAACTTGAGGGCATTTCCAAAACAATAGAAATTGCTGAAATCACATTTTATATTCAGAAATATGTATAGATACAGAAGGTTTGTTTCCAGTATTCCTCAGAAGCTAAAATATAGGCACATATTACAATTCTAAATTATTTCAGTGAAACAAGAGTTGGGTGTGAAGGAATTGAAGGAATAGTAATCAGTTCATGGAATTTTGTATTTTTGTGACCACAGTTTTAATATGACTATTAAAAAAGGAAAGATCATTTATAGTTGAATTAGCTATGTGGTACAATTCCTAGATCATTATGAAGAATGAAAGGAATACTTGAGAAGAATCTAACAAAAGTAAGGAAGCAGTAAAACAAACAAAAAGGACAACAACTAAATATACTAATAGTAAATATGATATGAGAAAAATAAGCCATCATATATGTTGCCAAAATTGATGAGTGGGTTGAGTGCCCTATGAAAAGATAGGCTGACTCAACTCCAAGTTTGGTTTAAATTCACTTTAATAACAAACTGCCAAAGTAGTCCCTCCCTGAAAAAAGAGTAGGTAAATCACATGTCTGCAAATAGCAAAGTAAGTGAAAGCAGAAATGATACTAGTATCCAATTTGATTTGAAGGCCAAAAAAAGGGAAACAGATAAAACAAAGTCATGAAGAGCTCCAACAAAGAAATGAAAAACAAACAAAATGGCTTAGTCATTTATAAATGAAACTAGGGGTCCGATGTAAGAAGATTCGTGCACTGTGGGTGGTTCCCTCAGCCTGACCTGCACACTCTCCAATCTGGGATCCCTCAGGGGAACCCTCTCCAATCTAGGAGTTTCTGTCTGTCTTTGCAATCATATGAGCTAATTGTCTGAGACCCCCAACCCAGTTTGGTTTGTTGCTCACAGAATAATAGAGACATTTTTTTCTTTGCTTCATTGGTGGAGATTTCCTGGAAGTATTAGGATATCTTCCATTTAATTTTTCCTAGACACTAAATTATTTTCGTTGCTACTTCATAACTGTAATTTTGCTACTGTTATGAATCGTAATGTAATTATATAGGTGTTTTCCGATGATCTTAGGCAACTCCTATGAAAGGGTCATTCGACCCCCAAAGGGGTCGCGACCCACAGGTTGAGAACCACTTCTCTAGTGCCTAGGAGATCCGTCTGCCACCAGAACTACTATTCCCAGAATTCCTGGTGCTCCCCGCGCTCTTGGTTTCCCCTCCTGCTCTGTCTCTGTCCCAAGGCCTCCCACTCTGCCAACTCCTCCAAGCCTCCATTTCTCTCTCTCTGCTCTCCGTTCGTTGGCTTGGGGGGCCAAGTTTCTGAAGCCGGTCCACTCTCTGCCAGCTCTCCTGCTCTGCTCTCCGCCTGTTGGCTTGGTGGGGGTGGTGACCGGGGGAGCCACGTCCCCCCAAGCTGCCAGATCTGCATTCTGCTCTCCGCCCAGTACCTGTGTATGCAAATTAACCCACCATCTTTGTTTGGTTAATTTGCATACCCACTCCTGATTGGCTGGTGAACATAGTGGAGGGATGGTCAATTTACCTGTTTCTCTTTTATTATATAGGATATTTTTATTTTTAAAATGTTTTTATTGATTTCAGAGAGGGAGAGGGAGAAAGAGATAGAAACATCAATGATAAGAGAGAATCATTGATCGGCTGCCCCCTGCATGACCCCCACTGGAAATTGAGCTCGCAACCGGGGAATGTGCCTTTGACTGAAATCAAACCCGGGACTCGTCAATGCACAGGCTGATGCTCTATCCACTGAGAAAAATGGGCTAGGGTGAAATTACTCTCTTTTAAATAGTCACCATACATAAAAAAGAAATAATTCTGAAATGACAAGTTACTCAGAAAATCAATAAAAAATAGAATTCTTCCTAGAGAAACTTATGGGTCTAGATAAAGTGGAATTCAGAGGAAATTATAGATATAATGCTTTTATTATTAAAAAATAAGTACTTGAAAAATAAAATGAAGGCACAAAGGGGAGAGGGAATGAGAGCATCTGTAATAGTGTTAACAATAAAAAAAGAAGAAAATGCAGTAAAAAAGTGAAATTTAAGAAACTTAAAACAAGTGAACAACAAGTGGATCAAAAGAAAATATCAGTACAGGATCAAATTAATGAAAGAGAAAATAAAGCAAATAAATAATAAATAATACATCATAAAAGAAATAATAGTAAAATGGATAAATTACTTGGAAAAATACATAAAATATAAAACTAGCACATCTCATTGATAAAATAATATCTGGGTATAATTTGCTTTGACAGAATGCTCTTTCTTCATGGAAAGAATAAACTCAGATTCCTTTGTAGACATTTTGAGAAACCTGAATTTATGAAAATAAACCTTCCTATGGTGGCCTCAAAGAAGACTCAGAATAAAACATTTGCAGAGGCATAAGTTTCCAGGAAGAGTAGGTATAGGAAACGGCAGGCAATGTATAAAGAGAGTAACAATAGGAATAGATACAAAAGAGCACTTAGAAAGCTCTTGGATGATTTTCATTCTACCACAAGTGGCACTATTCTTTCTGCATGTTTAAAGGCAGATGTTGGCTGTATAGACAAAATGCAATGAAGAGTCAAGGCTATTATTCATTTCCTTAGGGCTGCTTCAGGAATGTGCTGCAGAGGGAAAAAGTTGCTTGGGGCCGGGCGGGGGTTGGGGGTGTCTGCATTATGCAAATTCCTTTTCTTTGCTGATTGAATTCTGAGAAAAAAATTACACAGTTTTCTACTTTGCTTGTGTTTTAATTGTTGCTCTAGAACTAATTAGATAGAAAAACAGTTTTAATGCCATTTACCTTGAGGTTGTTTAGCAAAGGCCATGATGTTTCAAGTATATTATTTTATTTATTTTTTAAATTAAATCTTTATTGTTCAGATTATTACAGTTCATCTTTTCTTCCCCCCATAGTTCCCCTCCACCCAGTTCCCACCCCACCCTCTGCCCTAACCCCATTGGTACTACATACATGCATATCTTTGTCCAATCTCTTCCCGCACACGCCCATTCCTTCCCCCCGAGAATTGTCAGTCTGCTCCCTTTCCATGCCCCTGATTCTATTATATTCACCAGTTTATTCTATTCATCAGATTTTTTATTTATTTGATCTTTAGATTCACTTGTTGATAGATATGTATTTGTTGTCATTTTGTTGTTCATAATTTTTTATATTTACCTATTTCTTCTTCTTCCTCTTTTTAAAGACTACCCTG
>NW_006290677.1:1988782-2005918 GCF_000327345.1 Myotis davidii | reverse complement strand
GAGACACCCTTATGGAGCAAAACTTGCTTCAGTGGGGCTTTGGTGCTCTCTGAGTCTGCTCCCTGAGTGTGTCCATTATGGATCTGAGGAATTGTAATCTGGATGGTCCCACTCTGACCACTGGGTACACTGGCACTTGGATCTCTAAGGAGGTGCTAATTTAGCCTCTGCCTGAGGCTACACAGCAGGAGCCCAGCTGTGAAGTAATGCAAGTTGTTGTGGGGCCTTGGGCCTTCTTTTGGAAGTTCTGGATTTCTCTGACCCAGCTGCAGTTTGTTAGGCAATTTTCAGATTGCAAAGGGCCAGGCATTTCATATGTAAAAGCCTCTGAGCACAGTTTGGATGGGGTGGGGTCTCTGGGGATCAACAGGGTGGAGCAAGCAGCTATGGCTGCTCCTCAGTCCTACCCTAAGAGGCCCTGCTTCTCAGTGTCCTGGTAATCGCTGCAAGTACCTCTGAGAGAAAGCTGCCCTTGAGTTCTGACCAATGCCAGACAGTCTAGTTTCTCCTGCATGAGTCTGGGCCCCCAGAGACTCACCCAGAACTGGAGTTCAGAGTAGTCAGGGACTTGAGACTCCCTCCCGATTGAAAAAGACAACGGTGTCCTCAGCTGCCAGCCCTTTCCACATGCGCCACGTCCTCAGATGCCAGCCCTTTCCGTGTGCGCCTCTGTACCTCTGCACTTTACTTCCACACTGCACCACCTCTGAGTCTCAGTGTGCTTTTCTCTTTCCTTCTAGTTGTAGAATTTCCACTCAGCCAGCCTTCCTGTGGTTCTGGATGATGTTCGTTTTGTCTTTTAGTTGTATTTTTGAAGTGTTGTGCGAGGCGGCAATTTCCAGTGTTTATCTATGCTGCCATCTTGGTTTCTCCTCCGATGTTTCAAGTATTTTAAATAAATGAACTGTTTTGGAACATTTGTTTGCTTGGGATAAATTCTAATGATGTGGAAGAACTTCATCTCTGGAATCCTGAGTCTCATTTTAGAAATGTCTTAACTTGTCTACTTTTCAATAATTTTCTCATCAATTATCATATTTGATCTTCCAATAATAGGACACTTTAATTACTGACAGCTTTTAGAAATAAAAGTCACAACGTGGCCATATCCACAATCTTAGATCAGTATCATTCCCCCCCCACCCCCACCCCACTTCTAGAGCTGATAATTCCTCAAATGTCTCAATTTAACAAAAGCAATGTGGTGAGCTTTGGGGTCACATAGATTTACATTAATCATGCCTTCATCAGTTTACCAACCTGAACTCTATAAACTTCAATTCTGAACTTGTAAAAAGGGTGTAATAATTTGTAACACATAAGCGTTCAGTGATGATGTGAAATAGTATAGATAAAGCACCTAGCAACCTATGTTGATGCCCAATAAATTACTACTATTATATCTATCATAGATAGAAAATAGGTGTGGAGATACCATATATCTTTGTCACACAGGTTTTGGCAATTGTTTGCTTTTGCTGTCTTCCTTTGAACTTTCCTTCTGATATGCAGAATGGCGAAGCTCAGGCTCTCTCTTTGCGGGTTCTTGTCTTACAGAGTTTGAAGGATAAAATTCGTGAACTAAATGATTTTAAGCCAAGATGTGGAAGTTTATTGTAAGCGTATCCAAACTCTCCCTGGGGAGGGGTTCTCAAAAGGGAAAAACCTGTTCTCTCTCTAAAATGGGAAACACACAGTCCTGTGAGTCTCTTTGTCTATGGCAGTGGTCAGCAAACCGCGGCTCGCAAGCCACATGCGGCTCTTTGGCCTCTTGAGTGTGGCTCTAACACAAAATTCCACGTGCGGGCGCACACGTACAGTGTGATTGAAACTTCGTGGCTCATGTGCAGAAGTCAGTTTTCGGCCTGGGTGAGTCTATTTTGAAGAAGAGGCATTAGAGGAAGTGAGGGGTGGACATATAGAGAGGATGAATGAAAGGAGATAGACGAAACAAGTATACAAGATGAGTGTGGATGGGAGAGTTGGAAGGGGTCGACATTCAAGAACATACCTCAATCAGATTGAGGACATTTTTAGCAAAGGCCAGCTTAGGAGTACCCTAATTAAGTTAATAACAATGTACCTAGCTATATAGTTTAAGTTTAAAAAATTTAGCTCTCAAAAGAAATATCAATCGTTGTACTGTTGATATTTGGCTCTGTTTACTAATGAGTTTGCCGACCACTGGTCTATGGGATTGTAAATGTTGGAAGCTTCTTTGTCTCTTCATGACACTTTCTAATTGGACCCTTCCTTATTTTATGTTCCCTGAGCTTTCCTAATTGGTCACTTTTCCCCTTATTCCCTGCATGGTATCAGTTTAAAAGTTTCAAAGTTTCAAAGCTCACCTGGTGCCCCCCTCTTCTCCTTCCCCTTATCTTGTATCATCCTTGTAAACAATCTGGCAGCTGGAGCCACCTCTGCCCATCATGTATGCATTTCTCTCCCATCGGCTCCTTCTATCCCTAATCTGCCTCTCACTGTCTCTAAAATATTTTTACTGCAGAGAGTTCCCTGAGAGTAAAAGACTATATTTGTTGGTGCATTTATTTTCATCTCTGCATTATTTTGTGCTCCATAAATATTTGTTGTGTTAATGACTTTAAAATGAATATCATTATTAAGTAGTTTAATCCAAGAAGATAGGTAGACAAAGTTACCAGTTTTTGTTTTTTTTTTTATTTTTATTTTTGGCATTTTTCTCTTAAAAATTTTTTCTTTTTTAAAAAATTTGCATTTTTCAAATGTGCTCCAAAATAGCTAGTTTTTTCCCTGATGGACTCCATTACAAAAACTTTATTAATTACTGTTATTTTGATCTAAAATAAGAGAATTTCAAGTGTTGGAGGTTTAATTTTACAGCTTACTTTTTCATTTAATTTTACTCTGACAAGAACCTACATTAAAACCCTAAAGAGAAGTCTAGGGACATATATAAATATGAAAGATACAATTTTACTGGTTTTCTTTTTATTTCATTCTAAGATCTATGAATTTAAAAATGCAGCATTTTTGTTTTCAGAATCTTACAGGTTGACTGATAAAAGTGAGATAAAATATTTCTGACTTGCCCTGATTGGTTTGGCTCAGTGGACAGAGCGTCGGCCTGTGGATTGAAGGGTCCCAGGTTCGATTCCGGTCAAGGGCATACACCTTGGTTGCGGGCACATACCCCGTAGGGAGTGTGCAGGAGGCAGCTGATCGATGTTTCTCTCTCCTTGATATTTCTAACTATCCCTCTCCCTTCCTCTCTGTAAAAAATCAATAAAATATATTTTAAAAATGCCCCCCCCCCATCTTTGGGTAGGTATATCCTTCAGGTTTTGTATTCTGAGGTGTAATATTTAAAGTGAATTTTCTCTATCGGGCCTGGGGTATTACAGAAGGATTAAAGTATTGATTAGGAAAGCATTTTTTTTTTAACATTTTAGCTTGTTTAAGCACTTATCAAGTGTTCATCAAAGGTAGTGAATGTTAACAGAGGAGGAAGAGGTGATGACACAGATGACAATGACATAAGCAATACTTCTCAAAACACTCCCATAGTAAGTGTGTATTATCGAGATTTTAAGTTCTCATTTAGCAGATGAAGAAAATATGTCTCATAGCAGTTAGGGAATTTGTTTAAGATTATGCAACTAGCACACAATATAATTTACATCTAAGGACAAGTCTTTATTCCTTTGACTAAATAAGCACTTTATGTTTTTAGTTGTTAGTTTAGACTTATAGGTAAATTAGAGCAACATCAGAACAATACTCTTATAACTTAAGTATCCTATATAATAAAAGCCTAATATGCTAAGTATCCAGTCATCGGTCGGCCTTTCAACCAATCTGCGTAATATGCTAAGGTCACTCAACCACTTGCTATGATGTACACTGTCTATCAGGGGGCAGACAGTCTACTGGTCAAATAGTCACTATGACATGCACTGACCACCAGGGGGCCCGGCACTCCAACCAGTAGGCTAGTTTGCTGCTGGGGTCCAACCGATTGGGACTGAGCTGAGCGAGATGGTCCAGACATGCCCTGGAGCCCTCCCATGGTCTCTCCCAAGCTGGCCAACCTCCCAAGTCCCTGACCCGATCCTGCACCGGTAGGATCCCTCGGCCCGTTCTGTGCCCTCTCACAATCTGGACTGAGGCCCCCCCCACGCACACCCACCCGCAATTGCATGAATTTCATGCCCTGGGCCTCTAGTTTTTTTATATTAGCAGTTATTTTTTTAGCCCCCCAAATTATCTCTTTTTCTATTGTCAATTTTATTATTAATTCTTAGGACCAAGTGCTTTACTTCTTTATTAATTTTCTATGGTCTCATTATTAAGTCTCATCTTAATTTCATTGTTTCTTTCTATTTTATTTTTATTCTGATTGAATTTTTCTAATATCTTGATATAAAGACTTCTTTTAATTTAAAAATATAATTGTCCTTTCAGCCTATTAATTTATTTCTGAATATACTTAAAATAATTCCATAAATGTCATGTACTATATTCCCATTTTTATAATTTAATAAATGGCCTTGAATAATAATTTTGTTTCCTTACATTAAATAATTTTTATTTTTCTTATATAATTTTTTTTCTAATTTTGAAAAGGCTAGGATTTGTTCAGTTTTATTCCTATACATTAGGTATTAATTTCTACTTTTAAACCACTGTTACTGGAAAATTTGTCTTTATGAGTTTTACATTTTAAAATAAACTTTTTTTGTTTCTAATAAGTAATAAAACTTTGTATAGTTGCATGAACATGTTAAAAATGACTTTGTTGTTAAAATTTTTATTTGCATTTATTAAATCTACTTTATTAATGGTATTATAATTCTTTATATCTTACTAGAGGCCTAATGCACAAAATTTGTGTATAGGGGGGTGTCCCTCAGCCCAGCCTGTGCCCTCTGAAATCCAGGACCGCTCGCTCCTTACTGCCCACCTGCTTGATCCTTACTACTTGGCTCCCCGTTCCTTAGTACTGCCACAGAGGCGGCAGAGGCTCCTGCCACCGCCACTGCACTCCTCAGCTGTGAGTCTGGCTTCTGGATGAGCAGTGCTCCCACTGTGGGAACACACTGACCACCAGGGGGCAGCTCTTGCATTGAGAATCTGCCCACTGGTGGTCAGTGCATGTCATAGCAGCCGGTTGTTCTGGTTGTTCTGCTGTAAGGGTCGCTGGGCTTTTATAGTTATAGATGTTTACTTGCTTAGATCATCATAGCATGAGTATGCATATTAAGGTGTCCCAATAAAATTGTATTTTTGTGGGATGAAGTTGTGTAAACAGAAATATGAGAAAGGGATCTCTGGTATAATCTGAAAAAATTTTCCTCTGTTAGATTTGTAGCTGCAGGGCTGTTTACTTAGAGATACAGATTCCATATCTTGATAGGAATAAAGAATAGAAGTTGGGGTATATGTCTTTCTACCAATTTTCTATCTGATTTTGTTTTGCTTGAAAAGTTAAAAAGTGTCATATAGAGACAGTTAATCTGTTTTCACCATGATAGGACTAAAGGGTAGTTTCCCACTAGAAAGATGTGAATTGTTAGTTGGTATCATCAGTGACTTTGTATATCTGCGTCTCCTTGTTGGTTTCCATGGCCATTTTAATCATTACTTTCCATGTGCATATCCTGTGTTAACCATCATTATGAGAAGTGTTTATTTTGATTAATCCTGTAGATCTCTGGAAGGGTATTTCACATCTCTGACAAATTTTATGTTATTCATCCAAGGAGATGTCAGTTTTATAAGAGAAAAGGTTCTTCGTCTTTATACAGTTAGCATTCCTTACTCTAGGAAGTCCCTGAAAAAACTGTATTCCAAAATGTCCTGGATTTCCTTTAATCAGGAGTTTTTAAAATAGTGAATAGATGGCAATAACATTAGAAGAGAGAGAAGGAAGGACAGTGCGAGTGAACATATACTGCACCGGCGGCAAGTGTTTGATTTATCCTATAAGGTGGGGATGAATTTTATTTATTGACAACTATCTAGGCCAGGTATCCTTCTCTCATTTACTATGGTATTTTATTCTAGTTACTTGATACGGTTTTATGCCATTGGAATAGTACTATTAATTCCTTATGTGAGTGGAAAGAAAAATGTAATAGCAAAGATTAATTCTGGCTTGTGGTCAGTACAGGGTAGAAGCCTAGAGATGATTCTGATACACACACTTTATTAAGAACATTTTATTACAGAATTCTAAGGGGAGAGTGCCTATTGAGGGTTCAATTAGTGAAAGGTTAGAAATTTTTTTTAAAAAGCTTGACAGTTAGGAGGTAATCTAATCATTATTATTTTTTGAAATATATTTTATTGATTTTTTACAGAGAGGAAGGGAGAGGGATAGAGAGTTTGAAACATCTATGAGAGAAAAAACATTGATCAGCTGCATCCTGCACACCTGCTACTGGGGATGTGCCTGCAACCAAGGTACATGTCCTTGACCGGAATCGAACCCAGTACCTTTCAGTCCACAGGCTGACGCTCTATCCACGGAGCCAAACAGGTTAGGGCTAATCATTAATATTTTAGGAATAATCTCAAAAAGATAGTCAAGACAAAATTCAGATTGTAAGACAAAAGGAATAACTAGAAAACAAAGTAAAGAGAGAGAATATGGCAGACTTCTGGAACAAGTTGTATGATGAGGAGATGAGAAAAATTGGTATGCAATTGTGGAGGTTTTGAGCCAGAAACAAAAAACAAAACAAAACAAAAAACAAAATAAATATTTTGATAATAGAAAAAGATGACTATAATTTTTTGGCTAAATAAAGATCCAGGCTGAGGAATATGGTGACAATATAGGTCAGAGGGCAGCAATCTTTTTCTGTAAAGAATTAGATAACACATATTTTAGTGCTGCAGGCCATGTTGTCTTTTTAGTTACTACCCAACTCCTCCATTGTAGCATAAAAGCATCCATAGGCAATATGTAAACAAATAGACATGGTTATTTCAATATAACTTTATTTACAAACATGGGCAGAAAACCAGATTTGACCAGGGGCCATAGTTGGCCAACCTCTGACATAAATGGCAGAGAACTGAAGAGAGTGGGGGAGGGCACAGGATAAGGATGGTTGGGCTGTGGGTTAGCTTTTCGGTCTGCTTGTGGTATGTATGTGTAGGGAGAACGGAGATAATGGCCTCAAGATCAGAATAAGGAAATACAGAGGATTAAGGTTTTACAGGAAGATGGTAATGGTTTAAAAAATTATTTTTAGAAAAATAAGAGAGGAAGCTGATACATGAAAGAACCCAACTCAGTGTGAAAACTATGACGATGTAGAAGCTACCATCAGCACAAATGGTGATTTCCTCCGATGTGGACAGACCAGCTGCAGGACAGATCTGGGGTTTGAGTTTTGCTGCACTGGGATTAAAAGGTTATCAAAAATATTGCGGAGGCAATAGGTCGAATGAATAACCATTAGGTTCAAGTTGGATAAAGATCAGAAGGGGCCTGCAAAGTGAGAGAAAAATGAAGGGATTAAGGAGCTGGATATTGATCTGTGTGAGGTTGAAGAACAGGAATTTAAGGGGAATGAAACCCGTTAAGAGATTGAGGTCAAAAGTATAATGATACCGTAAATGTTCAACACATGTTTTTTGATAGATTGTTGTCCTTAGTAAGCTCACTACCTGAGGCTGACAATAAAAGAGGGGCAAAGAAAAAACATATACAACTTATATATTCCTGACTGCTAGTATTTTGATTATTAAGAGTAGAAATCAGTGACAGTGTGATTATTATATGACATCACCCTGAGTTAATTTCAGTAAGAACAACATGGAGATGTGACAATGACAGCTTTACCTGTGTTGTTCTTTTCTTTAAAAATATTTTATTTGTAATAAAACTAGTTTTTAAAAAACATTGGAGTTTGATTATTTTGCTGTACTATTGTATAGTTGGAGTTCTGGTCTCAATTTATAATTCTACTTCATTTCATAGAATCAAAGAAAACAACATTGATACTCTATACCAGGGGTGGGCAAACTTTTTGACTTGAGGGCCACAATGGGTTCTTAAACTGGACTGGAGGGCCGGAACAAAAGCATGGATGGAGTGTTTGTGTGAACTAATATAAATTCAAAGTAAACATCATTACATAAAGGGTACTTTTTTTTTTTTTTAGTTTTATTCATTTCAAACGGGCCGGATCCGGCCTGCGGGCCGTAGTTTGCCCATGGCTGCTCTACACTGTTATTAGAGGCCTCGTGCATGGAATTTGTGCGAGAGTAGGCCTTCCTTCCCCCAGCTCCTGGCACCGGCTTCCCTCTGGCACCCGGGACCCAGGCTTCCCTACAGCGGCTGGCAGGCACCTCGGATTTGGGCTTCTCTTTGGCCACTGGCAGGCACCCAGGACCCAGCCTTCCTTCGCACCCCTGGCTCTGTCTGGAAGGTCTTCTTCTGTAAGGTTGTCTGGAACGACATCCGGTCTAACTAGCATCTTATGCTTTTATTGTTATAGATTGTTATAGAAGTTACTGTAAAGTGTTAAAAGAGTATTGGATTTAAGATAATAAAGAGATAAATTCATGGTACAAATTTCCATAAAACATTTGATCAAATTGGGGGAAATATTCTTGATGTAGAAGAAAAATAGCTGCAGTTAATTAGTATTGCTCTTTAGTACTTTCTAAGTGCCAGGCTCTACACTCTGAGCTTTATATACTCACCTGGAAAAGTTTATTGAAGCTGGAGACCTAAGTTTCATCACAATCTGAAAATTGTGTTCTTTCAACCCTTTTCCCAAGTATGGTGTCTCACTGCCCTGGGAGTTGAAGGCATCATCTTATGTATGTTTTAAGTGGAGTAATTAGTACTCTAAGGTATGAAAGGCTGGTCATTTACTTAAGGTTAGTTTGTTGTTATTTTAAAAAACAAATTTCCAAAGGAGAGGCAGCTTTTAAAAAAAATAAGTCTAATCTCTTATTACAAGAAACATGTTTTCATTAGATGGTTTCCTATAATTAAAAATTAAATGTTGGACTGCAAGATAAATGTGTTAAATTATAAGACTACAAACAGGACAATGTTCTTAAAGGAATACATTTATCAAACTATAAAATTATAAATGAGTATGTGTGCAGTGAATAATTAAGAATTTTTAAAGACAAAATAGACTATGTCACCAAGGGAGACCCTTTTTACATATGCCAGTTGAAAAGCCGTGCCAATCACAAGCAATCTGGGCACTTAGTACTTGTGTAAATTTAACAAATATTCATTTAAGTGATTTTCAGTCTTTTTGGTGGTTTCTCTAAGCATTATCAGTGTCCTTTGACTATTGTTATTTTGACTAGAGATTTAAAATAATCTTTCAAAAGGGAAGTTTTCCCCCCAAAAAAGTTTTACTTGCCTTTAAGGAGGAAGAGAGAGAACATTCTTCTGTATCAAGAAGAAAGGATTTAAATACAAGTGTAGGTACAGGTAGGTATGTAGGTATGGGAGCAGGAAGTTGCCTGATAACTTCAAGTCGTGAAGCTCATCTGCTGAGTATCTTGGGAGAGGGATGCAGTAGAAGACTCAGGATCCCTTGTCAGTCATGGGGGCCCCAGAAAGGTTGGTGGCATTAATCTGGTGTTATTACCAGTTCTTTTGAATTTTCTCTAGTAGCATAGATACTACCCTAGACACAGAGGTAGGGAATGCTGATTGTGGAACCAATATAAGTTTGAGGTATAACAATAGAGGTATGTGGAGCAGACACATTTTAGAGGTCTGGATGGAGCCTTTGAGTATAAATCCTTTTTACTTGCCCATCCTTCTCTGATGGGGATCTGTTGTATAACCAAAAAAAGGAAGGTGTAAATAAACACTGCACTACTAATATCTGAGTAGAAATCTGTTCCTTACCTATGGGTAGAGCCAGAAATATGGAAGAATAGGACTAAATGCAACCCTCCCCTACAGCAGACTGCTGGAGAGGAATTGAGTTAAAGTATCACAAGGTGAAGCTATGAAGATTCTTTTAAAAAACAAATATGTTTTCATTGATTTTAGAGAGAGAAAGGGAGAGGGAGAAAGAGATAGAAACATTAGTGAGAGAGAATCATCAATCGGATGCCTCCTGCACACACCCCACTGGGGATTAAGCCTGCAACCCAGGCATGCACCCTAACGGAATTGAACCATGAGCTTCTGGTTCATGGGTTGACACTCAACCACTGAGCCACATTGGCCAGGCAAGACCTTTTTCTTACCACCTGTTTGCTGTACTAGTGTAGTTATCTCCTCCTACAGTGCAATTTTATTTTTCACCAACAGTGCACAAGGGTTCCCTTTCCCCCACATCCTCACCAACACTTGATGTCTCTCGTCTTTTTTATGATAGTCATTCTAACAGATGTGAGATGGTATCTCATTGTGGTTTCTATTTGCATTTCTCTGATGATTAGTGATATTGAGTACTTTTTTAGGGGATGGCAAAGTTCTACAAGAGCATGTGGAACAAAAAATATTGCTACTATTTTTGGAAAATACAATCATCCATTTGTGTATTGTCTTTGGAAAAAAAGTTTTCCATTTCCCCTTTTTTGTTTATCATCATTATATTTTTGCTATTGAGTAGTATGAGTTTTTTACATATTATGGTTTGCATATCATATATATGATTTGCAAATATTTTTTTCCATTGTGTAGGTTGAATTTTCATTTTGTTGATTATTTCTAAAAAGCAGAAGCTTTTTAGTTTGATGTACTTCCACTTATTAATTTTTGCTTTTGATGCTTGTGTTTTTGATGTCATCTATTTTCCTCCTGTTTTCTTCTAAGAGTTTTCTTCTAAGAGTTTCAGGTCTTATATTTAAGTCTTTGTTCCATTTAAAGTTAATTTTTTGAGTGATATAAGATTAGAGTCCAACTTTATTCTTTTGCATGTGGTTATCCAGCTTTTCCAACACCATATATTGAACAGACTAGCCTTTTCCCATTGAGTATTCTTGACTATTTTGTCAAATACCATTTGGCCATATATAAAAGGGTTTATTTCTAGGATCTTGAATCTGTATCTACTTTAATGCCAGCACCATACCTTCAATTACTGTAATTTTATAGTATAGTTTGAACTCTGAAAGTGTAATAGCTCCAGCTTTGTTATTTTTCAAGATTGCTTTGACTTTTCAGGGAGTTTTGTATTAGGATTTTAAAAATTTGTGTGAAAAATGCTATTGGAATTTGATAGGGATTGCATTGAATCAATAGATTGCTTTGCATACTATGGACATTTTAGCAAAATTAATTCTTTCAATCCATAAACATGGGATACCTTTTCATTTATTTCTGCCTTCTGTTTCTTTCATCAATGTTTTATAGTTTTCACTGTACATATTTTCACCTCTGTGGTTAAATTTATTCCTAATTATTTTACTGTTTTTGATGCTATTGTAAATGGGACTATGTTATTTTTTTCTATTTTTATTGAGCTATAATTCCCATAAAATATTACATAGTTTCAGGTATACAATATAATGATTCAGTATTTTTATATACTGTGAAATGATCATACCATAAGTCTAGATAACATTCATCATCCTATATAATAAAAGTGTCCGGCCAGCTGTTCAACCAATCAAAGTGTAATAGGCTAATGATATGCTAAGGCAGCTCAACTGCTCGCTATGACATGCACTGACCACCATGGTGCAGATGCTCCAACTGGTAGGTTAGATTGCTGCTGAGGGTGGGCTGATCGGGACTGAGTGAGACAGACCAGACATGCCCTGGAGCCCTCCTGTCCCACTCCCCAGACCTGATCATGCACCAGTGGTCCTTCGGCCTGGCCTATGCCCTCTCACAATTTGGGACCTCTCAGGGGATGTTGCAGAGCTAGTTTCGGCCCAATTCCCACAGGCCAGGCCGAGGGACTCCACTGGTGCACGAATTCATGCACTGGGCCTCTAGTCATATATATTTACAGAACATTTTTTCTTGTGATAAGATATTTTAATATTTAATCTCATAGCAATTTTTAAATAAGCAATATAGTATTGATAATGATAGTTGCCATTCTGTACCTTACATCACCTACATGCGTTTATTTTATAACTAGACATTTCTAACATTTGACTTTCTTTACTCATTTTGCCCATCTTGGACCCTGACTCTGGCAACCATCAATCTGCCCTCTGTATCTATGAGCTTGCTTTTTGTTTTGTTTTGTTTAGATTCCACACATAAGTGAGGTCACACAGTGTTTGTCTTTCTAAGTCTGACTTACTCCACTTAGCATAATGTCCTTAAGATCCATTAATGTTGTTGTAAATAGCATGGTTTCATTCTTTTTTATGGCTGACTAATATTCCAGTGTGTGTGTGGTGTGTGTATACATGTCACAGTTTTTAAATAATTCATCCATCATTGGACACTGAGGTTGCTTCTGTATCTTCACTATTGTAAGTATTGCTACAGTGAGCATAGGGTTCATTTATCTTTTCAAGATAGTGATTTTGTTTTCTTTGATAAATACTTAGGTTTGTTTTTAAATTTTTTTTCAGATATTTTTTTGTGTGTATAGACACACAACTGATTTATTTTTATTATTATTATTTTTTTATATCCTGTAACTTTACTGAATGTGTTTATTCTAACAATTTTTGGTGGAATCTGTAGGATTTTTTTTCTAACTAAGATCATATAATTTTCAAACAGACAATTTTACTCCTTTTTTGAATTGGATGCTTTTAATTTATATTATCTTATCTGATTGCTCCATCTAGGACTTCCAGTAATATGTTGAATAGGAATGGGCATCCTTGTCTTGTTCCTGATCTTAGAGGAAATTCTTTCAACTTTTTAATGTTCAGTATAATGTTAGCTGTGACCTTGTCAGATATGGCCTTTACTATATTGGGTATATTCCTTCAATATCCCCATTAAGTATCTTTATCTGATAGGATGTTAAGTTTTGCCAAGTGCTTTTTCTGCATCCAATGAGATAATCATTTTTAAAAATTTTTTATTTTTGTTAATCCTCATCCAAGGATATTTTTCCAGTGCTCTTTTAGACAGTGAAAGAGAGAGCAAAGGACAGAGAGAAACGCTGATGTGAGAGGAACACATCGATTGGTTGCCTCCTGCACGCACCTTGACCAGGGCCAGGGCCGGGAGGAGCCTACAACCAAGGTATGGGCCCTTGACTGGAACCAAACCTGAGACTATTTGGTCCGCAAGCTAACGCTCTATCCACTGAGCCAAACTGGCTAGGGTGAGATGATCATATTTTTAATATTTCATTCTTTTAATGTGGTATGTCCAATTTATTAATTTGCATATGCTGAACCATCCTTGCATCCCAAGGATAAATCTCACTTGATCTTGCTGTATGCTCCTTTTAATGTGCTGTTGAATTCTGTTTTCTTATAACTTTTGCATCTATATCTATCAGAGATATTGGCCTATAGATTTTTTTCTTAGGATGTCCTTATATGTTTTTGGTATCAGGGTAATGCTGGTCTGTTGTGATTTGACATCTGTATATCTTACTAAGTGATGACCATGACAAGTCTAGTAACCTTCCTGTACAAAGTTACTACCATATCATTGACTGTACTCCCTATGCTGTACATCAAGCATATCAAACGCGCGGCCTGTAGGCCGCATGCCTCATTTATTTGGCCCGTGTTAGCCTTTGAGTTTGACATGCTTGCTGTACACTATATAGCACTACTCATCTGAAAGCTAAGCACATGGCCTCAATTTAGACCTTACTTTAGAAGTGCTAGTGGCCTGTGAAGAAATAGGCTGCAGCTTTAGGAGGAAGAACTCCCCTATTCTGAACCTTGCCATTTTTCTCCCACTGGGGATGTGCCCGCAACCCAGGTACATGCCCTTGACCGGAATTGAACCTGGGACCTTTCAGTCCGCAGGCTGACGCTCTATCCACTGAGCCAAACCGGTTTCGGCAAGACAAAATCTTGGAAGGGAATACAGCATCACTTCCACCACACACTATTAATTGAGGCAAGTCACAAAATGCTGCCTAGATTCAAGAGGAGGGGGCACAAACTCCATTCCTTTCCTTTTTAAAAAAATATATTTTTATTGATTTTAGAGAGGAAGGGAGAGAGAGAGATAGAAATATCAAAGATGAGAGAAAATCATTGATTGGCTGCCTCCTGCATGCCCTCTGATGGGAATCGAGCCAGCAACCCAGGCTTGTGCCCTTGACAGGAATCAAACCCAGGACCCTTGAGTCCACAGGCCAAACGCTCTATCCACTGAGCAAAACTGGCTAGGGTGAGACTCCATTTATATATATGTTTGTTTTTTTAAAATTTATTTCTTACAGAGAGGAAGGGAGAGGGATAGAGAGTTAGAAATATCGATGAGAGAGAAACATTGATCAACTGCCTCCTGCACACTCCCTACTGGGTATGTGCCTGCAACCAAGGTACATACCCTTGACCGGAATCGAACCTGAGACCCTTGAGTCTGCAGGCTAACGCTCCATCCTTTGAGTCAAACTGGTTAGGGCGAGACTCCATTTCTTAATAGGGGATGGCAAAGTTCTACAAGAGCATGTGGAACAAAAAATATTCCTAGTATTTTTGGAAAATATAATCTTCTATAAGAATATCTCTGAAGGCAGGAAAAGACAAAAATTTTCCACATGAAAGAGGGAAGATGCTTAATATTTAAAAAAGATCTTTTCTGTACTTGGCACTTTATATGAATGACCTTATTTATAGCTTACAACTGTTCTCACTTTACAAATGATAAATCAGGCTAAGGGGTGATGAAATTTGTCTAAGTCCACCTACCTTCTAAATGGCAGAGCCAGAATTATTCAATCCATGTTTTTTTCTAACTCCAAAACCCATTATTATTTTTTATTTGCTTACTTTAGCAAGCAAGAGTTATGAGAGTAAAATCCTTATTTAATCTTTTATCAACTTAAATTCTCTATTAACCACAACAATTTTTTCTGTAGTACTTCAGTATTTTATATCCATAATGGTATATCTGTTTAATCAGCAAATGAATATTTCACCATTTTTATTACTGCTTTATGGTAAGTATAATTAATTGCTTAGTATAATAACTAGATTTATAATTATAATACCAATGGCATTGCATTATAATGTCCTGTTTACATATCTAACTCTTTGATCAGGCTGTGGTTTCCTAGAAATCAGTGAAAGTATCTAATTCATATACATGTCGCTACAATCTAAAATAGTAGAGAATACTATTATAATACTAATTGTAGTAAATGCTTGATGAAAAAATAAATTGAACTATTGGGACTACATGACATGTAGGCCTTTATTTGCCAGGTTATTTGATTAACCAGAAAACTCTACTCCCTGTTTGTTATAAAAAAATTTGTATACATGTAAGGATATGGAATTTTCTTACCTATCTTTGAATAGTATAAAACAGACTTGAACTATAATTAATGAAATTGGTTTATTTGAAAAGTATAAAGGCAAGCATTTCTTATAGAGGAAAAGCCTTTAAGAATAATAAAACTCAAACATGTCAATATACATATGAGGAAACTGAGGCCTGAAGAGTTCATGTAAGTAGGATAGTTTAAGATCACATAGTTAAAGTCTGAAAAAGAACTCTCACCTACTTTTACCTGCTCTTTCACTCTTACCTTGAATGTTAAATAGAGTGCTAGGAGAAGTCACATGTTTTGATCAGTTTTGAAAGATTTTGTTTATTTGAGTTTTATCTCTGTGTAGAGTCAACATCTTAGACACAGGGCAGGGCAAAAGTAGGTATAGTGGTGAGTACGTGAAATACAGAGCATATTCTTGTATTAATTATTTATTAGGATTGTATTATTTCACATATAAACCTGCTCCCACCCCACCCCCTACATTACATTATCATTCAACTCAATATATTTATTTTATGAAATAGGTCTCCATGGAGAAAAATAAAAAGAGCATTAAGTGGACAGACACAATTTTCGCACTTACTAGCTCTGTATCATTTAGCAAAGCTTCAAATTTTTCTGAATCTCTAATTCTTTATTACAGAATTAGGTAGTTGCAGTAGTTCTCAACCTGGGTCATTACAACCCTATGTAATTGTTTGGTAATGTGTACATTGAGGTACGGGTTGTTTTCACCATAACTGGGATACTCTTGGTAGTGGATATAGCCCAGGAAGACAAATATTCTTCAAATGTGTGGGAACAAGTCACACAATGAAATATTTTCTTGACTAAAATACCAATTGTGCCTATGTTGAGAATCAGTGGGATCTTTTTCTAACTCTAAACACTTATTCATAAGGCAAATTGCTTGTGAAAAGCTGTCTTAATCTTAATACACCATTAAAAGGTAAATAGAATATTATTCTTCTGACTTGAAGATAAAAAAGCAATTAACATTTTTCCATTTTGTTTTGTTTTCTTTCAATGTGACTTTAAATTATCTTACAAGAGTTTAAACTCTAAAGAAGCCTGTAAGTGAATTGCTTTGCCGAATAGATCTCTGAATCAGGTTCTAGGATGATTTTGGGAGCAATCCTTTTGAGTCAGTGTTAGATCTTCTGATAGCTCAATGTACATATAACTGAAATTACTTTCCTTTTAGAAATGCAGATGGGAGAGAGGGAGATAATGATAGAAGATAAGGTTTAAAAAGATGCCATGTGGAGCTGCTTTACTACCTATTAGGGTGTTTTGCAAAGAGGACAATCCAAGGACGTGTGGCTCCTAATCATATATAAATTGGATTGGGACTTGTGCTTAATGGAATTGGGTTTGAACTATGAGCACATCTTTCAGGAGACTGAACAAGCCATGCTATTTATGGTCTTTAGGTGGTGAGGATGCTGACACATCCTTTTATTACTAGAACTTAAAATAAATATATCATCAGGGTGCCTTTATCCTATTGGGTGCCGGTTGTAAAGAGTGTTTTTACTGTGTTTTTGTAAGAGACAAATGCATTATCCTATCTAATAAAACAGAAACATGGTAATTAGCATATAACCGCTACCCTTCCCATTGGCTAATCAGTGCGATATGCAAATTAACTACCAGCCAAGATGGCAGCTGGCAGCCAGGCAGCTTAAAGTGAACATGAGGCTTGCTTGCTTCAGTGACGGAGGACTCCAACATTCCCCACCTGCCTTGCCGGCCTTTGAGCTGC
>NW_006290677.1:1975563-1988069 GCF_000327345.1 Myotis davidii | reverse complement strand
TGCTCTGAGCCCGACCAGGGGCTGCACCTAGGGATTGGGCCTGCCCTCTGCCACCCGGGAGCAGGCCTAAGCCCCCAGGTCGTTATCTCCAGAGGGGTCCCAGACTGCGAGAGGGCACAGACCGGGCTGAGGGACCCCTCCTTCCCCCCGAACCCCCAGTGCACAAATTTTTGTGCACCGGGCCTCTAGTACTCTAATATTATGCAAAGGCATATAATAATCTTATCATTTGCTATTACAGCATAGAAAGTGGAGTCTAAATTTAACTTAGACAATCACATTTCTAAGTTTTAAAATATATTTCAGATTGTACTGACTTCTGTTTGATGTGTTTTAGCCCTGTTGCTCCAAGGTAAAATATTTTTGACTTTAGGTACTCTAGTTTGTACTTATTGTTTACATTGCTGAGAACAATCCTAGGTTTATGGTCAATATCATTTGAGTATAATTCATTCAAGAAATCACAGGGATTCTTGGGAAACCTGCCTTTCTGTAGGAGATCCCTTCTGGAACTATGGTTGTGCAGAGATGGACTTGAATTTTCTGGTTTAGTTACTTGCTAGCTATGTGACCCTAGAGAAGATATGATCTTGTAAGCAACAGGTTCTGATATGTCAGTGTTTTTGTTTTGTTTTGTTTTTGCTAAACTGTGAACTCTAATTACTGTATTTAAAGAATTTAGTAGTGGTAGCCACCATCCTTGAGTTCTGTGTTTTACTTTTAAAATTAGTTTGTAAGTATTTGTGTGAGTGAAATTGATGTGTATCAAATAATACTGTTAATAGACAGTAAAATTCTTAAAAAGAAATTAATGTGTTGCCTAAAGCTGAAGAAAAATTTTCTACATTAAATTCGAGTTATGTCTTCTGATGTTTCAAATCCAAATCTTTCCAATTTATATGGCTTCTCACTTTTCCTCTTGCTTATCTGAATCCTGCACTTAACCTCTAATACATGAAGGTGTACTGCCAGAGAGTTATGCTAATACTCTTGCTGATAGAAATTTTTATGGCTTATTTCTGTATAAATGTCCTAGAGACTATCGAAAGCAATTTGCTTTACTCCCCAAATCAATAAATGATTCATTTATTTTATTTCTTATAGCTCTTGATTTGATTTTTCACTGGAGTTTTATTAGTATCAATGCATTCTATTCTCATTTTAACATTTTCTTGAGACAGACTAGAGGTTTTTGTCCTTCAAGCTATCTATAATAGGTCTCTAGAAACCGATAGGTCTTATATGAGCATTCATTCGTAAAGCCAAAGGCTGGTTTCATTCATCCTCCTTACTGTGATCTACAAAACCCAACATAATCTTATCCTTGTCCTTCCCTCTAGCTTCATCTTCTGCCGCTATTTCCTGTATTTCAGTTCCCGAGGCCTATTTCCTGCATCTGGGCTTTAGTATTTGCCATCTCTTGTTTCTGGCAAGCTCTGCCTGTAGACTTCCACAGGACTGACTCCTTATCCTTCAGATCCCAGTTCAAATGTCACCTCCATAGAGTAGTTTTTCCTAACACTGAATTAGGAGAAAATGTCCCATCAGTCACTCTTATAATGCCACCCTGTTTTATCTCATTATAGCATTAGTTAGTATTAGAAGTGTTTTTGTTCACTTGTTTGTCTGTTTTTATTGTTAGTCTTCATTCCATCCAGATGATAAATGAAATGATAACAGAGTTATACACCACAGAATCTATAAAACATTGAAAAGTGCTGCCATATGGTAAGTCTCAATAAATATATATTTATTGAATGAGTGAGTTAGGTTATATTGTGGTGAAAACCAATAGTGTTCATAGCTTCTTTCATTTAAAATAAATAAACTGTTACTCTTAGAAGGAACCCTAGAAGACATCTTATTCTAAATTTTATTTTGCAAATATAGACACTGAGGTCCAGAAGGTAGAATTATTTGACTTCACAAAGCTAGACAGTGAGAGTCAAGGTTGGATTTAGAAGTCCACAAATATGTTACCTGTAACTCTAAAATCTAAAACCTCCAAAAACTTCAAAATTTTTGTATAATCTTGGTATCAAAACTTATTTTTTTGTGTGTGTGGCAAAAACCCAACCTATGAGTGAATGTGAAGCTATTTATAGTTCTTTTATGTATCCTGCTTAGTGCGACTATTCACACATTTCATTGCAGCAATACCAATACATTTGATTACAGGCTTCTGTCCCAGATTCTGCTGTGGGCTATTATGTAATTCCTGGCAGTTATACTGTTAACTTTCTAAAATTCAAACATTTCTGAATTCCAAAACACAACAGACCCTAAGGATTTCAATAAGGCTTGTAGACATATTTCAATCAGGAGACTAAAATCAATTTAGTGACATGACAGGGTAAAGACATTATTTGGTCCAACAACCTTATGTTGCAGATAACAAAACTGGGAAAATAAGTGGTTATGCAAAACCTCATAGAGACACAGAGCAGCAATCCCCTAACTCCCAGTCTAGAAAACTTTCTATCAAATCATGAACAGGAAAGAACACCATACCTAACTCTCTTCCCTGGTTCATTTCATATAGATCATCCTGGTAATCATTGGAACAACTGCCTGAAGTAGGTACTAATATTATCTTCATATTTGGGTGAAGTTCTTTGAGAAGTTACATAAGCTGTCCAAGGTCACTTAGGTATAAATAGCACATTAGAAATTTGGACTCAGGGCAGTCTGTCTCTAAAAACTGTAGTTGCAACCATGGCTTCAAATAGAGGAAACTTTCATAAGAAGAAGATCATCATATGATTCTTTTTAAATTGTTGAAAATAAATCAAGTTAAGGTCTCAAAAATAGAAAGGGATTTAAAATTTTATAGTGGTAGACAACTTTTTTTTGCTATTGGAATGATAGGGTTTTAAGATTATTTGCTCAGTCCCCAGACATAGGTGATAGTAAATTAAAAATATTTAGATGTTCCAAATATACTGATTTTTCCAGGTACTCTATAAAATATGAGTTTGCCAAGGTTAAAGTCAAGTGCTAAACAAAGGAAGATAGTTTTTATTTCTCAAACTAGAGTAATATACCCTTAACAAAGAAAAAAATAATTCTCCCAGAACTTCCAAATTTGAACTAAATTATTTTTGTATTACTTAAATATGCCTAAAATTAAATTATTTAAGATCCATGTGTTAATAGCTCCTATATAACCATTAAGCCAAAATCAATTTATTACTTCAATGCAATCAAAACTACAAATGTCATAATTTAGTATGACAAATGATGTTTGTTGAAATTAAGTCACCGCCTTGCAGTATCCATATGGTAATAACTGCTGCTGCCTGGCTCATTTTAATTCGTCATGGCATATTACTGTGTGTTATGTAAGGCCTCAATTTTCCTGGAACTTTTCTGTTGTTTGTATTCTATTTCAACAATTGTGAAATGTTAGACCACAGAGTGGTCCTTGAGGTCATTTGAACTTCATCTGGCTTGCATGCATCATTACATACTAAGTTCTCCTCTGTTCATTTTATATTATCTCAGGTTAATTGAAGTAGTACCATTTGACATCTGCATGGTTATAAATGCAGCCACCAAGGTGGACACTAAAATCTCTATACCACACTCAGGTAAAAGGGGGTCATTCAGGTGAACCAGCCCATAATTCTATCATTACTTTTAGATTGTTATCAAAAAGGAAAACCCCAAATGAAAAAGAAGTTATTATGGAGATATCGTGGATCTTTTCAGACTCCCAAAAGGCCAAGGACAATTAATTTGAGAAACACTAGACTAGCATATATAATTTTACAGATTTATCTTCACCACATTAATTATTATCTTCACTTTCTCTTTCAACAATCAAAGCTTGGTTTATTATTTCTTCTGAGTAGGGTACTCTGTTCTGGGTTTTGCCATTTTTGCAGTATTTTTTTAAAAGTCAGTCTCAAAGTTCTTCACCAAAGATTAGCAAAATTACTTGAGATGACAAAGCCAAACCAGAGCATCCTTGTCATGATTAATTTATTAGGGGTAGAAAATTACAATGTCTCAACCCCCTCATCTAAGGGGGTCAGGGTAAAAAAGCATTGCTGTCTGTGCTATGCTCAGAGCTTATGATTTAACTGGTCTCAGGTGAGATATAAGTGTTTTTAAAAGCCCTCCAGGTAATTCTGATGTGTCAGTGAGGGTTGAAAATCACTGCTTGTTGAAGGAAAACTATCCATATAACTCCATATAATTCTCTAATAGCATCCAACACCTAAAAGTTAAATCTGAGCTCCCTAGCATGAACTGTAACAGCTTCTCAAAACCCTAACCACTGCCTTCATCATGATCATTACATCTTAATATTCTTTGGTGAGTTGCCTTTCTCTGATTTGGATGTATATGATAATAGGGTTTTGCTCTCAAAAGTTCTTTGTATAGCTAACAGTTTATTATGGCTGGGGCAAAAGTTGCTTGCTCCTCCTCCAGTACCCATGGCAATTATTGCTGAAGATACATAGAATTTTTTTCTATTTAACGAGATTGGTTTTAGAATTACTCTCTGTGCAGTATTCCTGATAGCCAATAGTAACTGAGAAAAGTTAGTTTATGAAATGTATCTATTTGCATTTAATGGTTTAAATGGTCTTTGTAATATGATGAACCTGTATTTTCAAATGAAATGAGTTTGGAATTGGCATGTTTCATTTGTTCCTCCACATTTTTGCCCCTTCTCAGAGCCATATTGATGAAGCCAAGTCCTTGACTGCTAGGAAGGAAAACAGGGCTAGGATATTGATATTGCAAATTAACAAATTAATAAAAGAAAGTATAAAATCTTCTAACTAACTTTAGTCTAAATCTGAAATAGTTCCATCACACAGGTATCCCTTAGATGGAAATTCAGTTATCCATAAATATATCTTAAGCACATTTCATATGTCAGATCTTATTAGGGGTATTCATATACTTTAGTTCATTAAAGTTATACAAGAAACATGTGAATCAAGTATCATTATTTTCTTTGTATAGGTGAGGAGACTAAAATTTTGAATATTAACAGACTTGCCTAATATCACCAAATTATTAAGTTGGGGGGAGGAAAACAGGATACAAATAAGTCTCCAAATCTCCAAGTCAACATTTCTTTTTTTAAAAAATATATTTTATTGATTTTTTTACAGAGAGGAAGGGAGAGAGATAGAGAGTTAGAAACATCGATGAGAGAGAAACATCGATCAGCTGCCTCCTGCACATCTCCTACTGGGGATGTGCCCGCAACCCAGGTACATGCCCTTGACCGGAATCGAACCTGGGACCTTTCAGTCCGCAGACTGACGCTCTATCCACTGAGCCAAACCGGGTTCGGCCAAGTCAACATTTCTGATACTCCATTTATCCAACAAATATTTGTTGGGAGATTACACAATTGGATTAAATACCAACAAGATTTCTCAGCTCTGGACTTGAAAAAAAACGTAGCCTTCAGAGTGTAGCCATGAGGACCACATGAGGAAAGCAGCAAATATGTTTTGAAAAAAAGAAAAACACTCTGTAAATATGAGTTATTGTTAGGAACATAACGAGCATGCATTTCTTGCCTGATGTGTATTGCTGAATAGTGTAACTCTCTAGCAGCACATTTCCCCAAGCACACTAGAAAGGAAGGTGAGCAGACAGCTCCCGCAGGGTGATGTTAAAGGAAGGCCCAGGCTGTGTTAGAAATGGAGGACATCATGCTCAGTTCTCAGGACTCATTCCTCATGAGGAAAATCTGAAATTTGTTTGAATGACAGATGCTTTACAAAAAGCCTGCTGATGCGCACAGATTCAGGAGTCCCCGTAGGAATAGGATGTAGATCTGCCCTATCATGCTTCCCAGGGCATCTCGTTATCTCTGGATGTGTACAGGTTTATTGCTTTGTGCTTGGGCTGACATTCAATTTTCAGTTCCAGACATGAGTTTCCTTTGTATCAATATGAGAATATCCAGTCATGTGAGCTCTGGAATGTTACATTGAAATCATGCCACTGCCAATAACCACATTTATGGTGAGAACATTTCATAATATGAAGACTCCAGCTCTTCCAATCACTCAAGTGTTTTGAAACTTTTAGTAATAACTGAAACAAACAGAAAAAAAAAAACAACTTACAGTGAACCTTATTAGAGAAGCTATATTCTATTTGGTTATATTAATATTTTTGTTAATTATCTGGTATGAATAGGAGTCGATTGCTCATTTATTTCATGGGTGTCCAAAGTCTATCAGAAAATCAAGTCTTGTGTCAAGGGATGGTTATTTCCCACATTTTGCAAAGGATATTTAAAGTTTCTGTAAGATTAGATATATGTCTCTTGGATGCAAGTCAGATTTAAGACATGTAATAAGTAGAGTATAGCACATCTTGATATATTTAGATAAATAAATGTTAGAAGAGAATAAAAAGTAATAAGAAACTCCCTTAATAAATCTATGATAAATGGTACAGGGATATCTGCCATGCAAACTTATCCTAAGGGCTGCCCTCTGACCCACAGAATTGGCAGATGTGTTTTTACTACTTGTTTCTGTAGTTGGCTGGCACCACTGATTGATTTGTCCAAGCATAACCAGATAGAATATGAGCTAATTTCTCCCCCCTTCCTGATATTTGGAATTGGAACCAAGGGATAGTCAATCCAAGCTCTGGGGCTAGACAGGAAAATGATCTGCTATAGGAACTCTGCACTGTTATTCCCAACACATAAAAATTCTAAAGAAAATAATGTAGTAAGTTCAAAGTCATAAATGAAAATCCTCAAATAGGAAAAACAGGGAGAACCCAACTGTGAATAAAAAGAGAAATTGGACCCTAGCCAGTTTGGCTCAGTGGATAGAGCATCTGCCCTCGAACTGAAGGGTCAAGGGTTTGATTTAGGTCAAGGGCACATACTTTGGTTGCAGGCTCAGTTCCTGGCCAATCAATGTGTCTCTCTCACACCAATGTTTCTCTCTCTTTGTCTCTCCCCCTCTCTTCTTCTATCTCTAAAAATCAATGGAAAAATATCCTCGGATAACAAACAAACAAAAAAAGTGAAATTGGATAACACACTTGATGTATACCTCACAAACTGAGGCTCAGTGCTTCATAGCAATGATACTTGAGGCCAGAAATCCATACATAGTGGGCAGCTAGGGCAGCTATGTGTAAAGCATAGAAAATTCCACTTATGACCCAGCAGGCACTTGAAAATGACTAGAAATTCCAGTCTTGGAATCTGTAAAGCAACATACCTGATATGCCTTCTCAGATTCTCTTGGTATCATTTTTTTTTTTTTGATCATCAACAGCCATGATGCCACCATCTAGAAATGTAGAACTCTAGAATATTTCTTTAGAAGGACAAATTTAGAGATAAAATTATAGAATACGCATCAATTTAATATGATAGGGGCTAATCAGAATAAGCAGCAAATATAATAAATCATATGAGAGGAAATAGAACTAATAGAATAATCTGAATGCAACTTCAAAATAAATGCCTTTAAATTGTTTAAAGCTTGCTTGTGCTTATCACCCACTAAGCTACAGATGCCCCTGAGTTCATGAGTGACAGAGCAACATCTGGACTTGGAAGGTGCTGCCTAAGTGCCTGTCACCTGAGAAACCTAATGTACTTTGTAGCACTTCTCTGCCACACAGGCCCTGTCTCAGAGCGCTCTGTGAACCTTGGATGATAGTTGCTGAAAGATGCTGGTGGTTATCATGATGGAGCCTAGGGTAAGACCAGCTGGCCCATCATCTTGCCAGGGACAAGCAGCCGGAAAATCACATGGTTGATGTTGAAATGAATGAAAAGCAGGCAAGGTTAGATTTATGGTGCAGCAAGGTCATGACCAGCTGAGGCCCCTTTTACTATACAAACACTGATGTTATTATATTGTAAACAAACAAACAAACAAACAAAAACTACTGTAAGTGAAATTGGGCCCTAGTCAGTTTAACTCAGTAGATTCGTGGTTAGAGTATTGCCCTCAGACTGAAGAGTCACAGGTTCCATTCTGGTCAAGGGCATGTGCCTCTGTTGCAGGCTTGGTCCTTTGCCAATCAATGTGCCTCTCTCACATAGATCTCTCTCTCTCTCTCTCTCTCTCTCTCTCTCTCTCTCTCCCTCTCTCCCTTCCTTCCACTCTCTCTAAAAATCAATGGAAAAATATCCTTGGGTGAGAATATGAATTCTTCATTCATAACCTTGGTAAGATAGAAAACCTCCCAGAGAGAAAGGAACCTAGAGGTCAAGCATTTCGGTCCTATTGTGTACATCATCCTGATTGGGAACAAGAATCTTCTTCTGAAGGGTGTGTGTATGAGTCAGGAGCTAGCCAAGGTGCATCAAGGGTCAAGAAAACCTGATAAGTGCCTAGACATATGACTAACCAGATCGGCACTTTTGAGTGCATGGAGTGTTCAGCAAAACCCAAGACAGAATAAGGGAATTATTTTAAATGGCCAAAAGAGTGATTGTGCAGGCTAGTTAAGGAAAGAAAAATGCTGGATGCATTCTTCTGCGAAACTTCACTACAAACAGAGCCCTCATGTAGTTGGTTTTCGATGTGCTATTTATCAGTCCTACTGGATGATAACTGCCTTTTTCATTTATCTGTAATGTACCTAAGATTACAGATCAGAAGTCAGCTAGCCACTCTTTAGAAGCAAAGCATAATTACTGATGACTTCTATAACCAATATGTCTGCCCCACCAGGGTCCCTATTCTACCACTCTAACATTGCCTAGCACTGCCACTTGGCCAGGTAGCATCAATTCAAAGAATCTCTTAATTTCTTCTCCTTTTCAGAAAAATGCAATGCAGGTAACTTTGATGTTTCAATTTGTAACTACTTTATAAATAACATGTCTTGCCTATCTTTTAATCAGCTGCAAGGCACTCTGGAGAATGATTACTGCTCAACTTTTCTTCTAATCAGATTTTTTTGGTCATGTAAATTTCATAAATGTGCATGGCCTGAAAGGCTCAACCAAGTCCATGTCACTGGACCAAAGGTAGAGGTGTGGTTTCATGTTGATTACATTACATTTACTGAGTAATTAGTGCCCCTTCATGTATGTTACTAACAACTAATAGATCTATCCCAGACTTGATGTAGTAGTTTTATAAAATTGGATTTAATACTGATACTTGTTATCTTTGTTGGAAGAGTAGGGCAACTTGGACTAGCAACAAACACAGCCTTTATAGGTTAGTTAAATAGTAGACAAGTCTTAATACCTAGCAATTGAAAGATAGATGTGAATTTCTCAAATATAGTATAAGAGAATAATAGGAAATGTAAGGAGAACTTAAAAGACATGAATAATAGAAGGAGAAATAGTGCCATGGCTAAAAATAGGGTAGAGAGGAGAGAATAGAGAGGAAAAGGGAAAAAAGGTGATAACTTTTGGGGGAGATAGTGTCTGAGAATTTCCAGAAGAAAGACATGATGTAATCTTTAGATTAAAAAATATACAAACCTCTAACCAAGGAATAAATAAAAACAGAGCCATTCTGAAGCATGAACTACAAAACACAAAGAATAAAGAAAATCTTTGTGGAAAGAAAAAAGAAATTATCCACAAAGTAACAGCAAGTGGGCTTCCTGACACAAATAATAAACTCCAAGAGATGATCAGTCAGGCTGAGCTGGTCAATAGAGAGGAGATGAACCCTCAGAGTAAAACAAATGTATCTTCTTCTGGTCATGAGCATGTAGAAAAAGAGCAAGCCAGTCAGCAGAGGGAAAGAACGAAGCAAACACCTCTGGAGAAAACAGAGGGGACAGGTCAGGAGAGAGAACAGTTTGTATTCTTAATGATTTCTCAGGACCTGCCCCATCCCTGGGAAGACCAACCTGTCCTTGGCTTCCATAAAATAGGACATAAACTTCCAATAAAATCCATCACTGAATTTTTTTTTCTTAAGTTACTTTAATTTGGACTCTGTTATTTCTAACCAGAATGTTAGTAAAACAGTCTCTCAAAGGGTCCGAAGATTAAAATAAAAATTCAAATTCATTCAGTATTTATTAAATATTTATATTAAGTCTATGTGTTTCCAGGTGGTGATGGTGATGGTAATGGAGTTGAGGTGGCAACAAGAAGATGTGAGGCCATGCACATGTATTTAAGTATTTAAGTAGCTTATACCCAGTAAATAGAGGGGAATATGTAGGCCCAACTTTAATCTGTTACAAGATTAATATTGGTGAGGACTGTGCTGAACTCTGTTAATTGATTTTACCAATACTCATAGCAAGAGCTGAGGGTTAGAGAGCTAAAGTGACTTCTTATCCAACCTGAGACCAATGATTATATCTATCAATCATGTGCCAAAGGCTTAGTAGTTTTACAAACATTCTCTCATTTTACTTTTACTCTATGTATGAGACTGCCATGAAAACTCTATTTATAGAAGAAAAAAAACTATGGTTAGCATTTAAAGTAAATTGCCCAGGGTTATCCACTTAGCAAATGGTGAAACCACAATTCAAATTGGGTTGCACTCATTCTCTTCTCAGACACAACTCACCACTGGTCTTTCGAAGCTCACTGGTATGGGATTCCAGGGGAGGAGAATCTGTCTCTATGTTTGCATGAACCCTAAGAATGCAGAGGACATGTATTAATATCCTTAAGAATTTTTTTCACCAATGTTATCTCCACTGCTATTAGGAACGGCCTTCAGTTCTGCAGCTCAGCAATCTCATAGCCAGGGAGCACAAGGCCAGTTTTCTTCAGGAGCCCCCACTCTCTAGGAGTGATTCTATGGTAGCCTTTGGGGAGTTGAAGAGTGGAAGTTGGTAATAGCTTCTCACTGCAAACATTACACTCCCCGATGATTTCCCCCATGGCTCCCCTGTTCTTATTTACTGACACTGAGGGTGGTTGCTGGTGTGTGGCCAGAACTAGGGAAATAGCGTCTTTATGTCATCCCAGGAGAGATGTTTCTGTCTTAACTATAGGTAGCTAGCTGATTACTCAATTTCAGATGTGGTATATTTAGCACCATTTTTTCTCGCCTTTAATATTGAGCCATAGGAAAGGTCCCTCTCAATGCACCATTTCAATCATGATGCAATGACTTATTAGTTGTGTTCCATAAACTTGGAAATGGTGGGTATATGAAGAAATAGTGGAGATGAGTAGGGCTGGAGACAGGGAGACTAGGGCTCACGTTTGTAGCAAGGGTAAGAGAAGCTAAGCCTGGACCACATATTTTGCAGTTCTAAACCTATCTCAAATTTGGACCAAAAGAGCCAAAATTTTCAGCATTCAATTTTGTCACACTAGTCCTATTATGGGACTTTAAAATGTCAGTTTTCAAACAAACTTTTTTCCATAGACGCCTACATTTTAAATAAGGTGCCTCAGGAGATGGAACTACAGAAAGAGATGGAAGGAACTCCAGTATGTACTTTAATCACTCTTTGTTCTTGTTGTAACAACTACTTATTAAACAGTTACTGCATGCCAGGCTAGACTCTGGAAACATATTTGTGAATAAGAGTTAGCTAATGGAGTTTATGTTCTAATGGAGGAAACAATTACTAATCAAATAATCACACTAGTTAATGCGTATAACACACCTAGTTAAGCCCTTTGAAGGAAAGCATACAATTATTATAAAGACTTTCGAAATAATTTAACTAGACCTATAGATCAGAGAAGCCTTCCCCAAGAAAGGGGCACATGAGTAAGTTCAGAAAAGATGAGAGGTTAACTACATGAGGTGATGATTGAGAGGGAGAATGAAGCAAGGAAGGGGACATTTCAGATAGAACAGCAAGTGCAAAGGTCCAATTATAGAAAGGAGAATAGGTTTAAAATTTAGATGATTGTATGGCTCAAATAAGGAAAGAAAACTATGAGATGAGTTTGGAGAGATGACTCTATATGAAGAATGGCCTGCATACCAAGTTAGTTAATTTTGTCTTTATTATAATAACTAGAGGCCCGGTGCACAAAAATTTGTGCACTGGGCGGGGGAGGGGAGGGGTCCCTCAGCCCGGCCTGTGCCCTCTCACAGTCTAGGACCCCTCAGGAGATAACGACCTCCTGGCTAAGGCCTGCTCACGGGTGGCAGAGGGCAGGCCCAATCCCTAGGTGCAGCCTCTGGTCGGGCTCAGAGCAGGGCCGATTGGGGAGTTGGGGTGCCTTCCCCAGTCATGCACAGAGCAGGGAAGATTGGGAGGTTGCGATGCCACCCTCAATCATGCTCAGGGTAGAGCCGATTGGGGGGTTGGGGCACTGCCCTCTATCACCCACAGAGCAGGGCCGATCAGGTGGTTGGTGCGCCGCCACTGTCACACTCAGGGCAGGGCAGATGGGGAGGTTATGGCTCTACCCCGTCACACACAGAGCAGGGCCCATGGGAGGAGGGGGGCGCCGCACCCTGTCACACACAGAGCTGCAGGGCAACCAGGGGTTTGGGGAGCTCCCCGCATCAGGCACAGAGCAGGGCCAATCAGGGGGTTGGGGCACCTTCCCCTGTCATGAACAGAGCCGGGCGGCTAGGGAG
>NW_006290677.1:1943320-1975147 GCF_000327345.1 Myotis davidii | reverse complement strand
GCCAGCTCAGAGGCCTGCAGCTGCAGGTGGGGAACATTGGAGTCCTCTGTCACTGAGGCAACCAACAAGCGGCCTGGCTGCCAGTCGCCTGGCTGCCGGCCGCCATCTTGTCTGGCAGTTAATTTGCATATCTCGCTGATTAGCCAATGGGAAGGGTAGCGGAGGTATGGCTAATTACCATGTGTCTCTTTTATTAGATAGTATAAGTTATAGCTATTGAATTATATTGAACATAGGAAGAGACACTATAGATTGACACTTTAAAATTAAACATTATTTTGAGACCTAGCTTCATATGCAATTGTAAGTAATAATATAGCAAGATCTTATATACCCTTTTCTCAGTTTTTCCTAATGGTATCATGTTGTAAATCTATAGCATGGTATTACAACCAGTATATTGACATTGGTACAGTCAAAATATTGAACAGTTCCATCAATAACAGATCTCCCTATTTTTAAAAAAATATATTTTTATTGATTTCAGAGAAGAAGGGAGCAGGAAAGAGAGATAGAAACATCAAGGATGAGAAAGAACCATTGATCGGCTGCCTCCTGCACGCCCCCTACTTGGGTCAGGCCCACAACCTGGGCATGTGCCCTTGACTGGAATTGAACCTGAGACCTTTTAGTCCACAGTCTGACACTCTGTCCACTGAGCCAAGCCATCTAGGGCTCATGTTGGCATTTTATATTCACACTCACTTCCTTGTTGTTCCATCCTGTATTTATCCCTGGCAACTACTAATCTGACCTTGTTTTTGTAATTTTGTCATTTCAAGAATGTTATATAAATGTAGTCAAACATTATAGTCTTTTGGATTGACTTTTTTTTCTCCACTCAGTATAATTATCTGAGTTATCCAGCATGTATCACTAGTTTTTGTTTTTGTTTTAAATTGATGAGTAGTGTTCCATGATATAGATGTACTGCAGTTTGTCTAACCATTCACACAATGAACAACTTCTGGGTTGTTTCCAGTTCTGGCTATTACAAAAAGTTGCTATAAATATTCATGTACAGGTTTCTATGTGATTATGAGTTTTCTTTTATTTTTTATTTTTTTCTGAGATAAATGCCCAGGAACATAATTGCTGGGCCATATAGTAGAAACGTGTTGAGGTTTTAAAGAAACTGCCTAAAAACTAAAAAATCTACTGTTTTATGAAATGTTTTAGTTTTCATTTTAGATTCTTATCAGCAGTGTTGAGTGACATTGAACTCATTTATTAGTTCTAGAAGTTAGGTTATTTTAATAGATTCCTTAAGATTTTCCATGTAGATAATCATGCCATCTACAAATAAGGAGAGTTTTATTTCTCTCTTTCTGATCTGTATTCTATTAACTTCCTCTTATTGGCTAGAACTTCTAGGATTATGTCAAATAAGAGTGATTAGAGTGGGAATCCTTGTCTGATTCCCAACTTTAGGGGGAATGCATTTAGTCTTTTACCACTAAATACGATGTCATCTGTAGGTTTCTGTAAATGCTCTTTATCAAGTTAAAGAAGGTATCCTTTATACCTAGTTTTTAAAAGTTTTTATCATGAATGTGTGTGGAATTTTCTCAAATACCTTCTCTATCAATTGATATGATCATGTGTTATCTTCTTTAGCTTGCTAATGTTGTGGATTACATTGATTGATTTTTTAAAAATATTGAATCAGCCTTGTATTCCTGGAATAAACCCCATGTGGTCATGGTGTGCAATGTATATATTGCTTACTTCTCTTTGCTAATGTTTTATTAATTTTGCATCCATTTAGATTAACATTGTAAAACGATTTTTTTCTACCTGTGAATTCCAGGTTGGATGTAGGGTCCAGTTAGAAGACTATTGCGATAGTTCACACGAGATATGATGGTACCTTGTACTAAATTTGGGATGAGCAAGAAGGAGACTAAGAAAAGCAGATTGATTTGAGAGATATTATAAGAGAAATTGCAAATCTGTTGATACATTGTGTATGGGGGCTGAGAGAGAAGAACATGTCAGAGATGACTACTAGATTTTAGTTGGTACACTGAGTGGCTGGAGGTATCATTCACTGTGTTAGAGGACATTAAAGACGTTTGGAGGAGAGGATGGACCATGTGTTTATTAGTGGATATAATGCCCCCATCAGGTATCTAAGCAAAGCTGCCACATAGGCAGCTGGGAGCTCAGAGCAGAGGCCTGTGTAGGTAGTCATTTGAGGTAGCAATTCAATCTGTAGATTTTTGACAGCAATTACATAGTGAGAAGAGATTGGGGCCAACATCAACATCCAGACAAATAGGAATAACACCAAGGCAGTGTGGCATTATGGAAGGTAAAGATAGAAATATGTAAAGTATTCCCAAGAAGAAAAGGCATTTTCAACAATATAAAATCATGCTTAGAGGACAAGTAAGATTGGAACTAAACCATCCATTGGATTTTGTGACAAGGAGGCCACTAGTGAATTTAATGAAGGTTCTTTGGGTGGAGTGAGGGGGTGGAAGCCTGAATGGAGTGAAATATGAGTGGGAGGTGTGGAAGTAGAAACAGTGCATATTGAAAACCATTTCAGAATTTTGGCTGTGAGGGGGAGGAGAGAGGCAGAGCAGTAGCTGGGTGAGGATGTGGGAGTCAAGGGAACATTTTTTCATTTAAGGAGGAAATTGCTTATATATGTTTGAGTGTTGCTATATTGGTCTTCTTTGTAAGTTTTCATTTATGAAGGGATGATAGGACTTTTAGAAAATGCCATCGACTGTTTCATAGGCAAAATAGAAAGTGTGAGTCATCACATGGAACTTGGGACATTGGTATCTATAAAATTCCAATCAGAGCTAAAAAAAAAAAAAATGTAAGAGTTGGCTCCTCTAAGCTGGATCTAGACCAGGGGTGGGCAAACTTTTTGACTCGAGGGCCACAATGGGTTCTTAAACTGGACAGGAGGGCCTGAACAAAAGCATGGATGGAGTGTTTGTGTGAACTAATATAAATTCAAAGTAAACATCATTACATAAAAGGCTACGGTCTTTTTTTTTTTTAGTTTTATTCATTTCAAACAGGCCGGATCTGGCCCGCAGGCCTTAGTTTGCCCATGGGCCGTAGTTTGCCCATGGCTGATCTAGATGCAGCATCTGTTATACCTACCCAGTTGTAGAGCTAGACTTACTTAGGACTACTCAGTAATGCTTCCTAGGGCCCCTGTCTTATTTGAGTTTGGCTTACTGGCAGGACCACCTCTCTTACAACTATCATCCTCAAGGTGTGTGTGTCTATAATCTTTTACAAAATTTTTCATTATGCACATAAATTCTATTTCTTCCTGCACATATAGTTAATATAATATAAAATATGATACTATCTATATCTATATATTCCAGACACGAATGAAAATATTTTTTAAAGTTCTTAGCTTGGTTCATTCTCACAACAAATCAAGAGAACAGAGAGGGCCTATTTCTCAATAATTTAATTAATATATTACAAATACATGAATCTTGCACTATATTAGATGCTGGTGATAGAGAAGTATTAGGGAAAGTTTATGTTCTGCAAAAGCTTATATGTTGGAGGAGGAGACCATTATAAAGCAATGTGATAAGCTCTGTATAAAGGAGCTTTGTCCAGCGGCTATGAGAATACAAAGGAGGGATACATGCCCCAACCCAAGCAGGTGTGAGAAGGCCCAATAGGCAGTGGCTCCTTGGAGAGTGGGAGAGACCCAAATACTAAAGTGAGAACTCACAAACATGTACACACCATGCTGTTAGATGCAGATAACTAGAACAAAAGCTGCTACACAGGGAAAAATACAAAATATGGCTGTACCCGAAAGCAAAGGCCAAGCTGTAGAGAACTTTGGCTGACTGTTTTGTAAATAAATGTAGCCACACCCATCTGTTTATTTTAACATAAAAACAACAGGTTACAATGACTCAACTGCATATTTGAGACAGGAACCATATATGGTGCACAAAGTTGAAAACATTTGCAATTTTGCGATTTAAAGAAAATGTTTGCTTAATCCTTTTTGTTTTAAATCAAGAATTGGTCTATGCTGTATTTGTTGGAGGTTAAAAACATTGCATCCTATTTTTCTTTAAGTTTAATAATTTAAAATATCTCAACTAACATTAAACATGTATTAAATGCTGCATTATTAGTGCTACAATAAAAGGATCCAGATTCACATGAATTAACAAATACCATGATTTCCAAGGAAATAGAGCCTAAGAGTATCCATGAGGATATTTTCTGCAATGAAAAGCTCAGCTCAAATTGACTTTAAATACAAGAAAAAATTTTATACATATAACAAGAGGTCCAAAGAGGTTGGGTCAGAAGCTCAAAGGAGTCATTAAGAATGAATTACTGTTGCTTGTTTTGTTTTGTTTTGTTTTATCTGTGCAAAATATTACGTCTTAGGTCTGGCTCCCTTCTTGGTTCCAAGATGGTTGCCTGAAGCAATTCAAGCAAAATATTGCCTTATCCATATCCAGTGAGAGTAAGAACCACGCCTCCAGTATGATTGAACCACCTCAGATCCCCTGACCATCTCCAGATCAGCCACTGTTACCAGGGAAAATGCCAATAGGCTTAGACTAGTCAGCATACACCCCTTGGAGTTAGTGGAGTCAGCTTCTCCTTGAGTTATATCAAGGACAGGTAGATACTTGAACAAAATTACAATTCTGTTTAAAAAGAAGGAGGAAGCACAGGTGATGGATAAGCAGCCAATAGTATACTAGTATTCTATGCAGATGCATTTTAACTGGGTTAGAAAGGAATGAGGAAGGTTCAAGGCTTGAAATCCATATGGACTGGATGGGAAATCCAAACAAGGGAATGAATGCAAAATGGGAGAGGGATGCTCTAAAAGCAACATTTCCTTCCCTTATCCACAGAGGGTCTGATCTAGACCTTAGCATCGATTAAAAGTCAGAAATGTGTAAGAGTATTGATATTCATGGTAAAAAATTAAAAATATATTTATTTCTTAAGTCCTGTGGGGCACATTTCTAAAAATAAATAAAATCACAATTTAAAAGGTCAAGGGTAACTCAACAAATTTGTTACCTGGCAACATACCAGAATGTTTTTGTTACTGAATTCTTATCATAGAAAAAAAAAACAATACAGAAAACATTTTTAATAATAAGTAGAAAATAAGAAACCCTTGGACTGTGGCTGGAAGAAAGCCACTAACTTACTCTGGTGCTTGATAAAAATACGAGGTCTCTTAAAAATGACAGGAAATGTATTCCTTGCATCATATATCCTGCTTACACATGCAGATACACTGTAAAGGCTGTTGATCAAGCTACTCAGGTGATATGGTGTATTGTTACAAGTGTATGAGGTTTTGTGTTATGTGTTGCCCATTTATCCAGAGCTGATATATCCAGCCTTGTACTCACTGAAACAGCATGCCAGTAGCAACTGTTTTGATTAATTTGATTAGTTAAATCGGTATTAAATATTTTCACTATCATCACTGCATCTACCCTTCAGTTCACTCACTGGCTTTTAATTCTAATGATCTCTTATTTTATTTTTCAATTATAGTTTACATTAAGTATTATTTTGTATTAGTTTCAGTTGTACTGCATAGTGGTTAGACAATCATATCCTATATAATAAAAGCCTAATATGCAAATTGACCAAACAGCAGAACAATTGGTCTCTATGATGTACACTAACCACCAGGGGGCAGGTGCTCAAGGCAGGAACTGTCCCCTGGTGGTCAGTGTTCTCCCACAGGGTGAGTGCCGCTCAGCCAGAAGCTGGGATCACGGCTGGCAAGCTTAGCAGAGCTGGTGGGAGCCTCTTCTGCTTTTGCTGCAGGCAGGCTATAAGGAGCCAGGGGTCTGGACTGTGAGAGCCCCGGACTGTGAGATGGATGTCTGACTGCTGACTTAGGCCCAATTCCCCCTTTTTGTAAGGGTTGATGCTCTACTACTGATCAACACTGTCCAGAGCTCCTGCTATTTTTTTTTCAGTCATATATTATAGGGGACTTCTCTTTCCATTACTGGGACCCTGGCCTGGAGGGTCTGATATGGGGCTAGGACCTCTGACTCCTCAGGGGGGAACCTCTACATCAGTGGTTCTCAACCTTCTGGCCCTTTAAATACAGTTTCTCATGTTGTGACCCAACCATAAAATTATTTCCGTTGCTACTTCATAACTGTAATGTTGCTACTGTTATGAATCGTAATGTAAATATCTGATATGCAGGATGGTCATAGGCGACCCCTGTGAAAGCGTTGTTCAACCGCCAAAGGGGTCACGACTCACAGGTTGAGAACTGCTGCTCTATAGCCAAGATATTCCTCCCACTTTTTATCCTCCACACATGGGCATGGGACTAGCCCCTTCTGTGTCTCCACCCCTCCTACCAGTCTCCATGTGCCCTCCTACCAGTCTCCATGTGGCTTCTTCTTTATATCCTTAGTTCTAGGCCTTCTGTTCTGCTATGTTTGAGGCAGTTCTGAATAATGGTTGTTCTGTAGTTTAGTTGTAATTTTGACGTGGCTGTGGGAGGACTTGAGTACTTTATGCTGCCATCATGACTCTCAATCAATTCACTCAGTTTTTCAGAGCACACATATCAAGGTTCCACTATGTCATATATCAGGTTTTGGAGATACAGAGATGAAAACAAAATACCAGCAGCCTCCAGCGATTTTATGTAGAGAGGAGGCATACATAAAAGTCAATGCCATATTCTGTGACAGTTCTTATAGTTTGGCCACATTCGAGTTAGGGGAGCATAGAGGAAGACATGGCTAAGTCAGCTAGGTTCAGTCAGTGAAAGTTTCATTGAGGACAGGATATTTTAATTGCCTCTTAAAGAATCACAAAGAGCCCTAGCTGGTTTTTCTCAGTGGATAGAGCATTGGCCTGTGGACAGAAAGGTCCCAGGTTCGATTCTGGTCAAGGGTACATGCACAGATTGCGGGCTCAGTCCCCAGTTGGGGGCATGCAGGAGGCAGCCGATCAATGATTCTCTCTCATCATTGATGTTTCTATCTCTCCCTTCCTCTCTGAAATCAATAAAAATATTTTTTAAAAAGTGAGGAATGAAGAAATGATGGGAGTTAGAAGTAATTTGTTAGAGTTGAAGAAAAAGATGTGAGCGTGGAAGCACTGGAAATGAGAATGTTAGAACATTAAGAAATCTGAAGAGGAGAGGGATCACGAAGATGCAGATGGCCTTACAGTTAAGGCCACGAAAGGAAGACAATATGAATTTGTCGAAGATTCAGATGATTTGCATATTTTCAGAGTCAGTTTCTTCTGCTGTCAAAATGTTTGGGCAGTCAATTATTACCTCTACTTAACAAGGAATATCAGTTAAGATTGTTGGTCTATGAGTGACCGAAAAATCCTGAAAATATATGGCATAAAATGTTTGATATAGACAGTTCAGGGCAGATGTAGCAAGTCAAGATGCCATTCTGAGTCATTCTCCTTGAGTATTTCTACTTTGCTGAGCTCATCAGTGTTCTGTGTTCCTCATGGGCACAGATGGCTTAAAGATCTGAGCATTGCACCCAAGATCCAGGTTAAAAAAGAGGAAAAAGCAAAAGGCACATTCCAGTTAGGTTTGCTGACTATGAGGGAGCATTCAAAGAAACTATGACTTTCATTTTCCTTTTATTGTTCAGGATTGTAACATTATCATCCCCATATGCAAGTGAAGCATGGAAATTTATATCTTTAGCTAAGTACTATTTGTAAAGAAAAAGCAGGATAGACAACAGATAGATAAGTATCAGTCTGCTGTATAAAGAATTGAGGTGAATTCAGGAATTGAGCAAAAAAGAAAAAAAAAGAAGAGGGGGGGAAATCATGGACTCGGACAACAGTGTGGTGATTGCCAGGAGAGAGAGGTGGAGGGAGGTGGAGGAGGATAAAGCGGAGATAAATGGCGATGCATGGAGACTTGACTTGGGGTGGTGAACACACAATACAGTGTACAGATGACGTGTTGTAGAATTGTGTACCTGAAACCTGTATAATTTTGTTATCCAATGTCACCCCAATAAATTCAGCAAAAAGGGAAAAAAGTGCCCAGAACTAGAATTGGCTACTTTCCCTGAGTCACAGTGTTCTTATCTAAAATCTGCGAGTAATGGTATCTGACAAACTTCTCTTAATTGGTTTGTTGTAAGAATTAAATTAGATCATTTTATTTATCAATAAGTCTATACCCGTGTATAACTTCCCGGGTGCTCTTGTTTATTTTAACCAAATCTCATCTAATCGATTCTTAAAATCCAGTTTGCATCTTAGTTACTTGGAGGGCTTGTTAAAACACGATTTCTGGGTTCTAACTCCAGAGTTTCTGATTCACTAGATCTGGGGGGAAACTTGGGAATTCATAGCTCTTATTGCTGATGCTGTTAAGTGACCAGACTTGCAAAACTAGACAAAAGGGGATGGAGATACAGTACCTTTGGATTCTTTCAAAGTGTAGTCAACTGAACATATACATGCCTTGCTCACAAAAGGTTTTCTCTTCTTTATTTATTTCTTTCACAAAGTTAACATCAGGAATGCTACTCCAGGAATGGGCGTGTGTGCGCCACTTAAATGCCATATCTTTTAAAATCATATTGCAGTCTCACTGGTAAATTCCATTATTATGGCCATTTTATGAATGAGCACATTTAGAAAGTGAACTAAATTACCAAAGTTCACAGTACTAATGACTGCCTGAAGTGGGATTCGAAAGGCTGTAGTTTCCGGTTTCCAAGGTCTTAACTACTATATATAATACCACCACATGCCAGTAAATTGAATGACAAAGTAATGTCACCTCTGGGAAGGAGCAGTGCTTTCCTGAAAAACACTTATGACAAGGATAACCTCTTGCATGAGTCACATTCTATTCTCCCTTTCAAAGAGATTTTTTTTTTTTAATTTCTAATTGGTCAGTTCGGTGTTCTGCCTTGTTCAACCTGAACTCTCAGCTTATCCTCTTCCTTGCCCTCTGGTCTATTTGGGAGAATACTATCCATGCCATTGATATTTAATGAAGATAAATATGCGGTTTTTCTCCTTTCAGGTTACATTAGAGGATTTAATCTACACACACACACACACACACACACACACAAAAGGCCAACAGGCCAAATACAGCTTCCTATGTTTCTTACAGTTACCAGCTAAGAATGACTATACATTTTCAAATGGCTTGGGGGAAAACAACACAAAATAGAAAATAATTTCATTACATGTGAAAATTATATAAAATTAAAATTTCCAATCCATAAATTGTTTTATTGGAACATAGCTATTCTCATTAATTAATGTACTGTCTATGACTACTTTGCACATTAACAACAGAGCTGAATATTTGCAATGGAGATCCTAGGGCCCCAAAGCCTAAATATTTACTATCTAGATTTTTTACAGAAAAGTTTGCTGGCCCCATTTATTGATAACTATGTTTTTCATAAGCTGTGCTAGGAATACAAAGAGGTGTACAACACTCTCCTCAAGAAACTTAGGTCTTTCTTATCAACATGGATCTTCATTGATTTTTAAATTAATAAAGAAACTTGATGTTAAATTGTAACTCTGCTTTTCTTTTGCTGATCCTTCTTTTCTTTAATTTTTAACCCCATATATTAAGAGAGATGGACAGACATGAGTTAGCTAGATAAGCAAATACCTCCTATCCAGGGATCTAGAAAACTACATGTTAGAAGGGATATTTGTTGTGTTTACTGTGGTTCAGATACTTCCTGCATCTGTGATTTAATTCCCACACTAGTAATAGGATAAAGGCATTCTCATATCACACTGAAAATTAGAGAACTGAGGCTTAGATTGCCCAATATTACAGCTAGGATGGAAAAAAAACTGAGCTCAGATGGTCTAGCTGCAAAGTCTGTTTTCTTAACCAGCTGGGAGAGGGCAAGATTTAAAAGGATCCATGTTTAGGGACATATCATGAGAAAAAGTAAGTGGTCATATTTTGAATAAATACGAAGTTTGGAAGTTGTATAAAGGTAGCATTTAATTTAATATAGGTCAGACCTACCCATTAAAAGCAATAGGTTATCTTCTGAAGTAGGTTAATGTAGGTGTTCAAGTTAAGAGCAGATATCAGGTATACCTACTTAGGGTTGAGAAGTTGGACAATGTAACCTTAAAAACTTATCTTTTGAGCCACTGAAGAAAGTTTTCTAGCTGTTCAGAGAATCAATGTAAATCTCCACAAAGCAAAGAAGAACTCAAGGGAAAGGACCTTAGAACAACATGTAATGGACAATAGCTCCTTTCAAAACTGAAGTTAAAATGTATTATAGTATGATGCCAATTGCTTGGAAAATGTGGAAAAGTAGATTAAAAGACCCAGATTTCTATAGGACTATATTACTATAAAACCTAAAACAATTTATTGAGAGCCTGCTATTATACCCACAACCCAAGTGACCACAGGCCACAAAAATCTTGTGTCCTTCAATGAAGATCTAGTAATATAGATCTTCATTTAATAATATAGTGTCTAATTTTGTAAGAAGTACAGGTAAAAAAACAAAGAAGTATAGATAAAGAGGCCTTTCCTGAGATGATTGGTTAAGGAGTGGTATGGAATTAATGCTTTTCTCTGTGTTATGTGTCATTTGAACTAAGTATGCTTTTCTTTAATCTGAGTCTGTGGAACCAGAATTCATCTCTTACTTATTAGTGTCAGATAGCAAGAAATATAGTTTTCTCCCCATATATAGGTTTATTTTTAGTGTTTGTCTGAACTACTTCATACTAAGATGCTAAGTGCATTAGAAATATAAATTCTTCCTTGTTTCTTTGGGGATTTTATTTTTTCTTATCAGTAGACATTCCCTCCTACATTCTTCCTTTATTCAGTGTCTCGCCTACATTTTCTCACAAAGCCAAAAGCCTTTTCAACTTCCTTTAATTTATTCAGTACAACAGAAAGAAATGTAACAGTAGAAGTTATATGTAGTAGTAGGCTGATTTTGAAGTTTTTCTCTAGGTCATTTAACACAACTGCAGGGCATTCCACACCATCAAATAATTGCTGTTATAAACTAATTAATACATTGAAGTAAAGTTATTTAAGAATTATTCTAATTTTATTTCTCTCTGTCCACAAATCAATCTATTTCAACATTTGAAAATATCAGTGGTTTGTTCTTAAATTAAAATCTCATTTGCCTGAGATAGATATTGAGAATAAAAGGGCCATTTTCTTCTATATTCTATAAGCTTCTGGTTCTATGATTCTTATGTCTCTATAATAGTTTGTTATCTTTAAGCCTAATCTCAACTTTTATTTTAATAACTCCCAATGGAATCATGAATGTTATATAAATTTTAAAGCAGATGTTTAATCCATCATCCTATTTTTATCCTTATCTCTATATTTCCTTTATGAGAAATGTGACATGTCTAACTTGATTGCTTACTGTTGGCTAAGCATACCCCAAACTTTCCTATGTGCTTTTGTTGATTTTTTAAAAAATCTCCTTTTAAAATTCCTGAAGGACAGGTTTTCACTTCGTGTTTTATTGTATGTGAAAAATGGCAAACATTGGGAATAAACATTAAATTTCTCAAAAAAAAAATAATGCCATCTTGCCCTGTCTTGGTAGCTCAGTTGATTGGAGCATCATCCTGAACACCAGAAGGTTGCCTGTCCAATTCACATACCTAGGTTGTGGGTTCAATCCTGGTAGGGATGTGAATGGGAGGCAATCTCTCTCTCTCTCTCTCATCAAAGAACACATCCTGGGGTGAGGATAAAAATAAATAAATAAATGTAATAATGCCATCTTTGTATCTATGAAGGCACAATGCCTTCAATTCAAAATTTGTTTATCCTTCAGATACTAGAGCCCTGGTAGAGTCAGATACTCTGATGGGTTAACCTGTAGAAATTAAGCTTCTTTCTATCCCAGTGTACTTACAATGTAGTGAATTGCAATCTTCATAAAACTTTGATATAATTTATTTTTTGGCAGACTTGGTATATTCCTCAACAGCCTAGAAGGTCTATTTCACATTCCTAAATAAGTTTTCTTTCTATGGTTAATATACCACAATTGGTAATTATTATTTTTGATAAATAGTATATTTTTCCTAAAACATTTATTTAAAAAAAATAAATGTGCAAATACAGAAAGGAATATTTGGGGGGAAGTTCGATGTTTTCCTGCCTGGTACTTAGGAGGCACTCAATAAAAAAATATTGAATGAGTAAAAGACTGAAAGGCAGATGAAACTCTTGTACATCTGGAAAAAACTGTTCTTCAGGGTAGAAGAAAAAAGAAAATGAGTGCAGGGACTTTCCTCCAGAGAGAATGGAGAAAGCTCTGAAAGAAAAAACTAGTGAGGTTTGTTTTCAACCACTTTACAATTATGCCTCATGTTGGCCAGAGGGAATGCAAAGAAGACATATTTCCTATTGGTATATCTGAATCTGAGTAAATGTAATTTTTCAGCATGACATAAAATGTAGTCTTCTACAGACATCTGATTTCTCTAGACTCAAGAAAAAAAAACACTCTATTTTCTAAGTTAACAGTTTTCTCTGTGCTCCTTTGAGACCAAGGAGTCTTCCCCAAATGGAGTCTCAAATGCTTGAAACTGTTGTAACTGATAGAGATTTTTAGAAAGAGGTTTTTCTCTGAACTTCCCCGTAATATGTTTCTTGCAAGACACTGAAAGGTAAGAGAAGAGAATGAGGGTCTTTCATTTTTGGGTGAGGAGGTAAGCCATAATTTGGTACCAGAAAGCAGAGATTAGCGGCCTTACAAATGTAGCAGCCCCAGCCTTTACCTAGACTTCCCTGGCCCTGGGTGGAGGCTATGCCTGTGTGTTCACCTTGGATACTGGAATGGAGGATTAGGCAGCAAAGGTGACTAAATTACAATTCTTTTTTTAAAATATATTTTTATTGATTTCAGAGAGGAAGGGAGAGGGAGAGATAGAAACGTTAATGATGAGAGAGAATCATTGATAGGCTGTCCCCTGTATGCCCCACACTGGGGGTTAAGCCCACAACCTGGGCATGAGTCTTGACTGGGAATTGAACTGTGACCTCCTGGTTCATAGGTCTATGCTCAACCACTGAACCATGCTGGCTGGGCCCCAGTTCTTTTTTTGATGGTACTACCTAAGTATTGTTAAGTAATGTTCATTCATGAACCAAAATTATATCAAGGCATTATGGATAATGTGATTTGTACCAAATCAGAAGAAAGAAGGGAAGACCATCTGTACTTTTTCTTGAAAATGGAGAATAATGTTTAAGTTTTTTATTTCTAGGCTTTAAATAGAGAGGCTTTCAACCAAAGCCATTATTGTACATGTATATACTCTCTACACATATAAAAGCCTTGCTCCAGCAGAGAACTATTTTCCCCAGAGAACTAAAGATTAAAGGTAAAAATTTGTTTTTGGAAATGTTGAAATTACATTTAAAATTGTAACATTTATTAGTTATTGCAACTCCATAGGCTAATCAGAGCCTAGAAAACAAAATCAAGAGGTACAATAACTTGCTGGCTACACTGAGAAATAAAAGGGACAGTTATTTCCAAGCATTTTAACATTTATAAAATCATACAATAGTCTTCAAAAAGTAGATTGGTTGATTCCTGATAAGAAAATACATTCCAATAAAATTGTTTTTTAATGCACAGAAATATAGAAACTAAAATAAAAAGTCTTAATAATACTACTTTACCCCCAGAAGGTTCATATTAGAGGTCATGAACAGACTCCACAAGATCCATAAAGACCCCAAGGCTTTAGGCAAATTTTCAGTGTATTGGCCTTGTAAGTGTTCAAAGCTTTCATCATACTCTCAAAGGGGAACTTAACTCCCTAAAGTTAAGAACCACTTCACCAGGCAGAAATAACCTCTGTTACTGTTTTGGTATATGCTCCCCCTCCATTCTTTTCAGTGCACACACAAACCATACACAAGTATGTATTATAAAATATGCATTCTGCTACATACGGTATTACATACACTGCATATTGTGAATATTGTCCTATGTAATTTTATTCTAAAAACATGATTTTAACAACTGCATTCTATTAAACTGCATTGACATTCCGTAACGATTTTCATTTGTTCCCTTTTGTTTGGACATTCCGATCATTTACATGTTGCTACTCTAAATAAATCTTTAAAGACTTCTATTCATATAAATGTTTGTGTGTGTTTTTATTCTATTGCACAATTGCCTAAAAGTTGCATCTTTGATAATTTTATAATAATTACGGTTACTTATTGACTTTTGTAGATTATTCCACTGGAGTTTAGATTGCTCATTCTGAAGATAACACCTTGTGTAAACTTGGTTTTTTGAAAATGCCAGTTAAATTTAATAAAGCTGTTCAGTTTGTATGTTGCCTGCTGAAACAATGAATTTTATGATTGTAGAAATGAACTCCTGTGATATTTTTTCCAAGTTATGCAGTTTTCACTCGGAGGGTATTGCCTTGAGAATTTTTCCAATCATGAAAAACTAACATTGGTAGGAAACTGAAATGATCTGACTCCTTAGTTTTAGGTCTTAACTATTTTCTGCTATATACATTCTTCAAGTAAGGTTTATTAAAAGAGCCATTTGTCACATCTAAAATTAGCAGAGAAATACTGAAATAAATATATAATTTTAGTCCATCTCTTCTATGAAATAAAATAGAATTAAACCATGGGACAGCAACATAACTCCTATCAGCCAGATTCTCTTGCTACAGAGAAATATATTTTTTTAAAACTTTATTGATTTCAGAAAGAGGGAGAGGGGAGAGAGAGAGAGAGAGATAAAAATATCAATGATGAGAGAGAATAATTTATCAGCCGCCCTGCCTTCCACCGCCCCGTATACTCTCTAATTGGGGATTGAACTTGCAACCCGGCATGTGCCCCCACCAGGAATTGAACCATGACCTCCTGGGTCATAAGTCAATGCTCAACCACTGAGCAACTCTGGCCAGGTGGGAAAAGATTTATTTGATGTGTTTCCTGCTTGAAAATATTTGTCCACACTTGCTTCAGACAGCAACCTCCATTTATTTTATATTTATTTTTTAGTCTCTACTACCAGGGCTGCCTTGGTGTTTTTGACCTTTTCAGGACTTGTGGATGGTCCATTCCTTAGTAAGTAATTTTTTACTGGCAACCAGCATATTTTATTTATGAAGTGACCTTTCCAATTCTTGTTTTTTAACATGTTCCCAATAGTTGTCTTATTCTTTACAAAGTGAGGTACAGTCCAAGATTTTGCAATTTCCATACCAAAGTAAAAAACGATTTCTTACTTTCTTAAAAACATTGAGTAGGAATTGCAAGCCTTTTGTTTATAATCTGTTGAGTCCTTTGGAAGTTTTTAAAAGGATGTTTCTGTTCTGTTTTTCCATTTTATAATTATAGTTGACTATAGGCGATTTTGCTCAGTAGGTCCTGCCATTGCCTCAAATTCATCAAATCCAAGACTGATTGAGGGAAACTCATTGCTCTCTTCTCCTCCTCTCAGTAGAACTCTTGGGTTTCCAGTCTCCCAGGCTCGAAACCTCAGTTCTTCAGGAAATACAGCCTCTCTTTTATCCGCTGTCTTTACTAGTCTTCTGCCCCAGATTGTCGAAAAGTTAAAAATCCTGTCTGGTTTTTCCCATATATCATAAAAAGTCTCAGAAATGTCAGAAATGTGATGTTCTAATTCCATGTCCTTCATTTATATGTGACACAGAAATCTTCTTTTAAAATGTGTCTTTATTGTTGAAAATATTACAGATGCCACCCCCACTTTAACCCTTTCTAGCCTGCACCTGCCCACTGCCCCAGACCTTCACCACACTTTTGTCTGTGTTCATGGGTTATGCATATATACACTTCAGTTCCTTAGTTAATCTCAGAATTTAGAAAGACCAAGGATAAGCCCAATTTTTGGTCCAGGATAAAATTGTAACTCTATATACTGTCTGCCACCAAACCTGCCTCTCTAAAAATATCTTCCAACTTTAATTCTCAATACCACCCCTTCTCGTCACATGCCAGGATTATGGCATAGCCTTCCAGATGGTCTTCTTGCCACCGATAGACTCATCTTCAATCTTTCCTTCAAAACACTTTCCAGTTAATCCCATCGAAGAGCCACATAAGTCATATATTTCCCTCCTCAGAAATAATAGTTTTTTACTGCTCGGTAGTGGTTTGAAACCACGGCCCCATAACTCTTGTCTTCTGCTTTCAGTTCTTCAGGACGTACATCCTGTCAGGAAGACAGTGAGGAGAAAGTTAAGTTACTCGGTTCTGGCCCAATCTCTGCTGAAATCAAAATGGCCTTGTTTTTATCGGAATTATATACTGGGTAGTTCAGTTGGTTCCACACTGAGTGAAATTATATGGTTCTTGTCTTTCTCTTATTTCACTTAGCATAATGCAAGCTAAACAGACACATGGTTAGCATGTGGACAGCTCTGGTTGAGGGAGTTATTAGAAGGGGTGGAGGGATTGACCAAAAAAAAAAGGGAGAACTCATGAACATGGAACAGTGTGATGACTGAGGTGAAGAGGGGGGTTGGAGATGGAAGAGGGCATAGAGGGGATAAATGGTGATGGGAAAAATAAAATTTAAAAATAGATAAAACAAAAAATAGAAAAAATAAAATAGAAGAGTATTTTATTTAATAAAAGAAAGACATACATATAGGGGCTTGTTCCTAATACACAATGAAATATGTTTATTTACATTAATTATATTAATATGTATTATAAACTTATATTAATGTAAGACCTTTTCAATTTTTAAGCTAATTATGATGAAACAAGAGTAAACATTAATATTGCCACTACGTAGTATATAATATATACTTGTTAGGTGCCCCATCAACTATGCATCTAGTTTATTAAACATTTATTGAGGGAACAAACTAATATTTCTTTCTCCCAATCCTACAAAAAAGATCTATTATCTCATTTACTAGTATGGAAACAGACTTAGGAAAGTTAAGTGAATTTGAAATGCGGTCTGCCTGATCCACAAGATTCATGCCTTTTCCTGAGACAGATTACATGGGGACAGGACGGGGATAGGAAATCTCCAGGTTTCTTTTCAAATTTTAGACAAGAGGCCCTCTCTTAGTCACCAACCTCCTCACGCTCTCCTGTTTTATTTTCCTCTGCTGTGATCTGAGACGGTCAGTATGTTCTCCTCATCTTTAGTCACTAGCGAGACTAGCTATAGTATATGAAATGTATCCCCTCATAAATGTAGCTATGGCATGGAATTCAGTTACCTGGCTTCTCACTGTTCATAGGCCTTTTGCCTTTGAAGGTTTTATTGCTAATCACTATGGAGAAACAGAAGTTAACAGATGAACAAAATGGAGAAGTTCCAAATTATAGACTCTTAAATTCCTCAGTCCTGACAAGCCCTTGTGCAGAGCATTTGAATGACTCCAAACAGAGCCGCCCAGATATCTGCCTCCAGGTATTGCAGTTGGTCTTCAGCAAGGCCCTACTTTTCCTTTACCTCAGTGAGGGTCTTGTAGCCCTTTCCTGTGATGAAGGTACCAAGTTGAAGGTACAACTCAGAGGAAATAGTTGATAGCTCCTTGTGTAGCATAAGCAGTTTCCATCTCTGCAAACCTCCCACAAGAAAACAAATCCACTACGCCTCTTGCCTACCAAAATTTCTACCTTCAGTTAATTTGACAAGTACTTTTTTGAGTAATTACAATATGTCAAGGACAGCATTAGCAATTTGCATTCAAACTTGAAAGGACATAACCCCTACTCACAATGAGCTCACATTTCAATAAGGGAAACAAATAAATATACAGTCAATATAATTCAGTTACTATATTAGCAGTTTCCTGTGGAAACATTAAAAGATAGAGATTTAAATATTTCAAGTGAAGAAGGGAAGGCTTCATGCAAGAGATTGCATCTGACATTGAAAGGATGGTGACACTGGAGGTAGCAACTGAGACTTGGAAAACAGGTACGAATAGATGAGTGCTCAGAAGGCAATCCAGACACATGCAAACACAGAAGTCTGGGATAGCATAGAAAATTTGGAAAACTTAAGTCATCCAGAGTTGCCTAATAATTGAGGTGGGGAGTTAAAGCAGATGGAATCTTACAGGTAGCAGGGGCAGAGGAGCAATGGTGATGTGATTATATTTTATATTTAGGAAAAATTACCTAGGTCATCTCATAATCACGTGATGGCAGGTAGAACAAGTAGTTGAACAAGATCAGAAGTTTTTCTAAAGTTTAACAATGTGGGCTGAAAAAGAAGCAACCTATTGGGAGATGCAGAAGTCTGACCCTGGGTCTAACCTGAACTCATTTAGTGCTGTGTTGGATATAATTGGGTTTAATGTTTTCCCTGAGAATCTGTGCTGCAGGATGTACTGGGAAAACTTGCAGAGTTTGCCAAATAGTAGTAGGAACATTACTGCAATCTTGTGAAAGATTTAGGCATCTTATGATCTATTTATAGCACATAATGCACAGGGTGCTGCATAAATATTTTTACTGCATAAATAATACTAAAATATACACATCAGATTTTCCTTCCAAGAAGATTATAAATTGTTTGGACTGAGATTGTGGATATAAAATAATTTTCTGACTGTTCCTTAGGGAATTAATCACACTTCTTATATTTTATATGTTCGTTCCCATAATATTGTGTTCATATATGTATTTATGACATATTGGGTTATATTTATTTTGTTTTTGGTTTAAATGGCAATCTCCACATTAGTTTTAAAATCTCAAATACCTGAAGTAGACTTCTACATCGACTGAGTTTTAAACTGAGCCTCTTTTTATCTGCAAAATAGGTATCATCTTACTTGCCTTATATGAAGTATTCAAGAACAGGTTCTAATAAAACATATGCACATTCTTAAATCAGTGCCTGCACATTTCATAGCCAATCAATAGCTATTTAGTGAAAAAATTAATGCCTTAAATGCTCTGTGCTGTAGGAAATGTCTCCTTCACTTGCTCCACACGCAGCAATGGAAAGCCTTTTCCTGGGTTTCCATTTCATTTAGCAGTTGAAATGAATATTTTGGGGACATGGAATTGGATCCAATGATAGGGCCTACATTGACTTTTCATCATTGGTAGTGCATTTACTAATGAAAATTTAGTGATGGTAATGAATATTGCTTAAGAATAAAAGCACATTCAAACTGCAAAGATCAATTAACCAAAGTACAACTACTCCTTAGCAGAAGAAATTCTATGAAGATGCCAAGGTTCAGATGTTGTTTAAAAATTGCCCTGGATGCTAGACATGAGTTTTATTTTGGTGGGCAAGCCAAAGAGGTTTTTTTTTAAAAAATATATATTTTATTGATTTTTTTTACAGAGAGGAAGGGATAGGGATAGAGAGTTAGAGACATCAATAGGAGAGAAACATCTATCAGCTGTCTCCTGCACACCCCCTATTGGGGATGTGCCTGCAACCAAGGTACATGCCCTTGACTGGAATCAAACCTGGGACCCTTCAGTCCACAGGCTGACACTCTATCCACTGAGCCAAACCAGTTAGGGCAAGCCAAAGAGGTTTTAAAGATGATTTCCAACCATATATGTTTTTAGTATATACATAGACATATATATATAAATTTAATGGAGAGAGGCTGCACACATAGAAACTGATTTTTTTCCTTTAAATTATAAATTAATAAATGAAGTTAGCTTTCTTAAATTTTCCTTATTTTAATAGCTATGTTTCCTATTAAGAATGATTCCATAAATCTTTCATTGCTAATAATTAGCTTGATTCAGAGGAAGCATATTTTTGTTTGCAAAATTTATATTTTTAAATTAATGCAGATAATAAATGTGAGAAGGACAGAGGTCCTGGTTCTTCATGAACTTAATGATTGACCTTCACCCAAGACATCCTTCAGTTTCCCCCTATAAAGTTATGGGCCTAGGCCAGGTGAGCTTCAATGCTCCTTACAGTTTGGATCAGGGGTCCTCAAACTACGGCCCGTGGGTCACATGCAAATACAAATATTGTATTTGTTCCCGTTTTGTTTTTTTATTTCAAAATAAGATATGTGCAGTGTGCACAGGAATTTGTTCATAGTTTTTTTTTTAAACTATAGTCTGGCCCTCCAACGGTCTGAGGGATAGCGAACTGGCAAAGTAAGTTGTTAAGAATAGCCATTTTCCTGTCTTTCTAAAAATTTACATTTCTACTTTTTAAAGAAATGTGTTCTTAATCTAAATGCAAAGAGAATTACCATAATAATTCAGGTTGTCTCTGTGAGAGTTCATGAACAATGAAATTAGAGTTCTTCCACTGATGCCTTACTGAAGCGCTTAGGGTGGGCAAACGGGTTATTCCAGGGTTTGACCCTGGCAGCTCTGACTCTGATGTGACCCTGGTCAAAATGCTTCATGTGAAAGGGCATATCTGTGAGTCTTTGCTCTTAAATCACAATATAGTGCAGATAAATTTTGCTCCGATTTGATTCTGGGCCCAAATGCTCAAGAATTAACGTGGGTGTTAGACGTTCCCAAAAATAGGCATATGTTACCATAGACACATTCTTTAAATATGTCAGTGGTGCATTATTGCACAGCAACCCTTAGAGCCTTTCAAAAAAGCTGTATTTCCTGTGATCTGAAATGATTTACTTGTGTAAGATGATTAGATATTTGAGGTTCGGCTGTGAGGTGGTCCTCACATGCTCCTTTAGAGTCCTGTGGCACCTTATTATGGGAGCCATTGCAATTTTCTACATAGAGAATATTTAGAACACAAGGGATAAAGGATAGTGAGACTTTCTAACTACTCCAAGGTAGTCTTGTGGCTTTACTAAAGACGGAAACTTGACAAGGCAACTTTAGTTGAAACAAATCATTGTTTCACCCCGCCTCCCTTGCACTTTGGGGAAAAGAAATGATCCACTGCTAGATTATTTTGCTCTCAAAAACCAAAGGAAAGAAAGAAAAGAAAAGGAATCCTTGGCCATCTTTCCCATATTCTTCCAACTTGTTATCACGACTGTTGTATTTGTTTCACCACACCATGAGGACTATTGTAACAGATGACTGCAAAATACTTTTAGTAACGGAAATTCTATGGATGAGAGGAGAGAATATTACACTAGTGAGCATATCCTGTGCTGAGCAGTGTGTGTGTTTCTTATCAGATGTGTATGGACATGCTTACCTGAAACCATTCTGGTGATTTTAGAAACAGGAGAGGACAAGGCCTCTGTAGTCAGTAAGCCTCGTGTGTTATCTCTTGTGATCCTCATAGTGAACATGCAGATTTGGTATTGTAGTATCTTTTTTTTTTAACATTAGGAAACCCAAGGCCAGGAGAGCAAATAATTTACCCAAACTTAGTAAACCAGGAAGAGGTGGAGCGGTATTGTATTAAAGGCCTGTGTGAAACTCTTTCACTATATCCCACAGCGTATTTCACCTCTGTTTTATCCATGGCAATAGGAGAATTGAATCCAATCTTTTGAGTTCAAGTCCTGGCTCCAGTACCCTTTTATGTAATGATGTTTACTTTGAATTTATATTAGTTCACACAAACACTCCATCCATGCTTTTGTTCTGGCCCTCCGGTCCAGTTTAAGAACCCATTGTGGCCCTCGAGTCAATAAGTTTGCCCACCCCTGTAGGTAGTTGGTGCTGCCTTTGTGGGTGTTAATAATCTAAGGTGGAAATGTTGGAAATTTTTGTGGTTGTCAATGTGTCTGTTCATTTGTGTCCTCAATCTGAAGACTATAGCACCATTTGTCAGTGCCTTAGGCTATTGGAGCAGTGATGCAGTGGTAGTGGGGCTTGGGTATGGTTGGGGAGAGGTAGGTTGTATAAAGTGCCCTTGGAACATGTATTTGGGGGTAGTCTGGGCATGAGCAGTGCTCTGGACTTCTTCCTTCCATTTTAGCTGCAGGCCCTTCATTTTGTTTGTCATTGTAAATGATTACTTATATGCTTTAGTTTGCAGAATGTGTTTTAAAAAAACACTGCCTTTAAATCAAACTTCTTTGGGGGGGGGGAGGAATATATTTAGAAATTTTCCAATAATTTTATTAAAATGTATATCCTGATTATTTACTAGTATTTTTGGCTCATGATAAGCATTCTATAAAGGATAGTGAATGAATTCATAAACTAATGGCTAAACAAATAGGTACTTACAAAGCATCTAAATGAATGCACACACGTGTATGTATAGCTGTATGTATGTATATATGAAATCCTTGGGTTAGAATTTAGGGGTAAGGACAGTAGCTAAGCAAGAGCAGAACTAAGAGTGAGGAGGATGCAGGAGAAGGTTTGGAACTATGTGTGAAATCACAGCTGGATGCTAAGACCCAGGCCTTCAGCTGGGGCTGATTCCTCTGTCTTGCATTTACGCCATACGCCATACGTTTTTGCTACCGACAGCTTACACATCAGGCTAGTGAGGTGGGTAGGGCAGGCATGAGCTACACTGGTGTGAGACCCCCGCTGTTAGAATTTTTTACCCACCTGTGCTATCAATTATACATTCTAGTCAAACATCCATGCTGAAAATTCTTTTCATCTGAACTTGTGCGGATTGTGTGACAGACAGGCACCTACCAAGAAGAAACTCACAGAAGTCCTATATAAAGCCTTTACTCACCTCCTGCCAATTAAGGAGGTATGGAGCTTGAGCCTGCTCTCCTCACTGTTGCTCAAAGTCCCATTTCAATATATCTTTCACCAAAGAAACAGCAAATTCTCAACAAGGGAAACACTGCTTCATAAATATTGAATAGTGCTAGTTATATCTGACCTGAGAGAAACCTCAACTTGTTATAGGACTGTATTTATTAGCCCTTAGCTCCTGAGTATTATACACGTGGAGCTCTGCAAGATTTTGAACAATGCAGAATGTGAAAATGTCATTATCCTAGTTAGCATTTTCATCACTATCGAAGGTCGGAATTTAAGGCTCTTTTTTTCTTGGATTGAAATGAAGAGATGATGGATGAAAATTGAAAGTCATATCCTTAGAAGAAATGTTAAAAAGAATTGACATTTGATTGGAGAAATAAATGAGAAGATTACATTTAAATATAAGGAGACTTGGCTCCGGTCAGGTGGCTCCGTTGGCTGGAGTGTTGTCCCTTTCGATTCCTGCTCAGGGCACATAGCTGTTGCAGGTTCAATCCCCAGTCAGGACATGTACTGGAAACAACTGACTAATATTTCTCTCACATAGACTTCTCTCTTTCTCCCTCTCTCCCTCCTTTTTTCTTCTCTCTAAAACCAATAGCATATCCTCGAAGGAGGGATTCATAATAGTGTAGGACCTGAGAGGAAAATCTGTCAGGTTTCTGAGAGAATAGAAGACACCAACAGAAATAAAAAGAGCAAGCAGTCAAGTAGAATTGGATTCAAGTCCCCTCTTTGACATTTGTCCTTGGACAAGCTGTTTGCCTTCCCTTAATGTCTTCATCTATAAAGTGTGGACAATAATACTTTTTTTAAAAAATGGGATGATATATGTGAAATGCCTTGCAAAGACCTGGCACATAGTAGATACTCATTAAATATGTATTCTTATTCTTTCTCCCTTGCAAATATTTCAGAATCCCCACTCCTATAGGACCAGCCTTTTAAATCCACTAATTTATGTGCCTTTACCTAATGAGGTCTTTTCTTTCTCATTATCTATGTACATTTCCACATTCCTTCTTTTTTATTGTAATTTAGATGATTTTATTCTACTCAAGTTTTTTCTTTTTTTTAAAAAATATATTTTATTGATTTTTTACAGAGAGGAAGGGAGAGAGACAGAGAGTTAGAAACATCGATGAGAGAGAAACATCGATCAGCTGCCTCCTGCACACCCTCCACTGGGGATGTGCCCGCAACCAAGGTACATGCCCTTGATCGGAATCGAACCCGGGACCCTTGAGTCCGCAGGCTGACGCTCTATCCACTGAGCCAAACCGGTTTCGGCTCAAGTTTTTTCTTAATTGAGATATAGTTGACATGCATATATCATTATATTAGTTTAATTGTACATATAATGATTCGATATATGTATGTATTATAATTTAGTCACCACAATAAATCTAATTAGCTTTCATCAACATATAGAGTTAGAATTTTATTTTTCCTGTAGTGAGAGCTTTTAAGGTCTCTCAGTAACTTTCAAATATTCAATATAGCATTGTTAACTATAGTCATCCTGCTGTGCACTGCATCCCCATGACTTATTTTACAACTGGGAATTTGTACCTTATGACCATTTTTTCCCCATTTGGTCCATCCTCCACCCCTCACTTCTAGCAATCACCAATTTGTTCTCTGTATTTATGAGTTTTTTTAATATCTCTTTGTTTGTGTAGAATATACATATAGTATAAGTGAGATAATACAGTATTTGTCTTTCTCTGTCTGACTTATTTTACTTAGCATAATGTTCTCGAGGTCCATCCATGTTGTCACAAATGACTAGATTTCCTTCTTTTTATGGCTGAATAATATTTCGTTGTCTATGCCACATTTTCTTCATTCATTCATTGATGGACACTTAGGTTTTTTCCATGTCCTGACTATTGTAAATAATCAATGATCCATGTTCTTCTTTTTGCTTTCTATTTCTCCCATACCCAAGAGAATATCTTCCCCATAATTTCCTATATTCATGAGAATTTCTTTCACATGTTCATGTAGTTCTCCTTTTTCTGTGTCCCTTTCCTGGACCACTAAGTAGTATTACCATATCCCTGCTCTAAGCATCCATCAGATTATTATATTTTATCTCTTATTTATTCCATATTACTACAAATCTTATAATCATTTACTCTTTTCCTTAATAAATATGGTATCAGGCTCTGTGCTAAACTCAAGTAGTCTGAAGATAAAAAAAATAACAGTCTGTGTACTCAGTAATTCATAGTCTTCTTGGGTAAACAGATACAAAGACAAATAGAAGAAAATATGTCTCATAGCAGTTAGGGAATTTGTTTAAGATTATGCAACTGGCACACAATATAATTTACATCTAAGGACAAGTCTTTATTCCTTTGACTAAATAAGCACTTTGTGTTTTTAGTTGTTAGTTTAGACTTATATGTAAATTAGAGTAACATATGAACAATCCTATATAATAAAAGCCCAGTAACCCATACGGCGGAAGGACCAGAATGACCGGTTGCTGTGACATGCACTGACCACCAGGGGGCAGACACTCAACACAAGAGCTGCCCCCTGGTGGTCTGTGTGCTCTCATAGTGGAAGTGCCGCTCAGCCAGAAGCCAGGTTGGTAGCACAGTGGCGGTGGCAGGAGCCTTCCCACAGCAGTTCTCAACCTGTAGGTCGTAACCCCTTTGGTGGTTGAACGACCCTTTCACAGGGGTTGACTAAGACCATCCTGCATATCAGATATTTACATTCTGATTCATAACAGTAGCAACATTACAGTCATGAAATAGCAACGAAAATAATTTTATAATTGGGTCACAACATGAGGAACCGTATTTAAAGGCCAGAAGGTAGAGAACCACTGCTTTCCCACCTCAGTGGCAGCCCTAAGGAGTGGAGAGCCAAGCAATAAGGAGCAAGCAGGAGGGCAGCTAGGAGAGAGTAGGTGGGTAATTAGGAGTGAGGGGTCTCAAGTTGCGAGAGGGATGTCCAACTGCAGGTTTAGGACCTATCTAAACCGGCAGTCTGACATCCCCCGAGGTGTCCCAGATTTTGAGAGGACATAGACCAGGCTGAGGGATCCCTGCCCCCTGCACAAATATTGTGCATCTGGACTCTAGTTATCTTATAATTTAAGTATCCTATATAATAAAAGCCTAATATGCTAAGTATCCAGTCATTGGTTGACCATTCAACCAATCAATGCATAATATGCTAGGCCCCTCAACCACTTGCTATGATGTACACTGTCCACCAGGGGGCAGACAGTCTACTGATCAACCAGTCACTATGACATGCACTGACCACCAGGGCGCCCAACACTCCAACCAGTAGGTTAATTTGCTGCTGGGGTCCAACTGATTGGGACTGAGCGAGATGGTCTGGACATGCCCTGGAGCCCTCCCAAGCTGGCCAACCTCCCGCATCCCTCCCCAGCACCGATCGTGCACCGGTGGGGTCCCTCAGCCTAGCCTGCACCCTCTCGCAATCCGGGACTCCTCAAGAGATGTTGGAGAAGCAGTTTTGGCCCCATCCCACAGGCCAGGATGAGGGACCCCACTGGTGCACAAGTTCGTACACCAGGCCTCTAGTTAAGTATAAGTGCTTTAGGAGGTGTTTGAAAAGAACGGTAAATGCAATTAAATTATATGCGGTTAAATGGTAGGGCCCTGTTTTTTATTCCTCCTCTATAATCCTTCCTTAGAACATCTAGCTGAGTATTAAGTAATTATTACACATTTATTGCTTTGAATTCTTCTGTGGAGAGTTTTAATATTATAGAACATTTATTAGATGCCTGAAAGAAATCACCATTAAGATTCTGTATAAAGCCTCCAGGCCCATGGAAACTCTAGGAATAAAAATAGAACCTTGATTCACTTAGAATCCATCATTTGCATTTGTGAAGCAAAAGTTCCTGGACATTTAAGCAAAGTTAGACTGTCTATAATTTTGTCTCTGTTGGAAAGGCTGTGTGACAAGCCAGGCTCAGAAATGGGAGCCTGCAAGGTAAGTAGATACCTCTTTCCTGTAGGGCTGGTTAAAGGTCCAATATCAAAAGCACACCTAAGGGAGTACATTTTGTTCCAACTGATATTCAGTGTAAGTTTGTTGTCAAGAAAAGTTGTCTTAGAGACCAGAGTTTGGAGCTTGGGTATGTGGTCAATTATGTGGAATCATGGATGTTTATTAAGAATTGTCAAAGTTTGTAGTTAGCCAGCAGTATACTAATTCTGTTATAAAGAATACCAAGCCTATAGACACCTAGATATTGGCCACTGAGATTTTGTAAGCAAGACAGGGCCTTTTAAAGACACTTATATTGAATAGCCAGCTAGAGCTTGCAAACAAGAGTTCTCACAGGAATTCACTCCATGTTACATCGCCCTGGTGTTTTATTGACATGGAATTTCTACTTCGTACAAGACACATCTGTGTCTCTTTGGCTGCATACTGAGCTAACTTTGAAGACTAGAAATAATGGTGATTGAAAGATCACAGCTTATTAGCTTAATGTTTGCTTAGCCTTTTGCTGGAGCCAAGCACAAACAACCCGGAAGCAAATTTGGAAGCCCTAAATTCCAGGAAAGAGTTTTTGACCAAGGGGGCTAAATAAATGATGTGCATTCATGTGGGATTCTATAATCAGGAAGTCTTGTTAAATGACCACAAAACTGATCTTCCATGTAAATAATAGAAGCGTTTTCCTATAGGATGGGACTGGAGAACTCTCTAATTATTCCTCCTCCTCTCTAGAATTTGTTCCTGTGGGTTCTTTGAATGATTAATGAACTTGGGTTTGGAAATGGAAAATTGAAATTTGCTGGGATGGGGCAGGGCAGATGAATAAAAATGCAGGAAAGGTACCCAATGCATAATTTTTTCAGAAAGCAGTCCTATTATTAATAACTACTAATATTTGTTGAATACATTTTGTACTTTAAATACAATATTAATTCTTCCTATCTATGAACACAACATATGCTTCCACTTATCTGTATTTTCTTCAATTTTTTTCTTTAGTGTCTTATAATTTTCCAAGGACATGACTCTTAAATTCTTGGTTAAAAATTTATTACTAGGTATTTTATTTATTTATTCATTTACTTTTAATTGCAAGTTTTTTGTTTTTATTGAATTTATTGAAGTGACATTGGTTAAACAAAATTATATAGGTTTTAGGAATAAAATTCTATAATAATTATCTGTGTATTATATTGTGTGTCCAACACCCCAGTATTTTATTTTGATATAATTATAAATGGGATTGTTTCCCTTTCTGATAACTCATTACTGGTGTATATAAATGAAGTGATTTCTGGGTATTTACTTTGTATCCTGCTACTTTACTGAATTAGTTTATCAGTTCTAGTAGTTTTTGGTGTAACCTTTAGAGATCTCTATATACGGTATCATGTCATCTGCAGATAATGAGAGTTTTCTTCCTCCTTTCCAATTTGGATACCTTTTATTTCTTGTCAAATTTCTGTGGCTAGGACTTCCAGTACTATGTTGAATAAGAGTGGTGCAAACAGACATCCCTGTCTTGTTCCTGGTCTTAAGGGAAACATTTTTAGTTTTTGTTCATTGAGTATGATATTAGCTGTGGGTCATTACAATGTTGATACTACCCAAAGCAATCTATAGATTCAACACAATTCCTATCAAGATTACAATGGCATATTTCACATAACTAGATTAGTCCAAAAATTTCATTGGAACCACAGAAGATCCAGATCCATGGAAACCCTAGGAATAGAAATAGGTACTTAAATCCACAGCAATCTTGAGAAAGAAGAACAAAGACTAGACACAGAAATCTTGAGGAAAAAGAACAAAGTTGGAGGAATTATGCTACCTGCTAAGGTCATAGTAATCAAACAACATGATACTGACATAAAAACAGACATATAGATCAATGAAGCAGAATAGAGAACCTAGAAATAAACCATGCTTTTATGGTCAATTAATATTTGATAAAGGAGGCAAGAGCATGCAATGGGGTAAAGATAATCTATTCAATAAATAGTGCTAGGAAAATATGTGCAAAAAAAAAAAAGAGGAAAGGAAACTAGATCAATCACCTTCTTACACCATACACAAGAATAAACTCAAAATGGATTAAAGGCTTAAATGTTAGACTCAAACCCATAAAAATCCTGGAAGATATTATAGGCAGTAAAATTTCAAATATTTCTTATAGCAATATTTTTTCTGATGTATCTCCTTTGGCAAGGGAAACAAAAGAAAAATAAACAATTTGGATACATCAAATTAAATAAGTTTTGCACAGCAAAGGAAACCATCGACAAAATAAAAAGACATCCCACTGAATGGGAGAACACATTTGCCAATGATACATCTAATAAGAGGTTAATATCCAAAACGTGTAAAGAACTTACACTTATAAAACTCAACACCAAAAACCAAACAATCCAATTAAAAAATGGGCAGAGGACCTTAATAAACACTTCTCCAAACAGAAAACACAAATAGCCAATAGACACCTGAAAAGATGCTCAACATCACTAATAATCAGAGAAATGCAAATCAAAACAACAAAGAAATACCACATCACACCTGTCAGAATGGCTATCATTCAGTCAACAAACAAGAGTTGGCGAGGATGTGGAGAAAAGAGAACCATTGTGCACTGTTGGTGGGAATGCAGATTGGCACAGCCACTGTGGAAAGCAGTATGGAGTTACCTCAAAACATTGAAAATGGAACTGCCTTATTCCCCAGCAAGTCCATTTCTGGGAATATATCCAAAGAAACCTGAAAGACTAATTTGAAAGAATACATGCACTCCTATATTCATTGCAGTGTTATTTATAATAGCCCAGATTAGGAAGCAGCCCAAGTGCCCATCGGTAGATGAGTGGATAAAAAAGTTGTACATATAGTTGGCACAACCTTTTTATCTATAGAATAAAAAGAAAATCTTACCTTTGCAATAGCATGGATAGACCTGGAGAATATTATGCTAGGTGAAATTAGCTAATCAGAGAAAGACAAATACCACATGATTTCGCTTACTTGTGGAATCTAATGAACAAATAAATTAGCAAACAAAGTGTGTTATTTGGGGTTCCAGTTAGGATACTCAGGGATCAAAGTCCAGTGCTCATAGGCTTTTTGTTTATTTGTTTATTTGTTTTTGATGATATCTGGCATTCCAGAAATCCCACAGCAGTTGTGCACTGATGAGATAGGTCTTGGTCATTTCCACATAATTTTTTTGTAACTTAAAAATGTTTGCGTTTACTCATTGAGGTAAGACACACCAACTTCCTGCCCGTCTTGATACTACATACAAAGGACTAAGACCCTTTTCTTATTGGACCAATAGATATGCAAACAACTCAATGTGATGAAAGAATGCAGCTCCCTGGGAGTGCAGAGGAGTGACCCATTTTGCTTGACAGGGCGAGGGAAATTTCAAAGAGGAGGTGGCATTTGAGTCAGACATCAAAGTAATTGGCCTCTGCTTTCAAAGGCTGACCAAATCAGCTCAGAATAACAACATCTGAAAACAAACAATCCAATTAACAAATGAAGTGGCCTTAATGCAAATTACTGAAAGGTGGACCATAAAATAGCTTAATTGTCTTATAAAGCTCTGCTTTATTTTTAAGTATCACACATAATGTAGACTAAATTATATGTAGATGTTGATAAATGAGGTAAGAGAATGAGTGCAATTTAAAACCATGAAGTTATAATTAGTAATCACTTAATGGTATAGGAAATATGCTGAGACTGTGTTGTATTGCATTGAGAAAATACAATACAATAAGTATAGTGGTAAAGAGCATGCTTAAGATTATGGAATTAGGAAGGCTAGACTTGGATCTTGTAGTTTCTGAACCTGGGTAAATAGTTGGTTTTCTGACTTCATCAGTAAAATGGAAATCATAATTGTATCTCTCCTTTAGAGTTGTGAGGGTAAAATTGTTTAATTCATATAAAGAGCTTAGGATAGTGCTTGGCACCTAATAGACATTTACTAGATGTTCACTATCGATATATTTGAAAGAGGAACATGAATATATGAACTCCAATAATAAAGACACATGAAAACATGATAGATTTAGCATTCAAAGTTGATCAAGACCCACTGTCGACATTGGTGTCTAATACAATTGGTTTCAAATTTGACCTGGGTTCATATATAAGCTGTTCTATTTCCTACTGGTAGAACTGTGAATAATTTACATATAGTTAATGAGCTTCAGTTTTCTCTTCTGTAAAAAGGAAGGCTAATGATACCAATATAATGTTTAGCTTAGATTCTTCCCACCCTTCCTCCTTCCCTCCCTTCTTCTCTTCCTCCTTTCCTTCCTTTCTTTCTTCCTTCTGCTCTTTTGCATGTAGAGTTGCCTTTCTTGTGAAAAGCTTGCTATTTAAATTTTCTATACAAACATTCACCTATTGTCAGGAACATTGTTCAGCTTTTTGCTCTGCTTGAGATTATTACCAGAGTCAAAGAGACCTCCAGTGAAGTGTCTGGGATTATAAATCAGTTATTAGACATAATTGGGAGAACCATGCAGATAAGTGGTGATAGGTGGTGTGAAGAGCTGCCTGGCATCTTTAGCCACAGCCTGGCGCCTGGTTGTCGGGGGTTGGCAGCTTCCCCACAGGACCCTCTTCTCCTGGAAACACGCACTGCCTCCCATTCCCTATTAAGCCTTCTTCTGCTGTGCTCTTTCGGGGCCTCAGAATTAAATTTCAGGCGTACCCATGTGTATCCTCATCACGGCCAAATGTGCTTTTTACCACTTGCCAAACCAAAGATCAACTAATGGGTATAATGTGCCCGTTTATAAGTTATTCTCCTACAATGTATTTTTTTTAAACTTTTGGCACTTGGCACCTTTGTGAGTTAGTAGAGTGCTGGCAGATAACCAAACAATTACAGAAGTAGCAAATATTCACAAACTCCAGAAATCAAGCCCCACTTGGCAGCTTCACTTGTGGAGAGAGCAGAGGTTATTTATATCTATGATTTTATATGTATATATATATGTATATACATATAAAATCATAGATATAAATGTGAGTATATATATATGTGTGTATATATATATATATATATATATATATAGAGAGAGAGAGAGAGAGAGAGAGAGAGAGTGAGTCCAGATTATTATGACCATCACATC
>NW_006290677.1:1941133-1941961 GCF_000327345.1 Myotis davidii | reverse complement strand
CTGGAGATATAGCAGTGAAAAAAACAAACCAAAAAAATTTAATCCACACAGACCTGGGATCCTAATGGGGAAACAGAGAATGAATGAGATAAATGAATTAAGCATCACAAAGGTCAAATAGGAGCCCTGGTGTTTTGGAGTAGCAATGCACCAGTGTCCAGTGGGATTATGGTACCTGAAAGCAGGTCCCACCCAAACCTGTTCAGTCTTAATCACTGCCCATAACCTCGGCTCAGTAAAGTCAATCCCTTTACCAATCTTAGAGTACAATATGCTGCTAGTACAGGGCCTTGCAAAGAAAAAGTGCTTAATAAAGATTTGTTGAATGAATAAAGGAATCATCATTCTTTGTCCTATTTACCCTGATAAGAAATTCCTCTCTACTTCCTACTCATTCTTCAATGTCCACATCAGTTGTTTTTTTTCCTCCTCTAAAATGCCTCCCTTGAGTATTGTTCCTGGATCTCCCCATTCTTGAAATTCAGATTGCTCTTTCATGGCCCAATGGTGAAAGACTCTAGATTAGAGAAAAAAAGGAGGTCAATGCAGAAGTTCAACTTGAGGTTGTTCTTATAGGAAGGATAGGATGAGAGTACGTGGAGGATTATAGGTAAAAGCTTTGTTGAGTGTTGGGGATTCACAATGACAGACTGACATATCAGGAGGAAAGCAATAAAATCAAGCAGAAAGAGAAATATGATAATTCATGCATGACACATATGAAGAGAGGCAGGTTAGAAGAGTGTGTACTCATGAAAGAGGCCCAGAGATAAAAGACACCTTGGTAGAGTTGAGGAAAGTGAGACACTTCAATTTTCTGGAGCAGAG
>NW_006290677.1:1935337-1940947 GCF_000327345.1 Myotis davidii | reverse complement strand
ATTAGAATAGAACATGATTAGAGGAAGAATGACTACTACTTGCCAGGTGCTAAATTTTTATTATTCCACTTAATATTCACAACTGCCCTGCAAATTAGGGATCATTAATTCCATTTTATTGATAAGGGAAATTAAATTCAGAGATTAAGTAAATTGTCCATGGTCACAAGGCAGAAATGTGGATGGATGAGCTGAGATTTTAAATTAGGTTTCTCAAGAAGTAATCTGTACTTTTTTTTCTGATTAACCCCTAATATCTCCCCCTGCATGGCATAGTGGGGAAAGAATGAGGAGTTGGATAGATAAAAAAGGAGGGAAAAGTATTTTAGGAAGAGACACCTATAAATGGAGAAGTATAGCATAGCATGACTGTTAGGAATTTAGCAGGAGAAAGAGCTAGAAAAATAATGGTGGGGGGAAATAATCAAAGACCCAGAAGGAGCATAGCATTGGCAAAGTGCAGTGGTGAGAAATAAGGCTATCTTAGAAAACAAAGGAGAACCTTGTAAACTCTGAAAACAAGAAAGCATTGAATGAACTTTAAGAAAAGGAATTATATACTTACTTCTGCATTCTAGAGAGATCGTATTGCCTGCAATGTAGAAAGTAGATTAGAATAGAACATGATTAGAGGAAGAATGACTACTACTTGCCAGGTGCTAAATTTTTATTATTCCACTTAATATTCACAACTGCCCTGCAAATTAGGGATCATTAATTCCATTTTATTGATAAGGGAAATGAAATTCAGAGATTAAGTAAATTGTCCATGGTCACAAGGCAGGTGGATGGATGGATGAGCTGAGATTTTAAATTAGGTTTCTCAAGAAGTAATCTGTATATTTTAGGAAGAGACACCTATAAATGGAGAAGTATAGCATAGCATGACTGTGGCATTAGGAATTTAGCAGGAGAAAGAGCTAGAAAAATAATGGTGGGGGGAAATAATCAAAGACCCAGAAAGCATTTGGATGTTATATAACTGATGAAAGGGGGGAACAATGGAATCCCACAAACCTCACCTTCAAGGTGGCAATAAAGTTGGAGAGGGTACAAAGGCTCAGTCCATGGAGGGCCTTGGAGACTGTTGACTTTAAAATTTAGAATAGGTTATAGTGGCAAGTGGGCAAATGACTTTTAGGTGACAATTTGTTTCAGGTTTTGGGGTAGATTATATAGCCCTTTCAGCCATGTGGTTCTGGGTCTGTCATTACATAAACCTGAAATTTTGTTTTTGACAAGTATCTTAAATATTATCATCTATTTTTCATGTCAAATCCCCAACCCCTGAGCAAATTGAAGATTGAGGTCTAGCCACAAATCCCAGGCTGTGTGCTCAGCCCTTTTAATACTACACTGCAACACTTACCTCTTGGTGAAGTTTAGAATTAAATGAAGTTCTAAATTTAATCTTAAGGACCAAGAAAATGGTCACTCTAATGGGCCTGGTAGAGGTGGGTGATGCATTGTACCTCTTAGATTTCTCTGGATACTTAATGGCTGACCCAAAGCACATTGGGGAAGAAATAAGCATAATTAAACTGATACCCTGAGAGGAGAGTGAAAGTATTTAATTATTCAATTGTTTATTTCCAAAGGGCACATTATAGACTTCTCAGGTTACCACTTACAGGCAAGGAACACTCAAGAGAAAATTTATAATTGTGTAGTTTCTACATTCACGCTTTCAGTTACTGGTTTCCCAATAAGTGAAGCTCAGTCAAGTATTTTCAAGAGACAGAGCAGTAATACGTACTCATAAAGTTTTAAATGCAGGAAGAATAAAAGTGAGTTTCTATGTATATTAATTTAGTGATTATATATATTTCATAATGGTCTCCTTGTGTATGCATTCTTTAAATGAGTCACATGTATTTTTGAATGTTTTTTATTCAGTCTTAGATATGTAAACTTTGAGAATCACCATTATAGGTATATAAAATATATACCTTTTAAACCCATAGTTGTATAAGTGAGGACCTTTGCATAGCTAAAAATTGCATTCTGGTCAATATTTACAACAGGGAAGTATAATGAGCAAATCAAACATTTTATTTCTGTTTATGCTTCTGGTCTTAATAACCAGGATCTATCTTGTTTACAAACATATAACATATATCAAATGTTTGCTATTTCATTTTCTCCTCAGAAAACACTATAAAATACTGTTACTCTAAACTTGAACATGTGTTCTGAGTTTTGAAGTTCAGACTCATAATGTATTACACAAACTTAATTTCTCACATTTAAAATGCAGATAGTTCTTCCTACACAAATGTGTTGTAAGGATTATAGATAATGCTTAAAAACCTCTCAACATGGTTCCTAGCATATACTGGGATCTTCTAGATGGTAATGAAGGCTTGCAGTATAAATAGAGGCATCATTTTTAAAGTGCCAGTTTTTTCTTGATCTATGCAAGGCTTAATACAGATGTGCTTCTGGCAGTGATGGGACAAGCAAGATAAGCATGACATGTTTATGACCTACTTGTCCTTTGCCCCTTCTACCCCCACCCAAACAGAAATGGAGAGCTCATTGTCAGCTGGTAGAGTCTATCTTACATATTGTCTGAAATAAGGCAAGATGAAAGTGAATTTTTTAAAAAGCAAATTTAAAATAAAGAATTCAACATGTAAGGAAGTAATGTTCCCAAATTACTAAACCCCCCTTTTACTTTGAATAATATGTCATTTATCACCACCCTGCACATAAACTTCCCTAAAAGTTCATGTTGCACAAGCCTGTCTTTGGGGGCATATTTATATATTACACACACACACACACATACGGTATGGGTGTGTGTATGTATATGTGTGTGCGAGTGTTTATGAACAGGGGAAGGAAGAGAGAAACAAAGAAACTGAGTCCACAGAGAAAGGAAGATGTCTTTTCTGTTCACCCTGTGTACTCAATACCTACTTACTACAGTGTCTGACACAAAGAGCACTTAGTAGGTACTCAGTAACTGTTAGTGAACGCATACAGATTTATAGGCATTTATAGTACATGTACATATGTCCATGAATATATGAAATTCGCCTCCCCCTTTCAGGAAGCCTATTTGTCATTCACAGTTTTGTCACTGGATAAGTCAGGAAGAACAGGCGATCTGTGTTATATCTATTTTCAAAAGATCCGTATTTTACTTTCCTAGTAATGAGACTGAAATAGCCATATTTGCTCTGACTAGGGTTTGGAATAAGGCAACACCCACAGTCAGCCAAAAGATTTTTTTATTAATCTCATAATTAGGACTTGTATGAATATTGAAAAAACAGGATAAAATCTAGCAAGGATCAGGAATATTCTTAGCACAGTGCAGATGCTCGAAACTTTAAAAATGCATAAATGTGAGTGACAGTTGAACAGGTTGTAGTCTAATTTTAGAGTCAACCAAGTGTGAATAATAATATATTGTAGGAAGCATTTACTAAAAGCTCTACTCAGTATGACCCTCCTGAACGTGACTTCTTGAATAACAGCAAGGGAAACAAGAACAGAACCAGTGACTGTTTATCAAATATGTATTGGATGCCAGGCATCTGTGTGGTATTTTCCATACCATATTTCAATTAAATTGCACAGCAACCCTATGGAGCAACTCTATTTTTCTTATCTTACACACAAGGACATTGAGGCTCAGAGAAATTCTTTAACTTATTACTTGTAACTGGTGGATTCCAAGTCAACGAACATTCAGGGAGCAGATATGTATTTTGAATCTGCTAATTTCCTGACTCAGTTTATGGTGGTGGGCAGAGAGAAATGGTCTCTACCATCATGCACATTACAGATGTAAGCATACGTGCTTCTGACTTCGAAGCCCTTGAGCCTATATGAATTAATCTGCTCCCCAACAGGTTACTGCTTAGGGAAAAGCTATGTATTTATACACCCTGCACAGGTAGATTACAAAACTTCCTATTTTCATTTGAAAACATAACAGTTGAGATCAACAAATTGAAGAATCTTTACTTTCAATGGACTCATTCCAGCTCTGCCCTGGCTTTTTTTGGTCAGGTCTCCTGCGGGCCCCATTTTTCTACATCCCTGTCACCAGGGTTCATGTCTGGAAATGCACCGTAGGCTGCAGAAAAGCGGGCAGCCAGCAAGTTGCTTTCAAAGAAAAGATTCTGCAGAGAAAGTTATACTCTGAAATCTAGACTCGGAGTGACTTACTATGTAGCAGAGAGAGAGGAAACTGGAAAAAGAACAGAAGTTAGCCTGCAGTGGAAGGTCTCCTGGCAGTGTGGGAGAAGTATTTGCCATGGCAACTCTTGCATCATCCTGCAGAGGTGGCAGGAATGACTCGAGGGGAAAAGAGGACAGCTCTTCAAGTCCCGTTTTTCATATAATAAAGCTGGAAATCCCATAAAAAACAAAACTGGATACAGAAGGAAGGACACTTCTCGCCCCCTAACCTGATAATTGATTTTATGATAACAGACTAAGTTAGTTACCTAAGGATTCAGTCTGCTTTTCATTGTCACCTGCCCTTGCTCTAGGTCAGGTGACTCAATACCAATTTGCCTGTTAATTCTTTTATCTAATGAGCAATCTGCCTAAATTCAGGGTTCCCATGTAATTTTTCCTCCAACTAAGGATATTTTTTCCTTTCCCTTTTTGTTCAGTTAAATTTTTTTTCAATTACAGTTTTTATTCAATATTATTTTGTATTAGTTACAGCATAGGATAAGGCCATTTTTGAAAGTATAAAGGGCTGCTTTTATTAAACTGGGACAAGGGACTAATCCCAGTGCTAACCCTGGTAAACTGGGACAAAGGGCCATCCCACATAAAACTATTCTCCACTTGCTGCAAGTATTTGTGGAAATAAATAAAGACTGCCCAGATGACAATAAGCAGAAGATATTTATTCAGAACTTGCTATATAGCAAGAGAGTCAGCCGCCATCAAATGGGTTTAGCAGAAAATTAAAAGTAGGTTCGGGAGTGGGAACAATTCATAATGGAAAAAAAGAGAAGGCTTCAGATCTGCTCTGATTGGAGATTGTTGGTGTGGGGAAACTAGAGGTGCAGGGAATTCTGTGTGATTACTTTAGGGGTATATTTGGCTATTTCTGGCCCTGAGTTGGAAGCAGGGGCAAAAAATAGGGAAGCTCTCAGGTGTTGATCCAGTCCGTGTGGTTTTGACCTGTTCATGCAGAGTTTGTATGCCAAAGATCTACTGTTGTCTATGCCCTACCTCAGTGGTCAGCAAACTGCGGCCCCTTGAGTGTGGCTCTTCCACAAAATACCACGTGCGGGCATGCATATACAGTGCGATTGAAACTTCGTGGCCACACTCAAGGGGCCAAAGAGCTGCGTGTGGCTTGTGAGCCGCAGTTTGCCGACCACTGTCCTAGCCATTGTCCACTGGCATACTCAGTCTCTAGTATTGAATTGCTTACTTACTATACTATTTCGGGGGAGTTTTAAGGAGACTATCTAAGTTGCCTAAGATCACTTCCAATGTCGCATCATTTGTAGATAATTGCATTGTTTCATATTGTGTGTGTCTTTCTAATTTATCTGTATTTGAACAATTAAAGGAAATTTTAGCCTGTCATAAACCTCCCATCCTATAATTATTTTAAGTATGTTTGAT
>NW_006290677.1:1923033-1934315 GCF_000327345.1 Myotis davidii | reverse complement strand
CCTTTCACAGGGGTCGCCTAAGACCATCAGAAAACACATATATAATTATATATGGTTTTTGTGATGAATCACTATGCTTTAATTATGTCAATTTGTAACAATGAAATTGGGGGTCACCACAACATGAGGAACTGTATTAAAGGGTCACGGCATTAGGAAGGCTGAGAACCACTGCTCTAAGCAATTGAGCTTCCCGGCCAGGCAGGGCTTGATTTTCTAGTATTCTAACCTCACTTTTATTTATGTTCATCTCCAGGTCCTACCAAAGACATGTCAAGTCCTTTCACTGAGGAAATAAAATTCTTGTCACTAACCTAAGTATTCTAGCCAACCAATCTGCCTGTCAATTCCCAAATTCCATGATCTGTCCATTTAACACTTACTTTTCCTTACAGTGTTCCTTGGCAAGAAATGCCTTTACTCATGCTTAAGTTATTAAAATCCTTAATTATTAAATTCCCAAACATCCTCCAAGTGTTAACTGCTCTATGTATTCTTCCTTTGGCCTCTCTCTGCCAAGAAACCACTCATTCTCTGCCTTTCCCCTTAATTCAGAGTATTTCTCCTAAGCACCTAGTGAAAAATGCATATGTTTTGAAACTAGAGAGCCTTTAGTTTGAATTTGATTTCTATAATTTATTTTCTTGTATGGCCTTGTAATTTGCTTAACTCCCAGGCGCCTCCGTTTCGTCACCCACTAAATGGGAACAATGAAAGCTACCTGATAGCATTGCTTTGCATAGTTCATAAGTTAATGCATGGAGAACCTGACAAAATGCCCATTAGTTGCTTGATCATGATCTGTCCTGCTCTCACTTTTTCCTTATTGAAGTTATCTTCTAGATAGTTATTAAATTTTTATAATTAACTTGAAAACCTCTAAATTTAAAGATTATGTCTTATTATTTATTTTACAGCAACTTCTTACAGTCCCTTTACAGTTGCAAAGTGGTTTTTCTCACACATTTATTATTTTTAATATTAAAATTCATGCTCGTTATAGAAAAATTCAGGAATTCAGAAACTCAAAAGGAAGAAAATTTAAACTATCATAATCCTGTAATTGTAAGATAACTACTGCTGTGTTTTTATTTAGACATTTTTCTGTGTCCATGTGTACACTTGTTTGTACATGTGTATGAAATATATATATAAAATATATATAACGATTTTTCCAAATAACTTATTCCATTGGACGTATACTCCATTAAATTTAAAAATCTTTATGAGTCCCATTAATTTATTTAACTAATGATGAAATTCCACATAATCAATCGTTGCTTAACAATAATGCTTTGTCATAAGTTCCTATAAGTAAAATTCTCAATTAAAAAGATACATGTATTTAAGTCTTCAGTTTCATATTATTCCTTCCCATGCACTTGTATGTCAATTTCCATTCTAACCTATAATTGCACTGCAGAATAGAATTCTCCAACATATTTAGTCCTCATCAAAATTTTTGTAGTAGGAATTGCTATTCCTATTTTACATATTTTAAAATGAGGCCAAATGAATGGTTAAGGAACCTGTTCAGGGACACATGTAATATAATGGCAAAGCTAGGAATTCTTATACAGAGTTCAAAGCCTAACATTCTTTTTCTATATATAATAGCTTCATTCATTCATCAGTTCACTCGCATATTTGACTTATGTTTTGAGTGCCTAGCTAGATGGTAAGGATATTGTACTGAACACAGTTCTTAAGATCATAGAACTTAAAAATTGGCAAGGAAAGTGAACATGAACTGAATAAGTAGCTAGTTCAAAATTATAGTAAGGGTACAAAAGTAAAAAAAAAAAAAGTACCTGACCTAAAGGCAAAAACCAGGGAAGGATTACTTTGAATGGAGACCATCTAAGCTGAGACAGGATAGGTAAGTATTTTCAGCTAGATATGGGGGTCATTTGGGGTGCAAGTAGAAGGGAAAATCTTCCAGACCAGGGTTTCTCAATCTCAGCATTTTTGACAGTTGGGGCTATATAGTTCTTTGACATGGGAGCTCACCTGTGGATTGTGGGAGGTTTAGCATCATTGCTGACCTCTACCTAGAAACCTATAATACCCCATCATCCAGTTATAAACAGTACACTCCTTACAGGGGGAGAATCACTCCTGATTGAGAACCACTATTCTAGGCTTAAATAAAAGTAGTTACTAGGGGAATATGGTAGTTTCTAGGATTTAAAACAAGTTCGTGTGACTGGAGAATGGAATAAGAATTGGAAACTGGCTTCAAATGAAGCAAGGCTCATACCATGCAGAACCTTGAAGGTACTGGTAATTATTTTGGGTCATATTTAAATAGCACTGGGAGTCAGCAAAGCTTGTGAATGTGCCTGGCTGGGTGGCTCGGTTGGTTAGAGCGTTGTCCTGTACACCAAAAAGGTTGCAGGTTTGGTTCAGATTCTGGTCATGCCACATATTTGGGTTGTGGGTTCCATCCTAATTCAGGGCATGTGCAGCAAGCAAGATCTCTCTCTCTCATCAATAAGCATATCATTGGGTGAATGACAGGATGGCATAATTTAGATTTATGTTTAGGAAAGATCAATTTTAGAATTTGGGGTTAAAAGTGGATTAGAAGATGTCAAAAGGGAAACATTGGGGAGGCTTCTGAATTAACCTATAAAAGACTATAGATAATTACAGTGGATATGAAGAAAACATTACAGATTCTAGAATATTTAAGAGAATTAGAAGATTTAATAATTTACTGTCTGTTGAAAGGATACAAAAGAGCTTATCAAAGTTGATTACTGGCCCTAACCAGTTTGGCTCAGTGGATAGAGCGTAGGCCTGGAGACTGAAAGGTCCCACGTTCGATTCCAGTCAAGTGCATGTACTTTGGTTGTGGGCTCATCCCCAGTAGGGGGTGTGCAGGAGACAGCTGATTGATGTTTCTCTCTCATCGATGTTTCTAACTCTATCACTTTCCCTTCCTCTCTGTAAAAAATCAATAAAATATATATATTTTTTAAAAAGTTGATTACTGGATTTCTCACTCATGAAAGTGGAAGGATGGAAGTATCATTCAATAAAGTAGGAAAAGTGGAGGAGGATGAAGTTTCAAGAAGAAATTCAATGTTTTTTTGTGATCATAATGTGTTTGAGGTGCTAATAACATATTCAGCTACTAAACAAGCAAGTGGATAAATGACCTGGAGCTCAGGGAAGAAATATACATTAGAGAAAGATTAGGAAAAACAAAGAAATAAAAAGATTTGGAAGTCATCATCATACAGGTGGTAAATCAGTAACAGAGAGGAAAATGAAAAATTCAAAAATATGTGCTAATTAAACAACATACTTCTGAGCAACCAAAAGGTCTAGAAAGAAACCAAAAGGTAAATAAAAAAATAATATGAAAATGGGAACATGGAAACACTATATGTCAAAATTTATGGTATGCAGCAAATGCAGTTCTATGATACATGTTGATAGCAATAAATGTTTACTGTAAGAAAAAAAGAAGTAACTCAAATAAATAACCTAATTTTTCACTTTAAGTAACTAGAAAAAGAAGCACAAACTAAGCCCAAAAATAGCAATTGGAGAGAAATAACAAATATGAGAAATATATAAAATATAGACTTGAAAAATGAGAGAAAAGATAAACTAAGACCTGTTTTTTTGAAAAGCTAAAAAAATAGACACATTTTTAGATAGATCAACTAAGGAAAAGAGAAAGAATTAAAATAATTTAAATCAGAAATGAAACAAGAAACTTTACAGCTGACACTACAGAAATAAAAGGATCATAAGAGTCTATTATAAACACTTAAAGCAAATTGGGTGACCTAGAAAAAATGGTTAAATTCCTAGAAATATCTAATCTACCAAGACTGGATCATGAAGAAATAGAAAATATGAACGATCAATAACAAGTAAAGGAAATTGAATCAGTAATCAGCAATTTCCCAACAAAGGAAAGTCCAGGAACAGATGGCATCACTGGTGAATTCTACCAAATGTTTAAAGAAGAATTAATAGCAATCCTCAACCCTTCCAAAAAATTGAAGAGGATGGAACACTTCCAAGCTGAGTTTATAAGGGCAGTATTACCCTAATACCAAAGCTGAACAAAGACAATCAGAAAAGAAAGTGAAAGGTTAATAATATCCCTGATGAATATAGTTGCAAAAACCCTCACAAAATACTAGCAAACTGATTTCAAGGGCACATCAAAAGGTCAAACACCATGGTCCAGTGGTATTTATTCCTGAGATGCAAGGATGATTCAGCATACACAAATCAATACATGCAATGTACCACACTAATAGAATAAAAGATAAAAAAGTATATGATCATCTTAATAGGTGCAGAAAAGGCATTTAACAAAATTAACCATGCTTTCAAAATAAAAAGTCAACTAACGAGGTATAGAAGGAATACTACTCAACAAAATAAAGACCATATACAACAATCCCACATCTGATATCATACACAGTGGTGAAAAATAAATTTTCTCTCTAAAATTATGTATAACATGGGTTTTCACTCTCTTCACCTCCTTTCAACATTATACTGGAATTTTTAGCTCACGAAAGTAGGCAAGAAAAAGGAATAAAGGGCATCCAAATCAGAAAAAAATAAATAAAATTCCCTCTTTGTAGATGACATGATCATATCATCATATTTAATAAAAGGGTAATATGCAAATTGACCAAATGGCGGTACAACCAATTGCTATGATGCACACTAACTACCGTGGGGGCAGATGCTCAACTCAGGAGTTGTACCCTGGTGGTCAGTGTGCTCCCACAGAAGGAATACCGCTCAGCCAGAAGTTGGGCTCATGGCTAGGAAGCACAGTGGTGGTGGCAGGAACCCCTCCCACCTCCACAGCAGCACTAAGGAAGTCCAACTGCCAGCTAAGGCCCACTACCTAAGCTGGCAGTCGGATATCCCCCAAGGGCTCCCAGATGGTGAGAGAGTGCAGGCCGGGCTGAGCCCGCTCCCCCGCTTCTCCCACCCAGTGCATGAATTTCATGCACCAGGCTTCTAGTATATATAGAAAGTTCTAAAAGACACCACAAAAAAATATTACATTTAATCAATGAATTCAGTGTATTTGCAGGATACAAAATCTGTAGTATTTCTATATACTAACAATGAAATATGTGAAAAATGAATTTAGAAAATCACATTACAATAGCATAAAAACAATGAGATATTTAACAGTAAATTTTATCAAGGAGGCAAAAGATCTGTACATTGAAAATTATAAAGCATTGATTAAAATAATTAAAAAGACAGAGATAAATTGAAAGATGTCCTGTGTCCATGGATTAGAATAATTATTGTTTATATAAACAATAGAATGGTCCATGCTAACCAAAGTGATGTATAGATTCAATGCAATCTGTATCAAAATTCCAATGTCAGTTTTCGCAGAAAAAACAACCCTAACATTTATTTGGAATGACAAAAGACCCAGAATAGCCAAAGCAATTTTGAACAAGCACAAAGCTGGAATCATCACACTTCAAAGTTGTATTCAAAGCTCTGCTAATCAAAACAGTATTGTACTGGTATAAAAATAAACCAGTGAAACACAATAGTGAACCCAGAAATAAACTATGCCATATACACTCAACTTCACCACAGGCATCAAGAACACAATGGAAAAGGATAGTCTGTTTAATAAATGGTGTTGGAAAAAGAATATCTCCATGTAAAACTCATACCATACACACACCAAAATCAATTCAAAATGGATTAAACACTTAAAAAAATAATTAAAATTATAAAACTTCCAAAAGAAAATACAAGGAAAAAACTATTTGAGATTGATCTTGTCAGCGAGTTTTTGGATATGACACCAAAAGAATTGGCAGGAAAAGCAAAAATAAACAAATGGGACTAAATCAAACTAAGGAATTTATGCTTAACAAAGAAAAAATCAACAAAATTAGAATGGCAGCCTATGGAAAGAGAAAATATTTGCAAACTATATATCCAATGAGAGGCTAGTATCCAAAATATATAAAGAACTCATTTAACTCAACAGCAAAAAGATACATTGCTGGGGTCCAACCCCAGCAGGTCCAGGGGTCCCCAAAGGTGTGGACGGAGTCGGCGAAGAAGGAATGACACGGAGGCAGCCTTCGGGTGATCACCATAGCGAGGTTCTCTAGCCATGTTCTATGTCTAGGTTCTTAAGTCAGATCCGGTCTAGGATCTCCAGGTTCTCCAGCCAGGTTCTGTAGCCATGTTCCCTTGTTAGGTTCTCCAGCCAGGTTCAGTCACCAGGTTCTAGTCAGGTTCTCTTGCCATGTTCTATCCAGGTTCTGTAGCCAGGTTCTGTCTCTAGGATCTTCAGCCAGGTTCTCTCCCTAGGTTCTGTCTCTAGGTTCTGTCTCCAGTTTCTGTCCAGGATCTTTTGCCATGTTCTGTCTCTAGGTTCTGTGTCTAGGTTCTGTGTATGTTCTGTCTTCTAAGTTCTGTCTCCTGTTGTCTTGTTTACATCTGTATTTATACCAGTTGATTCCAATCCTATCAATCTCTATTCCAAAGGTTAGGGCATTTCTTATCTCCATTCCAGGGAGTAAAGATTACGTACTTAAGCATGATTGTTCATAGTTAAAGAGATTAATTACCCACCTGTCACTTAGTTAAGGGGTTTTATTCCCTCCCTAACTTTAGGGGAAAAATCCCTACCTGGGGAAACAACCTTTCTCGGAGAGGTGACATTGGTTAAAACACATAGTGCCAAGAAGGTGAGCAAACATATTAAGAACAGTATGCCATATATGCCAGGTCCCTTGAAACAGCAAGGATGGACTAGCTCCCAGAAAATTCCCCTTTTATTTTTTAAAACTTAGATGAGGATCCGAGAGACAGAACTTAGAGACAGAACTTGGAGGACAGAGCCTGCGCAGAGCCTGGAGACGGAGGAGCTTCTCTGGAAAGAACATGGCAGGGGATCCTGGACAGAACCTGGCTGCAGAGCTTGGTTGGAGAGCCTAGACAGAGCCTGGCGACCAAGCCTGGCTGGAGAGCCTGGGCCGAGCCTGGATGGGGAGCCTGGCGAGAGAACATGGCTACAGAACTTGGCTGGAGGACCTGGAGAACCTGGCTGGAGAAACTAGCAAGAGAACATGGACACAGAACTTGGCTGGAGATTGTGGCTAGAGATCCTGGCAAGGCTGCTGATCAACTGAACGCTTTCTCCGTGTCATTCCTTCTTCGCCGACTCCGTCCACACCTTTGGGGACCCCTGGACCCGCTGGGGTTGGACCCCGGCAATACATAACCCATTGAAAAAATGAGCAAAGGATGCCTTACTGGTGTAGTTCAGTGGTTGAACTTTGACCCCAAAATCAGGAGGTTAGGGTTTGATTCCTAGTCAGATATATGCCCAAGTTGAAGGCTTGATCCCCAGGCAGGGGTGTGCAGGAGGCAGTTAAATGAGCAAAGGAGGTAAGTAGAAATTTTCCAAAGAAGTCATGTGAGTGTCCAACAGGTATATGAAAAATATTCAACACTTGTAATCATCACCTGCACCCCGGACCCAGAGAGGAGGGAGGAGGGAGCCGCTGGGCATCTAGGTCCTGGAAGCTGGGCCTGCAGGAAGGGTCTTGCAATCCGGGACCCCTTGGGTGATGTCAGAGATCCAGTTTTGGCCCGATCCCCACAGGCCAGGCCAAGGGATCCCACCAGTGCATGAATCTGTGCACCAGGCCTCTAGTACCTAAATAAACCTGAAAAAATAAAGTGAAAATAATCACATTACATACTTTTTTCAAAAAGTGAATCTACGATTAGCAGAGAGTGTTGAAAATTAGTTGTAGTTTTTTTCTTTTTTATTTCAAGCTGCTCATCAATCTATTATGAAAAATAATGAAACAATCTTTGTGTGTAAGGGAACTTTTTTCAAGACACTTAGGTCTTTTGCTTTGAGAAGCTTAAAATGGGATTAAGGAGATGAATCTTCAGCACAAATAGCAATGTGAGAAGAATATAAGGCCGTGTATAATCAGGTACTAAATTGGGCAATGCAGACAATACATTCCATAGACACTCAGGAAAATATTCTTTGTGGGTTAATGTTGTCAGGGAAAAATCTCACAATAAGATGGGCACTGATCTGATCCTTAAGAGATGATAGGAATTTCAGATAGTTCTTCTCAAAGCCTTTTTTTTTTTGTCCTCTATGTAAAGTATGTCTATCCCACTTTCTTTCTGTTCCTGAAAATTAGAATCAGTGATTGTTGGGAAGCCCATGTTCTTAGATTTTTCTTTCCCAGAAATCCCAAAGAGAAGGCTTTTACATTTAAAGGTATATGTAGAAGCTCTTTAAGACTGTGCAGTATTGTTCAGTAACTCTGGTGGTGAATTTAAGAGATCTTTGAAACTATGTATTTCTAAAGTCACATTTATTCTCATGCTGAATGTTCAAGTAGTTCTCAATAGGGCTAGTATATGCCCTTTGTGGATGCCCAACTGGCGATTTAAACCATTGTGAGGGTGTTTTTTGGATATAATAGCAATGTGGGCATGTACTGCTGACAAGTTGTGGACAAGAGCTGAAGGGAGGTACAGGCTGTAGGAGACACTCCCACACTGTAAATAATTGTCCTTCATCCTAGACTTCAAAGTATCTAACTGAACATTCCTTTATCTGAGAAACCTAAATAAAATTACCTGAGCCCATGATCTATCTCCATTTTACATATTTAACACAAAGCATTTCTTACATGGACTTGATAAACACTGAAAATTTCAACAATACAATTTCCCCGTCTCATAAGGCATCATTGTTTATTGTTTTGCTTAGAAATTTACCAATAGTTTTCATCAGTCCAGAATATTCTGTCATTGATAGCAATGCTGCTTGAGATGTTTGAATAATCCAATATGCTGCTTCTGTTTATATATGTGGGTGTAAGCCCTTTTCCATTTAATCATGAAATTGGAGTTTTGTCTGAGCATTTTAATTAAAATACTCTTTTTAAAACATTTTAACTCTTCCCTGGACAGATAGCTCAGTTGATTAGAGTGTCATCCTGATATGCCAAGGTTGTCAGTTCTATCTCCAGTCAGGGCACACACTAGACTCAACCAATAAATGCATAAATAAATGGAACAACAAATCAATGTTTCCCTCTCTTTCTCTCTCTCTCTCCACCTCTCTTTCTCTCAAGTTAATGAATAAAATTTTTAAAATGTCAACTCTTTTACTTATTTCTTTTATATGTTATATTGATCTTTTAAATCCTATGTAAAACTAGGTTATAATTCTTAATTTTGATCATGACAGTAAATGAAGCATTAAAATATTTATATATAAGTGGAGTGTTATATCTGAAATAGTTAAGTATCAGGGTCTAGGCACTGAGATTTGGAGAAATTTTCTCTGAGCTTTGGAATCAGAAGATCTAGTGTTTCAGTTCTACCTCTACCTTCTGTACAAATCTGAGCAATTCATTTAATCTCTGTGCCGTTTTTCCTCACTGAATACAAAGGGGTGATGGCAATATCGTCAAGGCAAATGTGAGGCTCAAGAAACAAATGGGATTGATACCTACTTTGTGAACTGAGGCATGCATATATAGCAGTATGTATGACAAAGGATACTCAAAACATGAGATTGCAGTCTTCCTTTTTATTTTATAAATATATTTTTATTGATTTCAGAGAGGAAGCAAGGAGAGATAGAAACATCAATGATGAGAGAGAATCATTCATCAGCTGCCTCTGGCATGCTCCACACTGGGATCAAGTCTGAAACCTGGGTATGTGCCCTGACTTAGAATCGAACTGTGACCTCCGGGTTCATAGGTCGACGGACAACCACTGACCCACCCCAGCTGGGCCTGCACAGTCTTCTTGTCTTATTAAGTCCAGTGTTCAGAAAGCAGTATGAAACGTTACTTTATGACAAATACAGTGATCATGTCAACTTGAATTTAATAGTTACATGAATTTTAAGATAATAAATGAAACATTAGAGATATCCCATTTTGTTTCTATAACTGCAAGGGCAATCAATGTATTCTTTTCTGCCTTTAGGGATACTTCAGTGGAAAATCATCAGAAGCTCTGAAATGCTTTGTACTTTGTAATCAGTTATTATTATCTCAATCAACTTCAAGAGAATGCAATAAATTCCAGTGATATTAGAGCAATTCAGGGATTATTAAGTAGTCAAACTTCCTGAGAATTAATTCTCTTCAAGGCTAATTAGTAATGATCGGGAAGTCCTTCAAACCCTTCCAGGATACCTTCCAGGTATTTAGAAGTTAGTCAAGAGGAATGGTAACAGATTTTTCTCTTTCTGTTTACCTCTATCATTTCAGTCTTCTTTACACTAAAACTACCACTGATTAAATTTCCTTCTGAACCAGGCAGTAGGCCAAGCAATTTGCACACCTTATTTATTTTAGTGTTTACAACATCCCTGGGAAGTAGGATTGTTATCTTTATTTTATAGAGGAATACTCCATGGCAGAGAGAGGTTATGTAAATCGCTCAACATCACACAGCTGGAAGTGGCAGAAAAGGAATTGAAACTCAAGTTATTATTATTGCTTTTCTCCAAAGTCTAAGAGCTATTAGTTTCTAAGAGGGAATGGATTTTAAGTTGTGGCCCTGGTTCTCAAACTTTAGTTTACATGAAACTCACCTGTAGGGCTTGTTAACTCAGATTCCTGAGCCATATACCTAGGGTTTCTGATTTGGTAGGTCTGGGCTATGACCTGGTAATTTGCATCTTTAACCAATTCCCAGTTGATGCTGATGCTGCTGGCCCCAAGACCACACTCTGAGGGCCACTGCTAGACACTCTAGAGCAGGGACTGGCAAAGCACAAACTAAGAAATGGTTTTTACATTTTTAAATTGTTGAAGAAAATAACCATATTTCCTGACATGTGAGCAGTATATGAAATTTAAATTTTAATGTTTATTAATAAAGTGTGGTTGGAACACATTATATAATGTCTATGGCAGCTTTCTCTCTGTAACATCAAAGTTGAGTTACTGTGACAGTAATGGTATGGCTGGCAGGCATAAAATATTTGCTATGTGAACTTTAAAGAATTAGTTTACCCTTCTTCTCCCTAATTCTCATCCTAGCTGCACATTAGAATTACTTGAGAAGCTTTATAAAATACTGATATCTGGGTTCCACTGCCTAAGATCCTGATTTAGTTGGTCAGGAAGATAACCAGTTGAGTCCTTAACATTTAAACATATCTTCTCTGTCCCGTCTAAATAAAAAAAAATTAAAAAATGCAGGCAAACCTACCAGAGTTTTTCTGCCTGTAAGAAACG
>NW_006290677.1:1922647-1922962 GCF_000327345.1 Myotis davidii | reverse complement strand
AAAAAAAAAGAAACGACTAGGTAATACAATCTCCTTATTTTATAAGGAAAATATACAGAAATATGAATTATTTGTCCCTGTTGACATTGTTGCTATTATTATTATACTGGTAGCCTGGTGCACGAAATTCTTGCACATTAAAAGGGAATTAATTGCCCTAACCGGTTTGGCTCAGTGGATAGAGCATCGGCCTGCTGACTCAAGGGTCCTAGGTTCAATTCTGGTCAAGGGCATGTACCTTGGTTGTGGGCACATCTCCAGTGGGGAGTGTGCAGGAGGCAGCTGATCGATGTTTCTCTCTCATCGATGTTTCTA
>NW_006290677.1:1919694-1922205 GCF_000327345.1 Myotis davidii | reverse complement strand
GAAATTGTTCCTTTGTTATAGGGTGGGGCCACAACATTAGTAACAAAGAAACAGTATTAAAACTTTATTATGGGAAGCCGCTACAGTGTTTTGGACAGGTTCAAGCCTTGGACTAATGAGAGGGCACAGTCCTCTCATTGGCACATGCAAATCCTAGCTTGGAGAGCAGGACCCTCCCAGCACAATTATATCTTTCAGTTGTAATTGTATGCTTGAACCTATTGTCCAAACACGTGACCCCATGTGCCTTAGTGATGTAGGCTTGATAGAGTTCCGGTTCATGTAGTTGAGTAGGATTGAAACCCAGGAGAATGTTGTAAACATCTTGGTCATGCCCTTAGTTTGCCTCCTAGCATCTGCTATAAAATAAAGTCATGGCTGTGGGTGTATGCTGTCTCTCAGAGAAGCAGTGTCCCACTGACACTTGGCTTTCATTCTCTTGTCTGTCTTTTCTAAGCCTTTCAGCTACCCCCACTCAGGTTCACCCTTGGCAATGCTGGTGTGGCACACTTTAGGAAGATCTGCCTCCAAGCTCCCAGGGCGGGTTCCTGCCTCAAACCCCGCCCTTACAGGAAACAGCTCTGGGAAACAGCTCTGGGGAGGGTGCTGCTGTTGCCAAGACAACCCCTGCAGGACTGACTTCCTTCTGCTTGGTCATGGTTCTTCTGGTCGTGATGAACACCACCCAGGGGTTTTAATATAAGTATATAAGTAGATTATTAGTTAATAATAATTGCATTCGGCTTTAATATTTTTTAAAAATTTACAAAAATAGGTTATATTCTAAAAATTATTACATACTTGTCAGTCTGTTTGGGCTGCTATAACAAAGTACTATGGACTGGGTGGCTTATCAACAACAGAAGTTTATTTCTCACAGTTCTGGAGGCTGCAAGTCTGAAATCAAGATGCTGGGCTGATTCATTGTCTGGTGGTAGAGTCCAGTGTGTCCTCAAATAGTGGGAAGGCAACAGACTTTCTGGGGTCTCTTATATGATGACACTAAACCTATTCATGAGGACCTAATCACCTCTCAAAGTCCATACTTCCAAATATGGGAATTAGGTTTCAACATGAATCTGGAGGGAACACAACGCATTCTATATTAAGATTTATTGTTAAAAAGAAAAAAAGAAGAAGAAGAAATTAGGGGGGTTGTGAGTAGGTGGAAGAGAGTAAAGGTGATGGAAGGAGACTCCTTTAGGGTAGAGAATACATACTGCAATATACAGATGATGTATTATAGAATTGTACAGCTGAAACGGATACAATTTTAGTATCCAAAGTCACCCCAGTAAATTCAATGAAAAAATAAAGAAATAAAAATAAATAGGAAATATATGTAGATGTCAGGTTCTAAACTCAGTGCCGTAGATAAAAATCAGCTAGAGTCAGGTTTGCTCCATTGTCACTTTTTCACTCAAGAAGCAAATAAAGTAGTTGGCTTGTGTTTAAGGACCATGCTTTAAGAAAAAATAGTTCACCATGAATTCCAGGTAGATGTCACACGCAGAGAATTACATGCATTCCAGGTAGACGTCTATATTATAAGAGGCATGCAGGAACTAAGATGAACTCAGGAAAAGTAAGATGAACTCAGGAAAAGTTAGAGTCCTATGCCCATATCATGGCTATCCCCTGACCTGTGCTCATTGAGAGCATTAATAGGCAAATCCCCCAATCCCCCCACAAGTCCTAGAGTGTCCTCCCTTCCTGGGTCTTTATTTCCCTCATTCACACAGAGGATAGTTGTATAAATAGTTCATTATGGGGAGGCCACTGTAGTGTATAGAAGGGTATAAAATGAATATGAAAGGTAATGTCTAACTTATTTTCCTAAACCAAGTTCTAATCCCCAGTAATCAAGCTATCAAAATTTTACACATACACACAAACACATTCACCTACTACAATTATATATGCATATATATACAAATATATGCATACAAACTCTTTGGCAATTTTATTTTTGCATTTACATTTGAACTAAGAAATCTTTCCATATAAGAAAATGTACCATACATGTTTGTAATAACTGCATAGCATTTGATAGCATAGAAGAGCTGTGATTTTACAAATAAGCCTTTCACTAATGGACATTTACATTTTATATATAAAGATTATATATATATATAGGTTTATATACACACACACACACATATATATAGACACACACACACACATATATATAGATAGATAGATATATTATCTATATAACACACACACACACACACACACAGTTGTTGTTTCTTGTTGTGTGCATATCCTTTTCTCTAGCACAGCGGTTCTCAACCTGTGGGTCGCCAATCTGTGGGCCGCAACCCCTTTGGGGATCGAACGACCCTGTCACAGGGGTCGCCTAAGACCATCGGAAAACACATATATAATTACATATTGTTTTTGTGATTAATCACTATGCTTTAAATATGTTCAATTTGTAACAATGAAATTGGGGGTCACCACAACATGAGGAACTGTATTAAAGGGTCGCGGCATTAGGAAGGTTGAGAC
>NW_006290677.1:1903643-1918904 GCF_000327345.1 Myotis davidii | reverse complement strand
AGCAGGGTATCTGCATTTGTTCTATAATTTAAACAATGTTGCGGTCCTGCTGGCTGAAGCCTGGCTGGCTGAAAGCAGGTTTCTGGGGTTTTGTTTAGCTTCTGTATTTGTAACAATGTTTCAAACTGCAAGCTCAGAGGCTGGCAGCAGCAGGCGGGGAACATTGGAGTCCTCTGTCACTGAAGCAAGCAAGCCTCCTGTTCGCTTCAAGGTGCCTGGCTGCCGGCCGCCATCTTGCTTGGCAGTTAATTTGCATATTACCCCGATAAGCCAATGGGAAGGGTAGCGGAGGTACGGCTAATTACCATGTTTCTCTATCATTAGATAGAATATATATATATAAACCTGTATCTATATCCCAATCTATACTTAGAATTAACTCCTGGTATTTTATGTAGATTACTTCCAATAAGTTTCACTAATTCATGCATGCATTCCCATTAGTACTTGATATATCAATCAATTAAAAAATCTTTTTATTTTTTTAATGCTTTTCTCTAAATACGAATGAGGCAGAGTATATTTGATGTGTTTTCTGGTCTTTTGGTGAATTGCCACTTTGTGTCCTTTGCCTTTTTAAAACTTTATTTTTTATCTGTTTATAAAAATTATTTGTATTTTAAGAAACTTTCTCATTAAGTATGTTGCAAATATTTTCCCAGTTTGTCATTGTTTATCATTTAGCTAAACAGAAGTTTTTTAAAAAATGTGTATACAGTTACATTGTTTACCTTTTTTTATATGGCTTCAGTCTTCCCTCCAATATCAGATATTCCCAAACAAAATCCATTTTCTTCTAATATGTTTATGGTTTCAATTTCCATACCCAAACCTTTGCTCTATCTAGACTATTGTGATGATGGGAGATTCATCTTTTATCTTCCCAATGACACTGTTAAGCATTATCCCCATTTTATAAATCTCCATTCTACAAAGGATAAAAGAAAGGGTCTAACATGGAAGTAATATTCCTGTATTCTTTGCTTGTTAAAGTTAGAGCTTAGATTTACTATACAGCTTCCAAAATTACGTAGCCAGTTATAATTTCCTTCAACAATAACAGATGTTATTCTGTTAGCATGTACATGGATCTGTTAAAAAACGTTTGCCTAAAAATAGAGGATACTTTTTAGTGGGGCATTGTCATTGTAATTAATGCCTCATTTCCTGCATCTGTAACCTGAGACTAGTAAGTCAGCTGTCCTAGTACACTTGCAAAAATCAGCAATAAATCTACAGGTGTAGCCCATGTCTGCACTAGGAGGCTATGGGATGGCTAAGTGTATAGGGGAGTTGAAGTGCATCTGCAAGTCTAAGAGCCTTTCTTTAGAAGGTACACACACTAACACTGTATCTGAAGTCCTATCAGGAGAAGCCCTCCCGATGCCCTCCTGGAAAACCTGCATGTGTGTTTTCACCTGTAACTTCACCTGTGAACTGTTCCGAGTTTTGTAACATTTTCCAGTTCTGTTCTTCTGCTCTCATTCTCCTGGGTTTTCCAAATACCCTAGGGCCGTGGTCGGCAAACTGCGGCTCGGGAGCCACATGCGACTCTTTGGCCCCTTGTGTGTGGCTCTTCCTAAGCCTTAGGAGTACCCTAATTAAGTTAATAACAATGTACCTACCTATATAGTTTAAGTTTAAAAAATTTGGCTCTCAAAAGAAATTTCAATCGTTGTGTTGTTGATATTTGGCTCTGTTGACTAATGAGTTTGCAGACCACTGCCCTAGGGTCTCGTAAAATAATAAATACAAAGATGTAAATTGCCCTTTTCCCATAGTTCCTAATGGAAAAATATAACATTGCTTATTCACAGATCAAAATTAAAAAAAAAAACACCTCTGACCCTCCAATAAAATAGGCATTTAAAAATTCTCCTGTGATTTTCATGACATCAAGTTGCTGTGTTTGGATTCATTTATTGGGAAGAGCTGCAGGGAATGTGACCTGCTATGACCTCAGAAGAAGGTGGTGACTGAAATTCTTGGTTCTGCATTTGAAAGCCATTAGTAAAAATTGTGGAATGATGAGAGTTGGGCATCCATGTCAGGGATTTTTTTAATGTCCTGGAAGTCACTGGTTGTGTTGCAAGTGTTTGTAATTTGTAATTACCTAGATTTATCTGACAGACGGATCTGGGAATCAAATTAGGTAGCTGCCTTCTTTTAAGATTCTAAAGAATCTCCAGCTTAAGACAAGATTGCCTTTTTTCCTTCCTAAAAAAAGGCACAAACAATGACAGCCCAAAATAGCTATTTAGTCAGAACTGACGACACTTTCTGAATGCTTGTCATTAGAGAGAATTAGCAAACCCTGCCTTTCTCCTCCCTTTAATTCCTCTCCCTTAAATACCTTGCTTGCCCCTGGAGCTGCCTCAGCTCATTGCCCAGGAGAAATGCCCAGTAGCTCTGCCAGTACCTCAGCACCACTGCAGGCTCCAGAGGGGAGGTGGCTTATGCAAAACACATTAAAGAAAAATCCTAAAAGTCACTGCAGCTTTTTCTAGTGAGTTATGCTGATCTTCCCTGTCGCTGTAAGCTGATGGGGGACGTTGTGGCAAAGACATAACCACTCTTTTTCCTCCCACTGTTTCTGCTGCAGTGAGAACAGTTCATTTCTGCGTGCATTTTGCCAGAGAGCTTTAGAATTCTAGCTGAGCATTAGGGCTTCCAAAGGCTGGACATAAGAGTTTAGAACGTTAAATTGGAGTTTGTCCTTTGGCTCGGGAAAAATTGAGTTAATTTGCAGCATTCGGTGCCTGACAGGAATGACAACAGACAGTAGGATCAGAGGATGGTTTTAAATCCCTCCCCCTCCCCTCCCCCCTTATGGATTCATGGGGCAGAAGCTTTTATTTTTCTCTCCTGCTCTCTCTGCCTTCCGGAGCCAGCTGAACACATTACATTCAGCAGCAGTAGCTACTGAATCCGTGGTTATGTTATCCCTGGACTCTTCCCTTTCATTCCGAACTCATCCTCTATTATTGATTGTCATTTACTAATAAAGCTTCATTTTGGAAAATTGGGTGCCTGTTTTTATCAGTGATCCTGGCAACTTTAGTTACCCCGGGAAGATGTGAGTAGATATCTCAGGACAGGGAAGTGAGAGAAGGTGGTACTTCTCAGCCATGTAACTGCAGATCACCCCAGGGGAACCCAGCTTACATTTTAGGGGACTTTATGAGACAGTGATCTTTTGGTCTCAGTCCTATGTCACACTGAAAAGCAGAATGAGAGGTGTTTGCAGTGATTTGTAGTATTTGCCAGACAGGGTACTGCATCAGAATAGCCTGGAATACAGTGCAGAGCCCTTATTCAACCTCTACAGGGGAAAGGGTTTCCTCTTCATTTACAGTCTGCCGGATGCGATCCCCTTGTAAAGTATCTAATAGGATAACAGCAGAGCTCTCCAGAAACATAAGTAACTCATTGGTTAAATTTCAATTCTTCACCTTCCTCCCCCCCACTCCATCCCTCCTGGGTGAGCTCATTCCCCCCTCCCGTTTTTTTGTGTTTTTTTTTTTTTAACCCAGTGATTTAAAATGCTAGAAGGAAAAAGCAACTGAAGTCTTAACTTTCAGATGCTGAATTCTCGGCTAATTGAAATTACTGGGCACACTGCTATATATAGCCAATGAAGAGATGTTGAGCTCTCACTCAGTGCCTTCAAGACATGTCGTTTTGTAGTCAGAGAAAGCAGAGATCAATGCATTTTCAAACTGACAGAGGGAACGGATGCTCCTTAGTAGCACATGCCCAGGACCTGGTGTGTGGGGCTTGCGCTGTGCTGAGAAGCTGAATACCGGTCCATATGCTCCTCATTTACTGCAATGTTCTTTGCATGTTACTGTGCACTCCGGACTAACGTGAAGGTAAGAGGAGGCGAGCCGGCAACTGGGCACAAGATACATGTTAAACCAGCTGCAGAAAATGTCTACCTTGTGTAGCCTCAGGACTTTTCGGATTGCTGGCTGAGCAGGCAGATTATTACAGGTGGTTGCAAGGGCTTTGTTTTATTGTCGCCGTGCAGCCTCGCTGGGGGAGCATGTTGGAACGCCGCTGTGAAGTGACCTTCAGGTTTAACTGTTTGTAATTCAGGTTCACGCTCACACTTGGGGGCTGGAGTGGGGGAAGGAAAAGATGAAAATTATGTAGGTAGGCCAGAACCAATAAATCGGGGGGGGGGCGGGGGGAGCTATAGAGCATGCTTTAGGGGAGGATTGAAAGACTTTCTTTTTAAAAGTGCTGGGAGCTGCCTGTTTGTGCAGCTTAATTGTTTGCGATGGGGATTACACGTAGGGGCTGTAATGGCATTAGGACGGGATCTGTGGGATAGCTGATCACCCTGTCCGTACAAACACAGCATTTTCCTTGGAAGTTGGTGATATTGAGCATACACATCCTCAGCTCTGTTTGCTTTGGCTGCCTGGGTGCCGTTGCCAGGCGTTCTCACCCCACTGACATTCACTTGCTATAGCTAATGAGGCTCTGAAGTTGAGCCTAAGTTTGGGAGATTTACCCCTTGTCAGGAAGGACTGCGATATTATTGGAGAGGTTTTCTGACACTGTTCATTCAGCACTAAGCCAGTCAGACAGGCCAGCTGTGGGATTCCAGTTGCATAATTTGAAGTGAATTACATCCTCTGTTAGCATTTTGAACTTGGATTTTCGAAGGAAGTTCAAAAGAAAAGTAATTGCCTCTCAGGAGAAAAAAAATTGAAGGGCAGTTAAGATTTAATACCTAAAGTAAGATCTTAAAAATATATATCCATGGAATGCATTTCCCCATTTTATTTAACTGGGGGAGTATTTTAATATGCCTGGGTACTAAAGTTTCATTTCCTGTGTTTACAAGTTTTATTGAAGAACTCCCTGCTGCTCCCCTTTTGTGAGCCTTTTTGTTTTCTATTTGAATTTCAAACAGGTAGTATTTATGTTTTGATGACCAATTCTATTACAACCACAGTCGGAAGCATTTCTGCAGATAATTTTGCAGACTTCTGTAGACTTTACTTTTTACTACTCTTAAGGTTAAAGTCAGCAATCAGTTTCCCCCATACAGATGCTATAATAAGCAACATGAAAAGAGCTATTTAAAACCCTAAGGACAGTACCCAAATATCAAGTTGAATTTCTCCATCACCATCCCTTGTTTCAAATTTTGGGTATGCAATAACACTGGTTTGTAAGCTCATGAATTTTAAATGTGTCCCTCCTTATCTTTTTTTAAGAGAAAACTGCTTTTTTTTCAGGGAAATCTCCATAAATAATTTAGATGAAGAGATAATTTTTAAATATTTCAGAAGTGCAGAAAAACTCGAGTCCAAAGTTCCTTTGATATGGGTTTTGAGAAATTCCCTTTTTACTCTATACTCGGTGGCCTTTGAGGGGGTAGCTTTAAATTTTTCTTACTTATATTCATAAGCAAAAGAATGAAAAGATTTTACCAACAGTATCTTAATTCTGATGACTTTTGGATAATAAATTCTTAGTACTTCGGCTAACCTGTACTGAGCGATGTAAACCTTTCTATACATTAATCAATGGAAACCCGGAACATATACATTGCCACATACAACATGTATAACCTTGCTTTGAATAGCTCAACTTCAGTGTTAACTATGTTTATGCCACTTCAATAGTTTTCACACTTCCGTGCAAATGTTATTAGGTTTATCTTTTTCTTCTGAGATAGCAAGTTTTGCAAAAGAGTTCACAATTACATGGTCTGATATTTTACCAAGTTTTCGCAATAAAGTCTTACCTGATGTTTTTATTTTTATTTTATGTTATAATTTTAAAGTATTTGATTTTATTTTCATTATGCCCAGAGTTACTTATTTACTTGGTTCTGGTAAAATCTCTTGTATAGTTTGTAGCTTTTCATGTTGCCATGTTTTAACATGATTGGTGTTCCAGTGACCCAAAACTTTCAGATGGTTAACATTCAAAGTATAGAAACAGCTCTTGTCTATTTTTTCCTGCACTCATAATCTTTTATCCTAGAATGATTGTTTTGTGGATTGGACCTTTATAATATAGTGAAGTCAACAGGATTTTTTGAGTGGTATGTTTTAATATATTTCATATGTTTTCATGTAACAATGAAGTTATTACATTTGGAATGAATATGCATGTATATCTATATGTGCACACACATACATTTACAGATATCAGAATGTGACTTATGGGTCATCATTTATTCACGCATCTATCAAAAATTTTTGGAAGGACAACTATGATTTATGCACTGTGCTAGAGTCTGTGCACCTAAGCTCCATAGAAAATAATCCTTGCTTTCAAGAAGCTTCCAGTCTTGGAAAGGACACAGACACATAAGCAAGTAAGAGGTGTGAAGTATTACAGGACCAGTAATGAAAGTCTACGCAGGACATTGTAAGGACAAAACAGAACAGAACACTGGCTAATTTTACATGGACTGTGATGTCACCTATGGGTTGAAAGGTTTCCCTGTGAAGTCACCTTTGGGTTGAATTTTGACAGCTAATGGAGTTTTGCCAAGCAGCCTGGAGTGAGGAAGGTATGCCGGGTAGAGGGAATGACAAAAGCATGGAGTTAAAAAGCACTTTGAAGAGTTGCAAATAGTTTGAAATGGATGGAGCATGGGGTCTTAGAAGACTGAAGAGTGAACTAACAGGGTCTAACAAATAAATGCCAGGTAAAGACAATACTGTGGGAATTAACTAGCAATCTTCACAATCTAACTCTGTGTTACTTTTCCACCTGTTTCTAGAAAAAGGGATTTCTACAGAAGGAAAAAAAATGAAAACTTCTAACCAGAGGGTATTATATATGTTCTGTGTTTTCTTGTCAACTGTAAGTTGTTTAAATTTGATCAACATTCATAGCATATTGGCTTGAGTTTAACTTTTTAAAGAATATGATTGCAACAATCTACTCTGAGTCTGTTCACACACAAAAAAGTAATGTGATCCTTATCTAGGTGTACAGTTCCTCTTTCATCTCAGATTGCCTTTGTTATACACAAAGTACCTCTTTAATAAAACATATAGGAAGCTTGTTGCACCAGATGTCCATATCATTTTTTGTCTATAGAAATGACTTTTTGAAAGTAATGATTTTGATGCAACTAACTTACATTCAGGTGATACCTGTTGCTTTTCTGAATAGCTTTATGTTCCTCTCCTCATTATTTCCCTCCTTTTGTCCTGCTACTGTAAACATACCCATATACAGCCACAAACCCACAATCTCTGAACGATGAATGGCAAGTATGAGGTCCATTTTACAGGTAAGAAAACTAACACAGAGAGAGGAAATGGACAGTTCCTCTGGTTCACAGTGTGTGTCAGAAGCAGATTTGGTAGAGATGTTTCCTGACCCCTTGTTTACTACCCTATTTAGTAAACCTGTTGCCCACCCCATAGATTCAATAATCTGCTTTTATTTTTGAAATTCCTTGAGGGTAAATATAAGAAGACTTTTGAAAAAGAGTGTAACAGAATGTTTTTAAAGCATGGGTTTTCATTACTCCAAAAGAACTAATTTTGATTTTTCTTCCCCATTTATTACATAGAAATGCTTTTGTTTGCACAAGAAACTTTCTGAATTAAGTATTTTTAATTTCTATTACAAGGATAATAGCTATTATAAGAATGATGTGCCATAGGATATGGGGACACTGTATAAAATGTTCTTAGAATGTAGTAAGTCCTCAGTTTAACTCATAATTGGTAAAGTTGAGGCCACAAAATAGGAGAAGACTTAAGGTCTGCCTTCAGTAAGAATAGTGTTAAGAAATTCTAGGATTTGAGCCCAATTAAAAGTTGTCTGTAATTAATGAGAAATGCATTCAGCTATAAATTCACCTTTCCCACCATGCTCAACATCATTACCATACATGCACATATGCTCACATGTAAGCTCTATAGAAGTCAGGATTTCCATTTGTTTCATTTACATTTTTATCATCAGCATCAAGAACAATGTGGGCACATAGTAGGTGCTCAATAAATATTTGTTAAATGTTGCATCATGTCCCAGATTTCTCTTTATTATGTACTCAGCTTCTTCACAGATTTATTTATTGTAATGCTTTTTAAATTATTTTGAGAGAAAACACACACACACACACACACACACACACACATACACACGATACCATGGGCTTTGAAATCACATGGGTGTGGGTTTGCATACTAGGTTTGGCAGTCACAAACCACTCGCACTCAGTCACATACTATTTTGGATCTGCACAGCCAGGTTGTAGAGCTAGGTTGGAGGGAATCTATAATTCAAACTAAAACAATTTGTTGACTGCCTAAACACTCCAGAACTCAAACTTTCCTCATGCTCATTTCTACTGAGTTTATTCTGTGAAGTTCCTCGTTTCCAAACACCCCAGCCTTTTCTACCTCTGAGCATTTGCTTTGTGCAGTGGGCGTCCTTTCTCTGCATGGCCATGTTCTGTCTAAATTCTGTCCTTCCTTTAAGAACCAGTACAGGGTGTCTGTCTTTCAAGAATTTGACCCTAGCCACACGAACTCCCTTACTTTATCTCTCCTTTGATTTAGTGAGTGTAATTTCTCCATCATTCAGGGAAATAAATCTTATATTGCCTTATGCCATCACTTGCAATATTTATCTTACATTGCTAGCTAATTTTTATTATGTTTTGGCATTGCCCTCATCCCAACTAGATTTTAAGCACTCTGAAGACAGGAAGTATATACTGTTTTCTTCATTTATTTCCTTTAAAATGCTTGATTTACTGTTTGAAAGGGAAACTTTCAGAAATTCTATCTCCTTATGCTGCAGAGGCTTATTCTTTGCTTGAGTCCATGATACATCCCACATATCAATGCTTTTAATAAACACGTTATTTGTTGTAGGCAGGTCTTGGAATCATGAATCAGAATTTTGGACAGTGTGTATAATACCTATGGTTCATGCAAATCAGGCATGCTCCCTCTCAGAGTTCCAATTGAATAATTATCTCTTTCCAGAGGTTAATAAGGTACTAATCCCTCACTGGGCCCCTAAATTATGGCCTCCTAATGGTTGTGAGCCTACTTAGTATATTGGGTTTATAATACTTAAGCCTACTCAGTATATTGAATTTATAATTTCTGATGAGGCTATTTAATTCAAATCCTCAAAAAAATATAAGGAGTTAATTAATAAAGAAAAAAACAGCACAACGGACAATAGCAATAATAGCTACAATTTGTCAAGCTCTTACCATGAGCCATAGACTACACCAGTAACTGAGCAAAAGTCTTCAAAACACTTCCCAGACTTATGATGTAAGCATTATCATCATCGTTACTTTATAGAGGAGAGAAACTGACATTTTGGGGAAAAAAATAACTTGCCTAATGTCACACAACTAGTGCTTATAAAGGTAGCTTTTAAGTCAGGTCTGTTCTACTTAAAACCTTTCCAAAACTTCCCTAAATAAATAATATGGTTATATGAACTATAACTAATTAATATATTTCAGACCACTAAAATATTTGTTAATAAGGTAAGGAATTAAATAAATAATAAAATTACATGTTTTACATCGTATGACCTTACCATTTCTTTTTATTCTTTCTTTTTTGTTTTTCTTTTCCATTAAAGTATAGTTGGCATACAATATTATATTAGTTTCAGGTGTACAACATAGTAATTTGACATTTATATACCTTGTGAAGTAATCATTATAGTAAGTCTAGTAACCATCTGTCACCATACAAAGTTATTATGATGTTATTGACTATATTCCTTATGCTGTATATTACATCTCTGCAACTTATTTATTTTATAACTAGAAGTTTATGCCTTTTAATTCCCTTCACCGTTTTTCCTCCTGTCCCCCTCCCCCTCCCCTCTGGCAGCCATCAGTTTGTTCTCTATGGCTATGAGTTTGTTTCTGTTTTGTTTGTAGATTTCACATATAAGTAAAATCATATTGTATTGTCTTTCTCTGTCTAACTTATTTTACTTAGCATAATGCCCCCTGGGTCCATCCATGTTTCACAAAAGATATGATTTTTTTATGACAGAGTAATATTACATTGTATATATGCACCACTTATCTTTTGATGGACACTTAGGTTGCTTCTGTATTTTGGCTATTGTAAGTAATGCTGCCATACACATAGGGATGCATCTATCTTTTCTGACTAGTGTTTTCATTTTCTTAGGATTAATATCTAGGAGTGGAATTGCTGGGTTTCAGGGTAGTTCTATTTGTAAAGTTTTGGAGAACTTCCATACTGTTTTTCCACAGTGGCTGCACCTATGTGCAATCCCACCAACAATAAAGGGAGGGAATTTATTGAGAACAAATCCATTCTCCTGCTCTATATCTATTCTTATTTGGTGATACCATTTGCATGCTCATCAACACTTGTTATTTTTTGACTTTTTTATAATACCCATTCTGACACAAGTGAGGTGGTGCCTCATTGTGGTTTTGATTTTCATTTCCATGATGATTAATGATGCTAAACCTTTTTTATGTGTCTGTTGACAATTTGTATGTCTTCTTTGGAGAAATATTTATTCAGGTCCTCTGTCCATTTTTTAGTCATTTATTTTCTTGTGTTGTGTTAATTCTTTATATGTTTTGAATATTAGCCCTTTATCAGATATGTCATTTCTGTTTCTTCTTTGGAGTTCTCACTGTGTTCGTCCATTCTTCTCCCTAGTTCAGTGAGCACCATTATGACCATTACTTTTGGCCGCATTATTTGGTAGACTGCTTATCTCCATGGAAGAGTGAATAGCTTTCTGTAGAAGGTGTCCTAGGTGGCCCAGTAGCACAATCTCCCCTTGTCACCAGAGCCAGGTGTTCCAGGGGTGTCCCCTGTGTGGATTGCATGCACCCTCCTGTTATGGTTACACCACAATTGCTGTGAGCATGCTGGTGATCCAGGTGGCCCTTTGGCCCTGCAGCTGTGAGTCCCAGCCGTGACTCCTGCAAGCTTGTTGATGGGCATGGCTGAGTCCCAGTGCAGCTGTCTGTGAGGCCTGGCCAGGATTGCTGAGGATCTTCTGGTTGATGGGGCTGGACTCTCAAACTCCGCCCCCCCCAAAAAAAACCCCCCACAAAAAACAAACAAACCCTGGGTCGGAGCTTCTTTGGAAGGAAATCTATTAATTTCCTGCTAATAAATAATGGTTAGAGTCAGACCATGAGGCTTTCTTATGTATTCTCCATTCTTTCATCCACCAAGTATTTCATGAGCATCTATTATGTGTCAAGCATTGACCTGGTTGCTAACAACACAGGGTGGAACAAAACAGACACTAATCTGCATCCTTATAGAATGCATATGCTAGTAAGCTAGGTGAGCAATAAAAAGGAGAGGTAAGTAAAATATGTCATGTATAATGATAAATGCTAAAAAGAAACACAATATGGAAGGGGTATCTAAAGTGTGAATGTGGGAAGGGATCGAAGTTACAGTTCTAGTCAAAATGGGTAGTTGGGGTCTCACTAGGAAGTTGACCTTTGAGTAAAGACCTAAAGGAGGTGAAGGGAGCAGCCATGTAGAAAAATGTAAGGCAGCGGTTCTCAACCTGTGGGTCGCGACCCTTTTGGGGGTTGAACGACCCTTTCACAGGGGTCTCCTAAGACCATCGGAAAACACATATAGAATTACATTTTTTTGTGATTAATCACTATGCTTTAATTATGTTCAATTTGTAACTATGAAATAGGGGGTCACCACAACATGAAGAACTGTATTAAAGGGTCATGGCATTAGGAAGGTTGAGAACCACTGAGTAAGGGAAAGTGGAAAGGCCCTGGGGAGGGAGCCACCTAGTGTTTTAAGGAATGTGTTGGAAAAAGACTTTAGTGGGGGAAGGGCTGGAGCAGGGAGACCACTTGGAAGTTCCTGCAGTAATACCGGTGAGAGATGTTAACTGTTTGGGTCCAGTTGGTGCCGACTGGAGACACGTTGTCCAGTTCTGTCTATAATTTAACTTTTTTATCTTCTTCTTTGTCTTTTCCTGCCTTAATCCCAACTTCTCCTCAGTTTTTGGGTACTGTTCTCAGCTCTTCTGAAATTTGATCAGCATTGGTTAGAGAAAAATACTTGATTATGGTTACCACTGCAGTTTGACTAATTATTACTTCTCTGAACACTTGAATGGTAGATAGCCCCAAATGTATGTCATATATGTACATTCAACGGTCCATTTTATTTTTGGCTTCAGGTTTGATCCTCAGTGGACACCCCACTCTAGTTCTGAAATGAACCTACTCTACGCTACTCAAGTGCCAGAACCAGGCCTCATATGCATGTATACTCCCATTGCCTTCCATGTGGCCAATAATCAGTAAATATTTGCTGAATGAGTGACTGAATGAATGTTAGCCATTCAAATAGCTGGACATATTTTAAAGGGTGCCTCTTTTTTTTAAAAAAAATTATCTGTATTGATTTCAGAGAGGAAGGGAGAGGGAAAAGAGATAGAAACATCATTGATGAGAGAGAATCATTGATTGGCCTCCTCCTGCATGTCCCCTACTGGGGATCAAGCCCACAATCAAGGCATGTGCCCTTGACCGGAATCAATCCTGAGATCCTTCAGTTTGCAGGCTGACACTCTATCCACTGAGCCAAACCAGGTAGGGTAAATGGTGTCTCTTTGAATCAGGTATGGTGCCACCAAATAAGAATAGATATAGAACAGGAGAATGGATTTGCTTTAAATAAATTCCCTCCCTAATGGCAAATTATTACCACTTTTATGACAGTATTTCTTCAACATCAGAATCTAGGTAAGCAACCTGGAAATGTGGAAATGGCCCTAGGTAATTCTTATATGACAAGTTTGGCAAACACTGTGTTATAGCTTCTGTTGGGAATTAAAGCAGTGAGTCAACAAGTTTGTTGAGAAAATGTTATGTGTTAATATTTGCCCAAGTAACATACATATCCAATATTTTTAAACTTTTTGGACTGTAACCCAGAGTATGAACAAATTATAAATTACAACTAAGTACACATTTCACAGCAATACTTAACTTTACCAAAAGCTATGCATTCTGATATTGCTATTCTGTTTTTACACTTTAAATTTTATTTTTTAAATAATTTTAGTCAAGATTTACTAAATGTATATAGTAAAAGAAATGGTTGAGGAAATGCAGTTCATACTGACCCATTTAAAACTGATTTCTTAATGTATCTTTGCTAATGAGTTTGAAAAAGTGCAGAATGGGTCATAACTCACAAATTGAAAAACACTGTAACATGTTTCCTGCATTAAGGAACATACATCCTCAATTAGAAATATGCAAATGAAGGATTACACATTACAATAGCCAGCCAATATGAGGCAGGAGATGTGCAAAACAAAACAAAACAAAAACACTGGATAGCTGTCCTGTAGTCTGGTCCATTTACTATTCCATTTACTCACTTAAAAATTCATGGCTTAGCACTGCTCTGGCCCTTGAGGTTTGGCCCAGCCTCCTATGTACCTCAGCATGCCTGGTAGCAAGTACTAATGCCTATGGAGGATTTGTGACATATCAGGCACTGAAGGTTTCATTATTGAAGCCCACTGTACAGGTGAAGGGATTAAGACACAGAGGGTTAGTTGTCCAGGGCCTCACAGCAAGTTACTGGTGGTAATGGGTTAAATTCCAGAGAAAGGAACCAGTACCTGCTCAGGAGAGAGACTAGTGCCTGGATGAACCCCTCTCCTGCTCTTGACCCTTTCTCCGATGGTTATTCTGGCTTTTGACTCCCTTCTCCAAAGCGGTCATTTTGCATCTCTTTAATTTTGATAACTCTGTTGGACTGTCTTCTGGTTTGTTAGTTTTAGCTTCAGATCAGGTCTCAGTTCCCCGTGGTTTGGGTGTTTCATGGTTTCTTCCTTTAGCCAGGGCCCAGAAGATCCCCATGGGTCTGATGATCTCTACCCTCCCATGAATCTGGGGGTGCTTACACTGGAGACATTCATGACCAATTGGAGTATGGACAAGCTTTGAAAGAGGCCTATTTGCTCAACCCTGCACAAGTTATTAGTGCAGTAAAGAAGGTAATGAAACTCCCCCGGATGAATTAGTATTGCTTGGAGAACTTAACTCTTGAGAATTCAAAAGGGAAAGACGAACAGTAAAACAAAGACACAGTTGACCCTGGGAAGGTCTAGTGCCTACATATTTCTCAAAGTAGATCTTTTCTTTTTGTTTAGACACTTAAACGACTTTGGGGCTTTCAAAGTGGGCAGAAATTTAACTGAAAGAACCTGAAGGAATGTCTTCCTTTAAAATGAAAGTTAGCTGAATAGTAGGAGACACATTTTGAGTCCTGTTTTATTTTTTTTCCACTTGGATTTACATATTCTTTTAAAACCTATACATAGATTTATTTGTTTTTAAAGGATCTACGTAGATTTTTTTAAGGTTACACCTAGATTCAAAGAAGAAAGGAGGCCGTGAGGTATGCAGTAGTCTGGAAGGGAGGGGGTAAGGTGGATTTTTGAAGAGGATCCCTGAATCTTACTTGAGTAACTAAAAGAGACCTTTGCATCTGTGTTGGCTGTGTAGTAAATTAAATGATAACCTATACTCTTTTGAATTCTTCAGGAAAAGTAAACCAAGGAATTCGTTTTAAATGGGTCAGGATGCCTTGTGCTCCTCAGCTGTTTTGAAGATTATGAAAGTAATCACCTCATTATAGGAAGTATGGAAAGTACAGAAAAGGACAGCACATTCATGCTTGCTCACAACCTTGCCGCTCACACATAAAAGCTCTCTATTACTTTCATTTGTCCCTTATGCACTTGTGTGTGTGTGTGTGTGAATGAGTATGTGTTATATAAGAAGACATCTGGGATCAAGGTATACTACTTGTACCCTGTGTTTTTGCTCAATACCATATCATAAGAACATTATCATGTCATTAATAAATCTTCATAAGCATCTTCCTAAATGGCTGCATGGTAGGAAAGCTGTTTTAAGTAAATAAATAAAGGTAGCCAGAGACTAAAAGCATTGTTTTCCTTAGACCATTACTTTTCAACAGAGGATAGAAAGCTTTCAAGTGTAACCTTGGAATAGCTTTGAAATGAGATGCAGTTTGAAAAAAATATATGGCGAGTCTGAATTTCAAAAGGATCATTGCTGTTGTATTTCAAACAGGGAACAATTGTATACTGGATGCAAATATGTTTCCAGCTAGTCCCCTATCACTGTTTCTACATCTACCCCATCAAATACTGTGCTTTAAGGTGATTGTATGTGTGATTATTTTATATATATATATA
>NW_006290677.1:1899183-1903378 GCF_000327345.1 Myotis davidii | reverse complement strand
GGAAGGGAGAGGAATAGAGAGAGAAACATCAATTAAAGAAAAACATCATTGATTGGCTGCCTCTTGCATGTCCTCTACTGGGGATCAAGTCCAGAACCCGGGCATGTGCCCTGACTGGGAATTGAACTGGTGACTTCTTGGTTCCTGGGTCAGTGTTTAATCACTTGAGCCACACTGTCTGGGTTGTGTGTGATTATTTTAAACAGAAACCAATGGACAACTTCCTCTTTATCACTATTCTCTTGGGCATTTTGAGCGGAAACATGTAGTCATTTTTAACTCTACAGCCCCCAATGGAAATCTAATCAAGCCACAAATCCTTGAGAATCTACCTCTGAATAATTTATTCTACCTCTTCTTCAGTGGAGCCCTCATTACCTTTCACTATATGACCACAGGAACATCCTGGCTGGCTTCCCTTTTCTCTCTTTGTTTCCTCTTCAAATTTATCCTCCCAAAGGTTGTATCAAAGTTATTTTTTTTAAAACACAGATAAGAATTGGCCATCCATTTCTTTGCTCAAGAACTTTCTGTTTCCCACTGTTTTCAAAAGTTGTCTTCCCATGTTCTGGCCTCTCCACCTTTCCTCATTCATTACCCCAGGCCAGACCCTACTGACATGCAGCATATGAAGCCAGAATCCAAGCAGCCATATATCCATCCCCTGTTCATGCCACAGGGCAGACATGGAGGAAATTGGATGTTTGATAGAAAATCTGGGTTTGAAGTCCATCATCTCCACTTATAAAAGAGTGTATAACACTCCTAGGTGAGTAAAGCAGCTTTTCTGATATTTAATTTCTAGGTGTCTACTTGAGATGATAGTGATAATGTCTCCATAATATCATGAGCATGGCTTTAGACAGACAAAGCCTCAGAGAGCTGCAGGATCCATTCAGAAGATGTGAAATTTCTTAAGAAAGCCAATGAAATGCCAACTGAAACATTGAAGAGTCACTTTAAACTAGGTGTTTGTGAACTTGATTGTATAAGTGGAAATTCCCTTATGGCATACTTTGAATCCAGGGGATATGAAGTAGGACCCAACTTCTTTATAAAATTTTGGAGTTCCTGAGATATGATAAAACAATATTTAGTTTTATAGTGGAGGAGGTAAGAAAAATCAGCCTCAATCACCCTCACCATCTGCAGTTATACATCTCCCAACCAAGATTTCTACCTCATAGGTAACCTTAGCTAACTAAATATAAACCCCTCTAAATTTATTGGGAAACCACAAAATTTGCGAAATTGTTTGCTTGATGGCCTGGGGTCCTTAATCCTTAAAAGATTTAGATTAATTATAGCATAATGAAGTAAATTAAATCTTTAAATTAATAGTTTTGTTTTATGTAATAATTGTATATATTTGGTAGTTTATGTATTTGTTTTCAATTCTTTGTTTAAAGTATTACATATAGTATTACATATGTCTCCTTTTCCCCCCATGGACCTTTCCCAGCCTTTCCCTGCCTGCCCCAACCCCTCAGCACATGCCCTCACACCCCCGACTATCTGTGTCCATTGGTTATGCTCATATGCATGCAAACAAGTCTTTTGGTTAATCTCTTACCACCCGCCCCCCCTCTGAAGTATGATGTTCTGTTTGATGCTTCTATGTCTCTGAAGCTATTTTTGTTCATCAGTTAATGTTATTCATTATATTCCACAAATGAGTGAGATAATGTGATATTTATCTTTCTCCAACTGGCTTATTTCGCTTAGCATAATGCTCTCCATGTCCATCCATGCTGTTGTGAATGGAAAGAGCTCTTTCTTTTTTACAGCAGCCTAGCATTCCATTGTGTAGATGTACCACTGTTTTTTAATCCACTCATCTGCTGATGGACACTTAGGCCATTTCCAAATCTTAGCTATGGTGAATTGTGCTGCTATGAACATAGGGGTACATATGTCCTTTCTGATGGGTGTTCCTGATTTCTTGTGATATATTCCTAGAAGTAGGATTACTGGATTAAATGGGAATTTCATTTTTAATTTTTTGAGGAAACACCTTACTGTTTTCCACAGTGGCTGCTCCAGTCTGCATTCCCATCGGCAATGTATGAGGCTTCCTTTTTCTCTGCATCCAGCATTTGTCCTTTGTTTATTTGTTGGTGATAGCCATTCTGACAGGTGTAAAAGGGTACCTCATTGTCATTTTGATTTGTATCTCTCAGAAGATTACTGACTTTGAGCATGTTTTCATATGTCTCTTGGCCTTCTATATATCCACTTTCAAAAAGTGTCTATTTAAGTCCTTTTCCCATTTTTTTATTAGATTGTTTATCTTCCTTTTGTTAAGATGTATGAGTTCCCTGTAAGTTTTAGAGATTAATCCCTTATTGGAGATAACATTGATAAATATGTTCTCCCATGCAGTGGGATTTCTTGTTGTTTTGTTGATGGTTTCTTTTGCTGTGTAGAAGCTTTTTATTTTAATATAGTCCCATTTGTTTATTTTCTCCTTAGTTTCCAATGCCCTAAGGCAGTGGTCAGTAACCTCATTAGTCAACAGAGCCAAATATCAACAGTACAACGATTGAAATTTCTTTTGAAAGCCAAATTTTTTAAAACTTAAACTATATACATTGTTATTAACTTAATTAGGGTACTCCTAAGCTGGCCTTTGCTAAAAACGTCCTCAAACTGATTGAGGTACATTTGCTGAGGTCGACCCCTTCCAACTCTCCCATCCACACTTGTCTTTGTATTTTTGTTTCGTCTATCTTCTTTGGTTCATCCTCTCTATATGTCCAAACCATCTCAACATACCTTTCTCAATCCTCGACACTACATCTTCTTTCACTCCACAACGTTCCCTAAAATTAACTTAATAAACTTTACTTAAAGTTTTAAATCAACTTCGCACTGTACATGTGTGCCCGCACATGGTATTTTGTGGAAGAGCCACACTCAAGGGGCCAAAGAGCCGCATGTGGCTCGCGAGCCGCGATTTGCCGACCACTGCCCTAGGGACTGTATCGGTAAAGATACTGCTATGACATATGTCTGATATTTTGCTGCCTGTGGATTCTTCTAAGATTTTTATGGTTTCCCATCTTAGGTTTAAGTCCTTTATCCATTTTGAGTTTAGTTTTGTGTATGGTGTAAGTTGGTGGTCTAGTTTCACTTTTTTGCAAGTATCTGTCCAATTTTCCCAACACCATTTATTGAAGAGACTGTCTTGACTCCATTGTATGCTCTTGCCTCCTTTGTCAAATATTAATTGAGCATAATGGCTTGTGTATTTGTATTTTTAAAGAGAATTTCCTAGGTTGGCATATATAACAGATTACTTTTAGATGTCAAGAAATTAAATTTTATCTGAGATTTTAAAGATGAAAGATAAAAAGTCTTACCATTTATAAATTGAAATGTATAAGAAAGATTAAAATTCACCATATTTTAAATTTTACTTATTAGGTAGAAAAATGTATTTTAAACCTTGGAAAGTTTTGTTCATAATTCAACTAGAGTACTTTAAAAAAATTTAATATATTACATTTATAAATGAAGTTTAAAATGTTTAAGGGGAATTTAATTTATAAAAACACCCGTAATGATGATTGTAAAAACCTGCTAGATTTAGAAATAGAACAGTACAATTATAAATTGAATATTAAAAATTAAGTAAAATAGAGGCTTTGGAATCTATAATTTTCTAAATTGGGTTTCAGTTTTGTAAATCAAGAGAGCTCCAAATATTCTCCAAGTAGAATGTGCTTAAAACAGCACCAAAACACACACATTGCACCAGGTAGGGTTATTACAAAGTATACATGGAATAATGTGTATGAAAAATACTGTAAATTCTAGAACATTGTAAAACTATTTGTCATTCTTTTTTAAATTGCTTGTGCTCAGTCTGTTAGTTTATTTAATTCTATTTTTTTCAAAGTTTTGTTGATTTCAGACAGGAAGGACGAGAGAGAGAGAGAAAGAAGCATCAATGATGTGAGAGAATCATTGATTGGCTGCCTTCTGCACACCCCGACTAGGGATTAAGCCCACAACTCTGGGCATGTGCCCTTGACCAGAATCGAACCTGGGACCCTTCATTCCACAGGCCAACACTCTATCCATTGAGCCAAACCAGCTGGTTATTTTTTTTTTTTCATATCACATATGTAACCCAGGTGTTTCCTGGGTTACCCTGATCCTTTTTTTTTAAATGAAATTGCCTTGTTCTACA
>NW_006290677.1:1889193-1899035 GCF_000327345.1 Myotis davidii | reverse complement strand
TTTTGCTGATGGGCACTTAGGCTGTTTCCATAACCCAAGAAACCAGAAACACCAATCAGAAAGGATATATGCACCCCTATGTTCATAGCAGCACAATTCACCATAGCTAAGATCTGCAAACCAGCTAGTTATTTTATTTTAGAAAAGTATTTACCCCTTCTCCCTCCTCTACATAAATATCTGGTCCATCAGGCCCTGCTAGTTATTATTTTCTCCCAGATGGAACTTCTTTGTTTCCTATCTTCTCACTACTTTATATTCCTCTGTATGACTAGTATAACACTTGATAGACTTTGTAGTACTAGTGTAGCACTGTGTGTTACTAGTGTGCCATATGTATGCATTGTATTGGAGTGTTTAATTATGTTCGTTTTCTTTACTGAAACAAAATTCCATGTCTTCTTTAGTTTATTTCTTTTTAAAGCAAACATTGAGTCTCCCTTCTGTATTTACCAATGTATCTGTACAACAAACAGAGTCATTGTTTAAAAAAATGGTATCTATGTCTGTATAGTAAATAGTGCATTATTGAATTGAATTTAACATGAAATAAAAAGAAATCTGTCTAAAGAAAATTCTATAACAAAATTTTAAGAAAAGCATTTGGTTAATTTGAAAAAAAATCAGTTGATCATGCAAATAGGAGATATGAATAATTAAAAATACATTAAAGAAAAATTCAGACTTGACCAGTCTAGGGAAAAGCACATATTTTTTCCTCTTAGGTCTAAAACATTGTTTTAGTTCAGATAAACAAGTTAGAGGACAGGTTCACAAAATGATTGGAGCAGTACAGGCTGGGGGCGGGTTGAGATTGGTGAGACAGACTGTTGATCTGTAATGAGACTCCCTCAGTCATGGCTGACTGCCCATTCTCATTATGTAGACTCTGTGGCCCATCTCCCATCCCTCCCTTCTTCCAGTCCACCATGATCAGCAAGGCTGTTTTTCCTTTCTTCTGGTCCAGCAGTCAATAACATTGATTTTCACAGCACTAAGTGATTCTCACCTTTTCCCTCATTACCTCCTCCTTCAGGGCTAAACAAAGTCAAGTTCCCTGGTGTGTGCCACAGTCTGCAGATCCTGTAAGACAGAAATGGCTAGAGGCAGAATGTAAGCCTTTGGCTGGATGGGAGGGTCGGTCAGTGCCCTAAAATCCCTCAGAAGCATCTTGGACAGAATATTTTTGACACAATCTTCAGGGATAATATATTCTCCAGGGAGAAAGAGAATGTCTAGCTTCTTCAGTACAGTCCCATGGAGTAGGCTGAGGGGGAGAAAGCCCCGAGGTCCTATTTGCATGTGTAATTCTTACTGAACCTATTCAAATCGACAGATACTACTTCTGGGGAAGAGGCCAACTATTGGGAATGAGTCGAAGAACAGAAATACATAGCAGGGCCCTCTATGGCTGGTGTATTGCAGAAGAAAATGGGGCGTTGGCTCAGTGAGTGGTTGTTATGTGCTAGGGATTTCATAACCTTTATATATTTTAATCTTTTTAATAACCCTGTCAAATGAGTATTACTGCCCTCATTTAACAAACTCTAACACCAAAACTAAGGAGGGCGTTCCTGTGTCCAAGGTCAAATAGCAGGAAGATGACAGAACCAGTCTGTCCCATACACACCACACTGCCTTCCGGAACCACCGGCTTTTCTTGTTGAGAGTTTGTGCAAAAGCTTCGCTAATTAGAAAGTGGAGACTTGTCCTCGCTCTTTAATGAGGAAGGAGAAAGTGCTGGCATCAATGTTGATTCAGTGGTCCCATAGAGAATGAGGGAGTTTTGTGGCCTCGCCAAGCGGAGAAGTGACTGAGAGAAACATCAAGTACTGTTGAGGAAAGATTTCACCCAAACTTGTGAAGAGGTGCCTAGATGCAGGGCTTTAACATTTGGAAAAACAATTTTGGGTTTCTGGACTCTGGACCATGATGCTCTGGAATCTTATGAGACCAAGCAGGGTCAGCTCTGGGAACTCTGCCTCTTAAATATCACAGTCCTAGGTTTGAAGTCTTCTCTACCTCTTTCCAGCAGTGTGAGCCTGAGCTAGTTAGCCCGTCTTAGCTTCAGTTTTTATATCCATAGAATGGGACGCTAACGTCTATCCCATAGACATACATTTCAGCATATGTTTTACCTGTGCTGATATTTCTAAGCCTTTCAAATTTCTTCTACAGAGGGGAAACTGAGTTAATGACAGATTCTTCTCTTATTCAGTGGTGTGCCCTCCCATCCCCCTAAAATAATATGAAAGTTAATTTCCAGTATTCCTTTCTGCTGAGGTGTAAGTAAGAGAAATGTTATTACTCCTGGGGGAAACTACTTAGGGATCAAAGCCTTAACTATCAACATCAAATTCATCTGTGATAATTAATTTCAAGCCTAAACCCTCAGGTGGTAGAGGAAAGTGGGAGTCCATATAGCTAACTGGCAGTCTCTGAAGATACAGCCTAGGGCTGTGGTGTCCAATAGAGCAGGTCCTAGCTACATGTGGCTGTTGAGCCCTAGACACGTGAATTGAGATACGTTGTAAGTATAAAATGCATATCAGATTTTGAAGACTACGTACAGACAATTAAGTATCTCATTAATAATTTTTCTCTTGATGATATGTTGAGATTAAAATTCAAATATATGGGGTTAAATAAAATGTATCAAAATTAACTTTACCTGTTTCTTTTTACTTTAATGTGGCCACTAGAACATTTAAAATTACATATATGGCTCATGTTTTGGTTCTACCTTTGTGTGTGTGTGCACATATTTAAATTGCCTATACTTGCGAAATGTTATCATGTGTTAGAAATGCCATTCCTTAACACTTATCTACATCTCCCAGTTAGTCCTGTGTTGAATTTCCTCATCACAGATATCTGTATGTAAATGAAGTGAAGCCTGACAGGGGCGGATTGAGTGGGCCTGAAGAATCCACGATTCAGACAATCTCATCTCCATGGTGGGTGCCTTAAATGCCACATCTTCAGTCAGCAATTAGTCTCCCATGAAAACAAAATTGAGCTTTGCATTCCCTTTGGGTTTTAAAAATGCACTTTGAAGTTTGTGCTAGGAAGTAGAACTATGTACCATGCCAGGGACTAGTGATACATTCCTTTTGGTCTTCTCAAAGTGAGATTTATAGATGGCTCTATTTCCCACAAAAAAAATTGGTAACAATTTTACATATGCCCTGTCTACAGATATCTTCATTTTAACATTAAAAATCTGCAATAGCTTAAAGAAATAAGGAATTAATATTTTGGTTTATCATGTCTCAGGTTCAGTTTCTTCCTCTCCTATGCATTTATCTCAGGATAGGTGATAATTTGATACAGAAAGATTCTGACTGTAGCCCATTGGCCTGACTCGTCCTATTTTGTTCTCACTGCTGACACTGTTTACCAGTCCCTAGAAGTAACAGACCTGTAACTCACACCAGTCCATCATATTTACAATCACTTATGTAAGAAGATCTGAAAATCATATCATGGAATCTCATTTACTTATTTATTCAACTTTAATTTCTTGAGAATAAACTATGTTTTAGCCTCAGAGGCAGACATCTTCAGATGTATTTTTATTTTGTTTTGTTTAAGTCTCTGTTTTAGAGCTGAGGTAACCAAAACTAAGAGACATTAAGTAACCTCCCCAAAGTCATTGCTTGTAAATAGTAGATCAAGCACTTTAAGTCTTATGGTGTGAAAAATTTGTGCTCATTCTATAACACACACTGCTGCTCCAGAATATAAAACAGATTGTGACTCACAGTGCTTATGAGTCAGGGAAATCTGGACTCAAGCTACTTAGGTTCAAATCCAGATCCTACTGCTTGGTAACCCTCTGATCTTGGGCACGGAACTTACTAGCACTGAGCTTCTAATTTCCTCATTTGCAAAATGTGGCTAATTATGTTGCTCACTCTATGGGGTTATATTAAGGATTATGTAAATTAATCCACATAATAGTTTTAGCAGAGGATTTGGTATTTAATAAAAGCCCAGTAAATATGTATTATTATCACCAAAAGCAATAGTATTTGGTTGTGCCTCCTTACGATAATGATTAACAATTTTTAACATTATACGTTAGCCATAATATTAGATATTTTAATTATATTCTACTTTTCATAAGAAGTCTGAGGTAAATGGCATCACTCTTTTATAGACAAGGAAATGAAAACTTCTAAGTGTAAGATGATACAGTTTGATAGGTGATAGAGCTGGAATCAGAATAATTGTGTAAAAGCTTTGACAATTAGAAAGTGGAGACATGGCCCCTCTCTTTAAAGAAGAAGGGGAAAGTGCTGGCATCAGTTTTGATTCAGTGGTCCTAGAGCCGTGGTCAGCAGACTGTGGCTCGCGAGCCACATGTGGCTCTTTGGCCCCTTGAGTGTGGCTCTTCCTAAGCCTTAGGAGTACCCTAATTAAGTTAATAACAGTGTACCTACCTATACAGTTTAAGTTTAAAAAATTTGGCTCTCAAAAGAAATTTCAGTCGTTCTACTGTTGATATTTGGCTCTGTTGACTAATGAGTTTGCCGACCACTGTAGAAGGAATGAGGAACTCTGCCTCTTAAATATCACAGCCCTAGGTTTGAATCTTCTCTACCTCTTTGCAGCAGTGTGAGCCTGAGCTGCGTAATTCCAATTTCTTTCTTAGTATGCCTTTCTGCCTCCTGGAATTTCTCCCCCACCATCCTAAGTAGCTACCTCTTCCCAAATAAAAGAAGCTGTCAGAATTGGATTCTCTTGTTAATGCTGTTGTTGGAGCCTTATAGGGTAAGAAGCTCATGAAAACTGATGTGTAGCCCTCTGTCTACAATAGTGGTGAACTAACATTGTGGTCCCACTACCTCCGCTCCCATGCACTCTTCTTGATAAGACTGTTCTGGTGTCTGAGTCTGTCACCAACACACACCTCTCTTTTGTCCTCAGATCCAAACTGCCATCTCTCTCGGGTTTGACCCTTGACCCTATAGGTCAGTGATGGCAAACCTATGACACACGTGTCAGAGGTGACACGCGAACTCATTTTTTTGGTTGATTTTTCTTTGTTAAATGGCATTTAAATATATAAAATAAATATCAAAAATATAAGTCTTTGTTTTTCTATGGTTGCAAATATCAAAAAAATTCTATATGTGACACGGCACCAGAGTTAAGTTAGGGTTTTTCAAAATGCTGACACGCCGAGCTCAAAAGGTTCACCATCACTGCTATAGGTCAAGGTGGAAAGACCCTCACTCAGCTCTTTTAGGCTAGCTTCAGTGACTTGGCCTGCCAATGTTTAATTTTGAAGGCTCCAGAAATAGTCTGATTCTTTGGTGACATTGTTTGGCACTGTAGAAAAATGTTCTTGCTGTCCACAATACTTTTGCAAATGTCTTGACTTTTCTTGCACCTTGACTATTATTGCTCTAACGCAAGATGCCTTTTCTTTCTTTCTGGGACTCCTGTGATATATTCTTAACAGAGGCTTCCTCCATCTACTCTTGACCCCACTCCAGCCTGTGTTTCATAATGCAGCCAGACAGAGTTTTCAGGTATAAATTTGATCACGTCACACACCTGCTTAAAATGTGTGAAAGGCTTGCCTTTTTCCCACTGTGTTTTATAAGGTCTTGTGAGACCTGGCTCCAGCCTGCCCATCCAGTGTCACTGTCCACCACAGCCCCGTTTTCCCTGTGGGAGCCACACCTTCCTCACTTCAGTTCCCCAAAACATCAGACTTCACTCCAACATAGCCTTTGCTGTAGTCCCTCCCTAGGATGTCCCCCCAACCCTGTAACTGGTTAAGTCCTACTCATCTCTCTAAACTCAACTTAAACCTCCAACTTTCATGAAATCCCCCCACCAGTCCCTCTATTCTAGACCTGCCCCCTGTGTAAACTCTCCTGTCATCTGAACCCATCCTTTATAGAACGTATCACACTTTGCTAAAATATATGTGTGTGTTTTTATTATTTGATTGCTATCTGTTTTCTAAATCAACTGCAAATTCATGATGGTAGAAACCATATTAGTTTTGCCTACATTATATCCTCAGCCTTAGACACAGTATTGATATACAGTATGCCCTGCATAAGTATACAGTGTATATGTGAGTGCTTAAATGACTTTTTCATTATCTTCCAAAAGTGGATAAAGCACACCAACTCAGTATAAATTCCCTACCTCCTTATAGCATTGGCCTTGGATCTATAAAGCAGCTCATTCTACTGTTGGTGGGTCTTAACTGTGGTGAATAGGAAGGTACCTACCTACTTCTCCCAGGAGTCCAAACATCATCATGTTAATCAATCCTTTGGTGGTTCTAAGGAGTGATTATCGTATAGCAGCGAGTATCTGTTTTCTGCAGGATGCTGTCTTAAATGGTTTACATACACGATTTCTTCATCTTCACAACTCTAAAAGTTCAATGTAAACTCAATTTTGCTGTCTCGGAAACTTTTGATCTTTCCTCTACATCAGTGTACTTCAAAATTTACTTTAAGAATCATCTGATATTTTGTTACCATGGCAATTCCTGGGTTCCACTCTCATAGATTGGGATTGTTCAGGTTGAGGGAGGCACAGACATGTGGTGCTGCTGCTTCCAGTCTGGGGACCACACATGCAGTAGCTCTGTGCTAGACCTCTGTACCTCCAGGAATTTCTGATATCCTGGCCCTGGCTATACTTCTTAGGCAAGCTCTTTAATCTCTCAGTCTTCTATTTTCTACTCTGTAAAATAGAGAATGTGATAGTTTCATAGAGCTATTTTAAGAACTCCATTGATAATTTCATAGGAAGGGTACATGAAACCCAACACTGATATTCTCTGTTTTAATGCTTCCTATCTCAGTCGTAAGGAGTTAGGAGCATGATAAATGACCGAAGGAAGCAACATTTTTTGAAAAGCTGTCAGTTTATTTTCTTCAAATTATCATGTCACCTGTCCCAGATAATATATTGTTGTTGGATAAGATATCCATCATCTCCCCTTTTTTGACCTGGAGCACACTAATTATTGCCACCCCTGGGCTCTGTGTGTGTTACACCTGCTATGGGCAACGGGCAACATGTGTCATATCATCAGGGTTTTATCTTTTTTCCTTCCATAAGGACATACCCCTGACCCATTTGCTATATTTTGATGTATGTGAGTTAATTTCTCAGGAATGGAAACCAAAATAAAAACACCCTTATTTTATTAGTTGTTCAAAATGAAGGAGAAAAAAAGGCAAGAAAGCATTTTCGGTCTGTTATCAAAGAATGTAAAACTTACACAGTATATTCCTAAGGCTAATATTTTATATGACTTTTGACTGACAAAACCCTTTGATATCCCGTGTGACTACATTAGCACAGTTATTTGAGCTGAGTGTGTTAAGTAGGGACCTTACCCTGGACTAGGATTTACATTCCAAATGAGATTTGCATAAGGCATTTTTAGTTTTTGAAGAAATTAGATGTTTATCATTGGTTTAATTTGCTGATAATTCAGAAAATCATTGGCTCTGTAGGTGGTATGAAATGTAGATTTTAGGGACATTTTAGACTGGACCATGTGTATGCAGCCAGCAAATCCAGACCATGGGAAATTGCACTGTTGAAATTGTTCAGGCTCTTCAACTGATGGATCGTTAGGAAAAGAAAGGGATGGAGTGGGAACCTGTGAAGTATAAGACCTACAAGAAAACTAAACTGTAGCGTTCAGAAATGCTTACTTGGGCGAGTAGACGATAAATAAATACAAGAAAGGGGGTATTATAAAGTATATGATGACATTAAAGGAAAAGGGGTTTTGATTGGCTTGAGGTACATGGAGACTTCTGTGGTGTCTGGCAACATTTTAGTTCTAGACCTGAGGTAGTTACAGGGTTTTGCCTTATATAATTCCCCATCAAATTAAACATTTGCCATGGTTATCTGTGTTTCTGTCTTATTTTACATTAAAAAAACTTTAAAACACAGAAAATAAAAGGGTGAAATAAATTTTATTATCATTCTTTTTGTCTTTCAAATTAAAAGATCCCAGAATATGGCCGTGGCTACTTCCTTTGATCACCCCCCAATCTCTGGAAAGAGACCGTATTCACCAAGTCTCCCTATCAGGAATTCACTGACCACCTTGTAAAGACCCACATCAGAGTTACTGTGCAGAGGACGCAGCCTCCAGCTGTGGCCACCACATAAATTTATACAAGAGAAATAAAATAAAGTGAATGAAACCTGTTTAAAGAAATCCCAGAAGAATATTCTTTTAAAAAACAGGTCTGCTGCTGCCTGTATTTCAATGGTGTAGATAGAAAGTATTAGATATTTCATTTGGGCATTAAATTTTATAAAATTCTTTGAGTTTAGAATCCAGAAGAGGAATAACATGTATTGATGTGTGAGGAGCACTTGAGACATAGCGTAGTCTAATGTTATTGGAAAACTAGATTAGAAATAGTATATTAGGGCCATATTATGAATATCAAGGTGAGAATTTGCTACTTTGTAAATTATGGAAAATTATTGAAGGTTTTTGAGTGGAAAAGCTATACATTATGAATTTTACTTTGCTCATGGTACATCTGACAATATAATTAGATAAAGGCATAGAATTACAATTAAAGTGTAGTTTAGAAAAAGATAATTTTAAAATAAAGGAATTGCTTTTTTCTACAGGAGGTAGAATATAGATATAATATTTTGTACCTTTATATATAGAAAGAGGTGTTATAATATTTAAGGTATTATGTATGTGTTGTCCAGTTGTTCTGCCAGAAATGTTTCATTGGTTTTACACTTTCATGAAGGGTACATGATAGTCACAATTTTAAAGAATGATTATTAAAAATGCCTACTCTTATCTCTTTTTTGTAATGTTTGCCAATTTAGTTAAATTTTTATTCTGGTGTTTTATTTTCAACAATGTTGTCATTTCATAGGCTTATAGACATTTGTATTTCTTTATTTTTTAATTACCTTTTATATCATGCTATTAAAAAAACAGGAACTCTTCTCATTTATTTGTAAACATTTTTACACATTAAGTATATTAATGATGTTTATCAATCACCTTTTTCAAATATTTTGTCTGAGAAGAGTATAACTTACCTTTAATCTTTATTGGCTATGGGTTTTGATGTACATTTATGTAGAAATTTTTATGTATTAGGGCTTATTTTACTCTTAACACCTTCCAAATTTGATTTGAACGTCATGAAATTTAGTAACTTAACTCTAGCTTCATGTGTGTAATTATATGACTTTTCCAAACCTCTGTAAAATGGAGATATTGAAGTGTATCTTCCCCAAATATACATTACTTGATTCAACTGAGTTCTTGTAGAATGCCAATTACCAGAGATATAAGATGAATAAGAGATTCCTGCCCCTGAGGAGCTCATATGGTAGTGTCACTTGCAGTTACATATGCCCATCAACCATTATGATGTTGTAAGCAAACTGTGGGAATAGAGGGCTTGGGTATCTATACCTCAGGGAATTGGGGTGAATCTTGAACTAGACACTAAGAGGATGAGTAGGAGGTAGGGATTGGGATAATACTGTGAAGGTCTTTGTATTCGCTATCAAGAAGTTTGGGCTTTATCTCATCATGTTTCATACCACTACCAGTTTAATCTTTCGGGTTTTAAAGTAGGGGAGTGTCTTGACCAGATTTGTATTTTTAGGAGGATGGTTCTGGAAGGAGAGTTGGAGGAAGGCCTTAATGTGGAGTCAGGCAGGAAATGGAGAAAAGACTTAGGAAGCTTTTGTGATTATTCAGAAAAGATAAAGGTAAAGGAGTAAACTGTGAATGTGTCTTGGAAAAAGAAAGGAGGAACCCTGCCACAGAGATATTTAGGGTAGAG
>NW_006290677.1:1877546-1889137 GCF_000327345.1 Myotis davidii | reverse complement strand
AGAGCGAAGCTAAGACTTTTACATATTCAGCTTAAGTAACTGATAGATTATGTTGTTTTTAGCTATTCTCGAAAGTTTGAACAGAGAGGAGATTTGAAGAATATCAGTTTGCATTAAGTTGAGTATGTGTTACCAATAACAAACCCTGGGAATTGTTCATTAGACAATTAGCTACATGTTCCCATTGGCATCTCTTGTGTGAGCATTAAACTAAAAGTAGGAATTTTGGCGACGTCACCACACGAGTGGTGGTTAAAACCACAGGTGAGGATAATATTCCCCAGGGAGACTATGAAGAATGAAAAGAGATACAGAGCTATGAACAGAACCCTGGGGGGGAACACCAGCATAGTGAGTAGAGATGTTGGCGTGAAGATTAAATCAGCTCCTGTATGTGAAAGCACTTTGTGAGTGCTAGTGCACTTTTTAGATACAAGGGGTTATTATGATTCTTATTATAATTATTATGAATTGCAGCCTCCATAAGAGGGTAGAGATAGGTACCACCATATAATGTATTGAAGCAGAACAACAGTTGGCACTTTAGCCTCAGAGGCATTGCGAAAATCTACAAAGCAGTTTTTTAATGACAGTGTTTCCAATGCTAAGGTAGGAGAAGCCCATGTCAAGGACTAAATAGGAGCCAGAGTTTTTAGTTTTGCTCATTCCAACTGTGGCCATTGATTTGCCATCTGGGAAGCCGTAGTAACTGTAAGCAAGTGTGTCACCACTGAGTCATCCCCATGGCGTGCTGGAGAAACAAGGCCGGGGTCCAGATTTCCATTCAAGAATTTTACAAAAGTGCCTTCTAAGAAAGCCCAGGACATTGTCAGGAACTGGATTGTACATACTGTTTGTTCAAATTTGCAGTATTGAAGACATTGGTATTAACGCGTTAGAAAAAATAATACCCACCTACATGTTCATCTCCCAAATATTTTCAAAACCCATGTTATTTATTTTATATTGCAAACTGAGAATTCCTTTTTATCTTAATTTGAACCGAGGAAATAATTGTTCTGTCATCTGTGTAGTATCTGAGACACAGCTATAGAATTTGAAGTAGAATACATGAGGAGTTTATATTCAACCTTTGATATTTGCTGATGTGGGACTTTGTTTCCAGGACCTTCCATTAACTTAATCTGCAAAATGGCAGTCATGACAGCTAACTTACAGGTCTGCTGAATAAATTAAAATATCCTACACCAGCATGAACATTTTAAGCCTGAAAAAACACTTTGTACCATCTAAGAGATTCTCTAAATATAAAATTATAATGGATAACTGTGCCATGAGTCTGAAAAAAAAGAATTCAGCTTTAAAATGTTATTTTGTTCAAGGGAGTTGTAAGAATTTAAGATAAATTGACTTTTTTTAAAAAATATATATTTCATTGATTTTTTACAGAGAGGAAGGGAGAGAGATAGAGAGTTAGAAACATCGATGAGAGAGAGACATCGATCAGCTGCCTCCTGCACATCTCCTACTGGGGATGTGCCTGCAACCCAGGTACATGCCCTTGACCGGAATCGAACCTGGGACCTTTCAGTCCGCAGGCCGACGCTCTATCCACTAAGCCAAACCGGTTTCGGCAAGATAAATTGACTTTTAAGAAATGTTGAATTGCAAAAGACACAATTTACTATGTCTCATAAAGACAGTAGTATGTGGAAAATCCATGATTGGACATTGACTGTGGTACCAAAGCTCAAAGCCAACCTCGTCTCCCTGATGAAAGGTGTGGGTAACATGGCTGCCGCATCTCCTCTTGATGATTGTGAGGATAGACAGAAAACACTGGCTCTCAGGCTCAATATCATCCCCCTCCCCACCCTCTCAGTTGATGACCCTCCTGAATCCTTGGGTTTCGTGAAAGGTATTCAATAACTCCTAATGTGGTCATACCCAATGAATGTTGTGATTTTTTTCATTGCATTTATCAAATAAAATTACATGCTATGATTATTGGTGAGGACCTTCTCTTTTCTACTAAGTTGAAAACATGGCATTGACAGGGCACATCTCTTCACTTTAATTTTTTAAAGGTTTATTAATTATTATTGTTTCTTTACATTAAAACATTTTATATCATATTTTGTTTAATAATATATATCACTAAGTAAGGGAGGGAACAAGGGAGAAAAAAAAGGATAGAAGGAAAACATAGACCTGAGGATATCAGAGTAAATTTTTGTAATGAATCTGAATGGCTTTGAATACTGTATACTGCCAAGTAATTCTCAGGTTGATGACTTGATCAATAGCAGTGGTTCCCAACATGAGGCACATGCCCCACAGGGGGACAATTTGACTTTTAAGGGGGGAATTTGAGAATGAGTTATTAACTGTGAATTTTTTGCATTTCTTATGGTTTTAGGGGCCTCATATACAGTATATAAATATATGTTGTGACATTTTTCAGTTCTGTATGTTTTGAAACTTTATTTGCTATTTTTTATATCACTTCATATTATTATTATTTTTAACAATTTCTTAGTGATTTCTTCCTCAGTACTTCAACTGTCCTTTTATTCTATTATTTTTCTCTTACATGGATGCAATGTTCTTTGGAAGCTTGTTTAGACCAAGGCTTCCTCCATGGGAATAGGAGTTCAATTTTTGAATAATAAGAATTACATGTCACAGGGGGAGCATCAGGATTTTAGAGATGCTTAGGTGGGGCATGGCCAAAAATGGTTGGGAACCACTGGTCTAAAGGGTTTAGAATAAAATGTCATTAAGACCTTAGATAACCTATGTATATAAGAAGCCAGATAAAAAATAAAAAGGGGAAAAATTCTTTCTAAAATAGTCTGTTGCAGAAGATTATTTTTAAATGTGTGAAAAGTGAATTGAAGCGCTCAGTTCATTTAGTCTTCTCTTCAGTGAGCCAGTAATGCATGCTCATAATACTGTTTCTTATTATGAAAATACCACCACATTTAACAGAACAGTTAATGCGTGAATATATGTGGTATTATATCTATAATTGATTTCTTTTTTATAATTGCTTTCTTTATATTTTAACCACTGAGTTTTGTGATATCAATGAAATAGTTGACTAATGGAGATTTTTTCAAATTGCTAACGTATTTAGAAAAATATATACTTTTTGTATAAATGAATGTAATTCTCTAATTACTTGTCTGTTCCCCCCAAAGAGTGAAAGTATCTTGAAAATAGGGATTCTTTTACTTACCATTGTATCCCCAGTGCTTGTCACGTTTAGCACACAATTAAGTACACAATATTTATAAATTGAATTCCTAGTTCATTTACAAGGAATAAGGGTAGTTTTGATGTTTGAGTTAGGTTTTATGTGCAATTCTAGGTCTTTAAACTAAATATCAACATTCTTGATAACTAAAATAATCTGAGAAAGAGAACTTTGAAATGTATTGCTCGCAAGATAAAAGGTTTCAGTAATGTATTCAATATTGCGTCTAATGAAATGTACAAATCATTAATCTTTTAGTTCTACTAAAAAGGTAAGAACTTTTTTTATTCCCAGCCATCATAGGAAGCCAAAGGTTGGAGGAAATGTACTTAATGATCTGAGGCGGATTCTCTTAGCCTAGACATAATTCCCAAAGAGCAGAGTCATGTACCACTAGATGCTGCCTTAACTCTTTCAGGCCACAAGGGTACCATTGAGTGCACTGAAGCTGCAGTTTACCAAATGGCACCCCAGTGGTCTCACTCAGTTACTGAAGCTTCCAGAAGGGCCTGTGTCTTTCCAGAGAGCAGTTTAAACATTGAAAAAATCTGGTCCACTGTATACTGTCCCAAGGTGATGCTTAAAGGAAATAGCTAGTGCATAGCTTTACCATGTCGCATACACAGTCAATTCTTTGTATAAATGAAGATGATTGTGGCTTCTCTTTTATTCAATACTATTTCCGGGAGAATTAGAATAGATTATGGTGTAACTTGGTTTAAAAACTGAAATCTACATAACGAAATGGCTTATATCATTCAATAATATTGGTACTTTGGAAATTCTCTTAAGGCAGAAGGGGATCCTAGGGGTGACGAGAAGTTGTGAAAGAAAAATGTCATGTGTATCTTTGAATGTTACCAATATTTGTTTTACAGCGAAGTCTCATGGGCCCCAGGATTGCTAAATACAAGTGAAATTAGTAACATTTTTGGTCCTTTGTCTTTTAATTTAGTCATGTGTGCTAGCTAGGAGGCGGCATTGTTGAAATAATTATAGCAATGACTCAGATTTAACATTTGCTACACAGTTAGATTTGCTTTAGGTCAACCATGGGGGATTAAACCTTGCTTTCAGAAAACCTTCCTCAGATCTATTGTAATTTCATCAAAGAGTGGTGAAACACAATACTAGATGGGGTTTAGTGTTTGAAGAACCATCACACATTCATTTTTACATTTTTCATAGGTTTTGATGTTTTCTCTGTTCAGTGTAATATTAGTTTTATTCATTTAATTCTCTTTTCAAACATGACATTATCTAAAGGTCCAATTGGCCAGAGGTTAAGCCATTTTTAATGCCTCATTTCAGAATGTCTTTACTTATTCTAACTCATTCACAAATCATTTGATAAGTTGCCATCTTGTAGCTTCTGAACTAGTGCTAGGGGTATAAAAGTGAATAAAACTCAGCTGCAGCTCTGGGGGACTTTTGTAGTTTAGTAGAGAGAGGCAGGTATGTGAATGAATAGTTAATGAATAGTGAAGAGGTATAATACAGTCTACAGAGAGTGCTACAGAAACAAAAGAACAAATGACTGGGTTTAACCTGAGCCTTGGTGGTGGTGGAGGGGTGTACAGAGGAGGTGATACCTTAGTTGGGCCCTGGAAGTTAGGTGATTTTTTTTTTTTAAGAAAATGCAGGGTAGGGCGAGAAAAAAATTCAGGAAGAGGAAGTGCCATGTTAGAGTAGAACACAGGAAGAGGGAAAGGGAACTTGTTTTACCTGGGAGTGAAAACCATACAAAGCGAGTTTCCAGGAAAGAATAATCAATGGTGTCAAATTCTCCAGAAAAGTCAAGTCCGGTAATAATTAAGAAATGATTCTGAATTTGACCTTTAGGAGTTCTCTGGTGTGGAAGAGCATTTTCAGTAGAAGGATGGGGACAGGAAATAGTTTTTCTGTGAGGTAAGAAATGGAATTGTTTGATGCAGTTGGTGCAGGAGGTATTGAGTACTCGTTTAAGAACGTTTACAGGAAGGAGATGGTAGCTGGAGGAGAGAGCATGGTTTGTAAATGTCTGTGGAGATCATGTCGATTTGACATTTGAGGCCAAGAAAAGAAATCAGCAAAGCCAATATAGAAGATACAATTTTTAAAAAGGCTTTGTTTAATAATTTAGTAGAATATTCCAGCTGATTAGATATTTAGGTACTCTTCCCCTCTCAATTCTATGCTTGACTACTATTGACTTACTTATTTAACAAGGTTAGTCATGTAAAAATTAGGTAGGAAAAAAAAGTACATTTTAATTATATGTAGTGACCATTTGTAGTGTTATATCTTTGCAACCTGAAACCCATGTTTCCAACTTGAAATGATTTGTCACACCAAGCTTTGAGTAAATTTGTGAATAATTATGAAGATTCACCGTCAATTGCATCTGCCTTAAAGTTCGTTGTCTTGAAGGTGGATAAGCATGGTCAATTTAGAAATAACCTTGAGCCTTATTTTTATATGTGCTCATGTAGTTTCCCAACAATTACACTTCATATTGGCAGAAACTATGTGTTTTGCATTATCTGTGGACCCTTTTACACAATATTTTTCACATAGCCAGACAGCCAGTCAGTGTAAGTTATCTTAAGTGCTTTACTTTAATGGTGTTAGAAAACCTTAGACTACTGCTTCCCAAAAGCCTATGTGAGTGAGATATAATTTTTTCCCCTTAAAACTTAGTATCTACATTTTATTTGTTTTTTGTTTTTTTTTAAGTTAGTTTGCAGCAGAATCTAGTGTTTCTCCCCTTTTAGAACTTCTGGGAAGATGTGATGATGAGCATTTTTTCAGTAGAAGGATATTCACTTTAGAAGGATATATGATTTTAAAGGTCTTAGGAAAAAAGATCTGGTTTTTCAGATATCAGAATAAACTCATGATTAAAGAGGAGAGTGTAAAGGTTATTTTAATGCAAGGAAATTTTCCTTGGAGAGTATGAGAGACAAGATCATATCCTATCCTTAAGGTCATTTAATATCCAAAAAATAATATAAGGTCATTTAATAATTACTAAATTGGCAGGTATATCTAACCATATTGCATATAGCAGTGTTGTTTATAATTGAAAAAACTGGAAATAGGCTTAGCATTTATACATCATAATTTATTTAATCAATGGAATACTATGCTGTAGTGAAAATGAATGGCCTACAATATGGATGAATTTGAATAACAATATTGAATAAAACAAAGAAAATATATAGTATGATTCTACTTACATAAAGTTCAGAAACAGGGAAAAATGAACACTTATTTAGGAAAATCTGTATGTATGACAATTACAGAGAAAAACAAAGGAATGATTAACACAGAGTACTCTAGAGTGTATGAGATTATTTTGGGTTTGGGTACACTTGATGATTCTGGGGCACTGTTAATAATATATTTTTTAAGCTGGTTGATTGATACATGGAGGACCATTTTATGATTTTTTTTTAAAAAAAGTATGAATATATTTAGGCTCTTTTTATATAAAGTATATCTATACTAATAAAAGGGTAATATGCTAATTAGACCAGACGTCTTCCGGATGTCCTTCCGGACAAAGCCACGATGGCAGGGGCCGCGGCAGAGGCAGTTAGGGGTAATCAGGCTGGCAGGGGAGAGCATTTAGGGGTGATCAGGCCGGCAGGGGAGGGCAGTTAGGGATGATAAGGCCAGCAGGGGAGGGCAGTTAGGGGTGATCAGGCAGGCAGGCGAGTGGTTAGGTGCCAGCGGTCACGGATTGTGAGAGGGTTGTCCAACTGCCTGACTGAGTCCCACTCTCAATGTCATTGTTTTCTGTGCTCAAGTCATACTTGATCCATCAGCCATGTATATTAGATATCTACAATGTACCTATTAATACATTAATATATTAAAAAATACTAATAATAGTAGTTATTTATTGCAAGTTTAATAAGTTGCAGGGGTTTACATGCAGTAGTAGGTTTTTTATATTCTGTTTAATTTCAGAGATTTTATAAGATGTCAGTAATTCCTCATTCTCAGCTGACTACTAAAGTGAATCCCTCTGCTTTTAACTTGATACATGAACTCCAACTACTTATGGTAAGGTACTAGTATAACCTCAGATTAATCAATAGTCAATAAGTACTTAAAGCTTGACTGAGAGAAGTGGTGATTTTGGAAGATTAAGTCTAAAACTTCAGGACTCCCTCTAGAATATCTAAAATCTATCTGCCTCTCAATCTAGCATTGGTGCTTCCCACTGCCCCCAAATGATCTTTTGAACAACAGATTGGAATGGTATCAGTGAATGTGGTAAAGAACCTAAGCTATAAAGCCATTGCTCTGCCTACTCTAATATGCTGTCTGAGAGGCTGCAGGAGCAATACTTACACAGTCTCAGATGATTTCTGAGTAGTTTGCCTACTATCCACTTCTCTTTTGCAAAATAGTATCACTGTGATATTATCATATCATTCCCACTTATACTGTTTCTTCTTTACCACCTTGTTTAAATTAATGTTTATTTTTAAATTTTTATTATATTTATGTTTCCCTAAATTATCTCTAGAATATGGCAAATCATGTAAATATGTTGGGTAATTTTCTGTAATAATAAAAGCATAATATGCTAATTAGACCAGATAACCTTCCGGACGAAGCTGGGGCTGCGAGGGAAGCCCAGGTCCTGGGTGCCGTAGGGAAGCCGGTGCTGGTTGCCAAGGGAAGGAAGGCCTACTCTTGCATGAATTTTGTGCATCGGGCCTCTAGTAATTGTATAATTCCACAATTTGATATATATTTTTTAGATAAGAAGGTTTAAATAATTATCATATAACTTATAAATGGTGGAACCGATATTCAAATCCAGTCTGATCTTCTGACCACAAAGCCGGAACAATTTCGACATACCACATTGCTCTTAGTTGAGTATCCATTATTTGCCAGACAATGTCTGTGAACTGGGGGTTTAAGAATGAATGAGATTGTCCCTGCCCTATGGAGCCCTCAGCCTTGTGAGGTCAGTGCTAGAACTAAGCAGAATAGCTAAGGTATAGAGCTCAGAGTCTGCAAGAGGTTTCAGTGCTACGCTGCAGTGAAAGACCCTGACATAAGCTGTGGATAAATTGCATTTGCTCTTGGCTAGAGGTAGGAGCTGGGGCCAGTATCCCTAACCATGTGGCTTTAGCAGGGAACCTTGTATCCACCTGTATCCCAAGAGGCATATGTTGAAGAGTTATCCTTGCCTGACCCATATGATGCAGACAATGAATGTGCCCTAACTTCCAGCAATGGTTTCCTCTTGCTTCTTCAAACAATATGGCTACTTTCCTCTTCATCATGTTCTCTACTTCAGAACCTCATGGTTGTTCAGACAATTCTCAGATCTGATTGATCTAGATTGGTCTCTCTCTGGGACTCTGGGAATGAGAATATGGCACACATTTCCTTGCATACTGTTTATTAGAAGCCATTCTTTACTAAGACCTCCACTAAGTGCGGGAGTAGTGTGCGTGTGTGTGTGTGTATGTGTGTGTGTGTGTGTGTTACTAAATTACATTCTATAATTAGGAGCTGAACAGATCAGTGTAGAACAGCAGCGGGACTGATCAACTGAGACAATGTGAGAATGTGGTGAAGAAGAGTGGGGAGAAGAGGGGGTGGGGGAAGCTGTAGAGAAGGGGCGATTTACAGAAAATTGTGTAAGTGGAATGCAAGACAAGATTTCCTCCTCTGAGAAACTGTCACCATAGGAACACAGAACAATTAATGTGAAACAGTTAAAGAATAATTAGAAGCTACAATTTTGTTGATGACCTGGACTATACCAGGAGTTCAGAGAGGAGCGATGGAAGGTGGAAGGGAGCAGCCAAGAAGCCTTTACTCGGGGGACCAGGCTTGAGAGCCTTTGAAAGATGGGAAGATTTAATCAGGCAAAGAAAGGATGGCATTGCATACATAGATTTATAGAACCCTAGTGACCATAATTCAATTGAGACTGTGTTCTATAAGCCTCACAGAAAATTGGTTTCATAAAATTCTAGACACTTCTGAGATTATTCTTAAATTTCTTATGTGCATGATTTATAATATTCAATCAGCTCGTAAGTACCCAGAAGCCTCAGCTGTTTTTCTGTTTCTTTTGTATGGCTGCCCAAATGTGCTTAGGACAGTGCCCTAACAAATGCTTATTAGCCGACCATACGATGACCTTGTGAAGGAATCATTAGACTAGCATCTACTTCCACACAGTGACTGTGTCCCACAGAGATCCACCCACACCATTTGTAGGGCTTGAAGCAAAAGTCCAAATGGAGGCCGTATATTAAATATTTAAAAGTTCTAAATCAAACTAGCAAACTGTTACTGAATACATTTAATCTTTCCAGTTCAACAAATATTCCTTCAAAAGGAACACGGGAGGCCCAGTTCAAAGTGAGACTTGAATGCCTTCTCAGAGTCTTCAGAGTTCCTAGACCTGAGAAGCAGCTTAGAAGAATGGACCTGAGCCCCTGGGCAAGCCCACCTTATTTTTTTCTCTCCCCCCTCAGGCTCTATTGAACACTGTCCCAGGTCTCACACTTAGAATTAGAGACACTCCAGACTAGGTTTCTAAACCACACTGTCTGAGGTCCACTCCTCAATCTTAGGGTGCCCACACCACGGGGGTGATCCACTATCAGAAGAAGGATTAGGGACCTAGTTAGGATTTAGGAGCAGGACCACTTGAGGAGGAGGTTCCAGTGTATGGAAAGGTGATGCTTGGCTCCAATAAGCACATCACCTTGATCACAGGAGGAGTTCCTGCCAGGGGAGGGGCAGAGTAAGGCCTTCTAAAGCATGTGGCTAGAGGCAGGGGGTCTCACTTGCCCAAGGCTATTGTTAGGTATGGTGCTAAGCACTTGAATATTTATTGATAAAACTAGATATCAAAATTATTTAACTGGCCAACTCAAGTTCTGACAGGTAATATATAAATGGTGGAATTGGGGTTTGGATTCTAATCTATTTGACTCTAGAACTCTTTTCTTCACTTGAGTGTTTTTCTGGTACTGGAAAACCTACTTCATTCTCTGGTTTTTCTTTTCTTCTCTTGAAAAATTAGGTTATGAAGGTCGGGTGAGGTAGAGGTGGCAGGTACAAGAAAGGAAGGAGTGAGAGTGGGAAAGAGCAGGTAGGAGTTTTGAACTTGAAATTGGCAGGAACCAAAAAGTGGAAAGGGAAGAGTCAAGAAAGTAAAATGACAAAGAGAGAATGGATTAGGTCGACCCTTTACTTTTAAAGGACTGGTGATGCCTTTAAATATTTAGATCTCTTTTAAGGGGGAAAAAATCTTACAAGTCACTTGTGTATAATTTTTATTACAGGATGCTATATAAATACATAATAGCATAAAATTGGTATAATTTTTATTCAACTATAAAACAAATGAAATATAAAGTAAATGAAATATAAAGTAAAACTAGTTCATTCATTCATTTATCAATTCAGCAAATATTTGGTAGGCATTTACTTTGAGCCAAGGATTGGAGATGTAGCAGGGAAGAAGGCATATAAATCCCCTTCTACCATAGAGTTGCCTTCTGGCTGGATGAAATTAATATTAACAATAGTTATAACTGGCAATTTATACTTTTTAATCCCTTTCACCTTTTCACTCATCTCTTCAACCGCCCCTTCCAACTGGCAACTACCAATTTGTTCTCTGTATCTATGAGTTCATTTCTGATTTGTTTGTTCATTTATTTTGTTGTTTTTAATCCACATATAAATGAAATCATATAGTATTTATCTCTGTCTGCCTTATTTCGCATAGCATTAATACCTTCTAGGTTCATTTACTGTGTTACACAAAGAGTAAGATTTCATTCTTTTCTAGTGGCTGAATAATATGCCATTGTACACATGTAACACATCTTCATTATCCATACACAGCTAATATAATTAATGTTGTTTTTAATCCACATATAAATGAAATCATATAGTATTTATCTCTGTCTGCCTTATTTCGCATAGCATTAATACCTTCTAGGTTCATTTACTGTGTTACACAAAGAGTAAGATTTCATTCTTTTCTAGTGGCTGAATAATATGCCATTGTACACATGTAACACATCTTCATTATCCATACACAGCTAATATAATTAATTATCTATCTATCTATCTGTCTGTCTATCTATCATCTATCTATCTATCTATCTATCTATCTATCTATCTATCAGAGGCTCGGTGCACAAAAATTTGCACCGAGGGGGGGTTCCCTCAGCCTGGCCTGTGCCCTCTCACAGTCTGGGACCCCTCGGGGGATGTTCACCTGCTGGCTTAGGCCTGCTCCCCGGGGGATTGGGCCTAAGATGGCAGTCAGACATCCCTCTGGAAGCCTGGCAGCCCTTGGGGGAAGCCCCCTTGCCAGCGGGGAGCA
>NW_006290677.1:1870698-1877409 GCF_000327345.1 Myotis davidii | reverse complement strand
CTGGCCGGGACTGAAGCTCCCAGTCTCTCCTTTTTTTTTCTCTCTCTCTTTTTTTTCTGGTATTTATTTACCTTCTATAATTGAAACATTGTTGCCGTCACTGTCGCTCCCAGCTCTGAGGCCGCGGCCAGCTAAAAGCAGGTATCTGGGGTTTGTTTAGCTTCTATAATTGAAAAATTGTTGCTTTTGGGCTCAGAGCCAGGCCACGGCAGGCGGGGAACCTTGGCTTCCTCCATCACTGGAGCAAGTAAGCCTCATGCTCGCTTCAGGTGCATGGCTGCTGGCCGCCATCTTTGTTGGCAGTTAATTTGCATATTGCCCTGATTAGCCAATGGGAAGCATAGCAGAGGTACGGTTAATTACCCTTTTTGTCTTTTATTAGATAGGCTAAGTCTAAGTGACCAAAGGATGGTTTGACTGGTGGCTATAACACAAACTGACAACCAGGGGGCAGACACTCAATGCAGGAGCTGCCCCCTGGTGGTCAGTGTGCTCCCACAGCAGGAGTGTTGCTCAGCTGATTGACGGGCACCAGACTCTTGGCTCACGGCTGGCAAGCAATGCTCTTCGGCCTCTGAGGTGGCGTGCTACCAAGTGGAGGCAGGCACAGTGGGACCAGGCTCCTCCCCAGCCACCTGCTGCTTTGTGCACTACTATATCCCTCGGGGGATGTCGGACTGCCAGTTTTGGCCCAAGGCCTGAGGGGATTGGGCTGAAACTGGTAGTCCGACATCCCCCAAGAGGTCCTGGATTGCGAGAGGGTGCATCCCAGGCTAAGGGACCCCAGCGGTGCATGAATTCATGCACCGGGCCTCTAGTATTGTATGTATGGTGTCAGATGAGTACTAGACTTATCGGGATAATCACTTTATAAGACATATAAATGTTTATCACCACGTTACGCTCCTGTATTTCAACTGTAATTGAAAAATAAAATTTAAGAAAACCCATAAAAATAATAACAGCATTTATTTAATATGAGGGAATGTCATTTTGCTGAAACTCTCTATCACAACATGGATACAATTCTGACAGTTTTTCAGCTTCCCATGACCATACCCTACTATAAGCCTAAGATAACTCAATTATTTGATCATTTGTCACCATTCATATTACTGCTAAATATCCCACAATACCAGCTGGCTTCCATGAGGCATAAGCATAGCATTTATCTTTAAATTCATTTCTCATTAGCCATGACAATTCAATAATACTTGATGCTATGCAATTATAATTACAAGCATTAATGTAGACTTTGAAGTCAGTTATAGCATGTCATTAAAATGATCCCCCAAAACTTGTTTTATTAAATAGATTTTCATATAAATAAAATGCAACATTTAAAAATATATATTTTAGAAAATTCTAAGATACACACGAAAACATTCACAAAGCCTGGTTTGAAAAATATTGTAATAAGTGATGCAACATTTTTCTTCTTTCTCAGTTTAAATTTTAATAGTCTCTGACCTCTTCGAGGGGGAGGATCCACTGCTTTACTAGTAGGTCTATATCAGTAATGTGGTTCACCTGTCTAGCACCAAGTAGCTCCAGAGACGTGGTTTTTAAGTGCATGAACAGAGGAATGACTGAATAAATTCTGGGTTAAAAATACATTTTCGTTTCTGCTGTTGAACTTTCCCATTTGACCCTTGGCATGATAGAGGTAATTTTCCTCTGCATTTGTAAACATTTGGTCATGTATGGGGCAAAACACTACATACGTTTTCATTAAGATTAGTTATTTTAGGCCCTGGTGGCATAGCTCAGTTGGTTAGATCATCATCCTGGTACGCCAAGTTTGAGGGTTCGATCCCCCATCAGAGCACCTCCAAGAGTCAATCAATGCATGCACAAATAAGTGGAACAACACATCAATATTTCTCTCTCCCGTTCTTTCTCTCAAATCAATATGTAAAAAAAAAGAGATTAGTTATTTTAAAACTAAAATTACAGAATTTGGCGAAGAACTCTCTTCATTTGAATGGAATCCTTTTTATTCTTGATATTCCTCCCATTTGTATTTTCATATACAGAGCTGAAATTTTGTTGTGTGTATGTGTCCATGTATTTCTTCCTTTACCATTACTTTCTATACAGTTTAATGTTGAGTAATAGTACATAATCTCAACAGATATCACATTAATTTAATATTTAAAAAATAAAGACACATAGTAGAAAGAACAAAAAGACAGACAAGGAAAGTAATAAAGTAACACCAATTTTCCTACTATGAGAAGAAAACAGCTATTATTGTATTTTCTGGTGCCCTTTCAGTCTTTTTCTAATACCTGCATATGTAGTGCATGTGTTTTTATTCAAAAATAAAAACCAACAGTATATATTGTTTTACATATAGTATATTTAAAGCTACTAGGGAAGTGCTGGTGTATAAAAAGTACAGGAGGGATGCCAAAAGGAAATCTAAGATGTACACTGCTACCACGTGGCTAAAATAACCACATTATACAGACCTTTGAAACACCTGTATTTCCAGGGAAACTGGGTGACAAAGGGTAAGGAAAATCTGGGGATCAGAAGTGTCTAATCCAAAGCCCAAGAATTAGAGTTGGAGACAGGCAGGATTTTGTTGCTAGGCAACCAGCATTCCAGGAGGAGACCTCCAGACAGACGGACTTGCACTGCTCTGCCCCGCAGCGAGACATGTGCTGAGCAGTTGTCAGGATGGCTAGACTCCCTATGCACACTGGCCTCCAAACTCCAGCATGTGTCCTGCCTGGAGAACATGCCCCTGACCTTCTCAGCTCAGTCTGTAGCCCAGATGGAAAGACAGACAGCTCTGGAACAGAACTTTCAGTAAAGCCCCAGGGCCTCACAGTGCAACTGTGCTGGGCATGATCTGGCTGTCACTGGGCTTTTCCTGTCAATGGCTTCAGTGTGGTTGGGGTGGGGAGGAGTCTAGATTCAGAGCAGGAAAAGCCCAAACGACAAGTCTTTTCAGGCATATTCAGGACTTGCATAGAAATGTTTGGAGTAGGGGAATGGGCAGTGAACAAAGTCTGTTCTCTGGGCAGAAAACACACATCAGATTGCTATGGATTTAGCATTGTGACTTTCTCACTCAAACTGTTTGAAGGGGCAAACTCTGGTTCTTATGAGAATATGACTAATCAGTGTCCCAAAATGCAGTGTTCTGGAGGACCCGACCACCCTACAGTACAATTAATCATTGCCTGACACCTGAGAGGTTCTTGAGTGTTCTGGAGGACCCGACCACCCTACAGTACATTGCCTGACACCTGAGAGGTTCTTTTACTTTTTCTGGAGCACAAGAGGAGGAAACTACTAATTATTGAACTCTTAATGTGATTCTAGTCTCTTAACCATATGTCCAATATCCAAAAGTACTAAAAGTAAAGTTTTATTTTTAGTCCCTATTTAAAAAATAGAGAAAAGCTTCAAGAATAGTCTAATGAATACTGTATACTCTATACTCTTCAACTAGATCCATTAATTGTTAGTGTTTTACCATATTTATCTAGAAAATAAAAAGGGTTAGGTAAGTTTTCATCAAACTAGTTTGGCAATAAAACTTTACCTGAAAGTAGGTAGGTATATAAGATCTTTAGTGAATCTACTATGGAGAGAATATCTATCTATCTATCTATCTATCTATAATTTTAAAACTATTAATTATTTGATTACATGGTACTATCTAAGACTCTACTGAGGTATTAAGTAATATAAGGCATATGAATTTTAATCTTTCTAAATTCATGTCAGTTCTGAATTTCAAAATACATCTGGGTGTAAGAATTACAGATGAGGGGTTATGGGCCTGTACTATGTGCTAGATACTGTGCTGGACAACTAGCTTTTAATCTCTTTAATCTGCATAACAGTTCCATAGAGAAGTCATTATCTCTACTTTGTAAGTTCAGAAACATTAAGAAAATCTCTTATAATATTACAGAGTTAGTAAGTGGTAGATGCAGAATTTAAGTCTAGGTACATCAAACTCTATCTTAGCTCATTCCAGTACACCACATTGCTTCATTTCACTCACTCTCTGTGTTGTACCCATGAGGAAACTGAGGTTATGAAATATCCCAAGATTGCAATGGTAGATGTAGGGCCAGATTAGAATCAACTGCTGCCTGAGGGAGCCACACAGGCCTACTGCCTCCTCTGCCTTGGCAACCTGGAGAATTGTGTAAATATCTTGATTGATCCCCAAGACAGGGATGGAGGAATCAAAACAAAGGAGAAGGATCTTCATGTTCAAATATCCTAGCCCTCAGCATGATGGCTAAGGACAAGGATGTGCGACCTCCAATGTCCAGGGTCTTCCAATACTGCTTTCAGAGACTGAGTACTGCAAATCCTTGGCAAGTTACTTAGCTTCTCAAAGCTTTACTTTCTTTATCTCTAAAAAAAGATAATCTTAAATTATAAAATTTTTAAAAATATATTTTATTGATTTCAGAGAGAGGAAGGGAGAGGGAGAGAAGTATAGAAGCATCAGTAATGACAGAGAATCATTGATCAGCTGCATCGACTGCCTCCTGCACACCCCCTATTTGGGATCAAGCCTGCAACCTGGGCATGTACCCAGACCAGGAATCAAATTGTGACTTCCTGGTTCATGGGTCGATGCTCAACCACTGAGCCACACTGAATGGCCATAAAATTTCTTTTTAAAATTAAATATTTATTGGGGTGACATTGGTCAATAAAATTATATAAGTTACAAGTGTATAATTTTATAATACATCATCTGTATATTATATTGTAATTCACCACCCCATCAAGTCTCCTTCTATCATTTATACCTCCAGTACCCTCTTCTACTTCCCCTTATCTGCATTTCCCTTTGGTAATCACTATACTATTGTGTCTATGAGTTAAACATTAAATTAGATAGGTAGTGAATATTAATAGTCAGCACCAGTCAATGTAAAAAATCACAAGATACATGAACAAGAGAAACTCTAGTGTGATAATCAACCTGTGATCACAGGTGGAAAAATAAAAAGGAAAGAAAAAAGAAAAATATGAACAAACAGGAGTACCAATGTATTATTGTTATTTATAATATTTTTTCCTGAGAAACTTTTAAGTACTGGAGATAGCTTTGAGGTAATGGGTTGCTATGAGGAGTTTTGAATTGGTTAAATGTTGCTGGTTAGTTTTGGGTACTAGTTATAACAGATATTGATGTCATGCTAAGGAAACTGAGAAGAACAAACAAATCTCATTATGTAGCCCCAGAGACAGTTCGCTATAGTGAAAAAATATATAGAGAGGGTTGAGGCAGATAGACCTGGATTTGAATCTATGGATCTCTAGAAATGTGACCAGGGGCAAGTAATCTATCCATTTGAGGCTGTTATTATTGCTATGTCTAATTGAAAACAAAATGTTTTTAATGCCTTTTCTTTTGATCCTGATTAAGTGGACTGGACTTGATTAAGTGGCTATGTCCTCATCCATGTGTCCCCCCTCCCCTAATACATTAACATGATGACACCAATGGAAACTGACATAATCCATATCAGAAGGGGATACAGCATTAACAGAGGCATCTCAGTTGTAATGAACTCCTTTTAGGCAATCAATGGCTTTTTTGCTATTTTAAAATTTTGTCTCCAACTATGAATATAACCACATGGTCAGTGATAAAATCCAAATCCCAAGACTTCCTAGTATCTATAGATGCCAGCATTTCCCCTCTCATTATCAGCTCTGCAGTAAGTCTGAACTAAGAGTTTCCCTTCTTTTAAGGGAGGCTGTTTTGCTTTCATTTTTAATTATAACCCCACATCCGGATGTTTCCAATACACTTCTTTGGAGAGCAATTTTTATAATTAAGAAGTTAACAATTTTTTGTCTTCAACATGAGCAGATGGTGCTTTTCAGTGTCTTTTTGAAGGTGCTCAGTATCTCTTGCGCAGCAGAATCTGAAATGTGAATTGGAAAATATATGCAAAAGGAAAATTTATATCAATTCTTCTTCCTTCCTGGAGATTTATTCCCTTCAATCTAGCAGTATTCTTGGGATAGTCTGACATTATTGAAATCTCAGAAAAACTCTGAGCTTAAGTATCTCTCAGGCAGAAACTTGAGATCACCTGAAATGAGTAGATTTGTGAAAATTTTATTTTCATATAACTACGCTTGGTAATAAATATTCCAAAATTGGGCTTTAATAGGCTTAATCTTTAAATTGGTGATTTGACCATGTTTTCCAAGGTTTCATGTAAAGAGTAATGGACATAAGTGTATTTCTTTAAACATTTTTTATTAGCTTCCCCTGAACAATATGTTTTCTACTTCTATAAATTATTGGGTCCCAGCGAAGCAAACTGCTTAATTAAAGTGATGACAAGTACTTGGCAAATGAAGTGGCTTGGCTCCTTCCATGTTACACTATTTTAAGATACATTCTAATCTTATATAGGGAGTATGCATATATACATAATTTCATTAGTTGTGGCTGTGGTCCATCTGAATCTTTTCTGACAGTGGCACCAAGAGACGTTAGAGGGTAAACATGGGTATTGTTCCTGTACTTCCCAAGAAAGACATTGGGTTTGGAATCTTTTTTTTTAAATTGTTTTATTGATTAAAGTATTACAAAGAGTATTATATATGTCTCCTTTTTTTCCCGCCCTTGACAATCCCCTGGCCGCCCCTACCCCCCAGTGTCGTATGTCTATTGGTTATGCTTATATGCATGTATCAAAGTCC
>NW_006290677.1:1860933-1869782 GCF_000327345.1 Myotis davidii | reverse complement strand
CACCTGCCCTTGTGCCAGTACCAAGCTGTTTTAAGAACAGTGGCTTTGTAATACAGTTTGATATCTGGTATTGAGATCCGACCTACTTTGTTCTTCTTTCTCAGGATTGCTGCAGCTATTCGGGGTCTTTTTTTATTCCAGATGAATTTTTGGAACGTTCATTCTAGATCTGTGAAATATGCCATTGGTATTTTAATGGGTATTTCATTGAATTTATAGATTGCTTAGGGTAGTGTGGACATTTTGATGATGTTGATTCTACCAATCCATGAATACGGTATATTATTCCATCTGTTTATGTCATCCTCTATTTCTTTTTTGAGTGTCCTGTAGTTTTCTGAGTACAGGTCTTTTACCTCCTTAGTTAAGTTTATTCCTAGGTATCTTAATTTTTTTAGTGCAATGGTAAATGGGATTGTTTTTTAAATTTCTCTTTCCGTAAGTTCACTATTGGTGTATTAAAATGCCATAGATTTCTGGGCATTAATTTTGTATCCTGCTACATTGCCAAATTCATTTATTAAGTCTAATAGTTTTTTGATGGAATCTTTAGGGTTTTTTTATGTATAATATCATGTCATCTGCAAATAAGGACAGTTTACTTCTTCTTTTCCAATTTGGATGCCTTTTATTTCTTCTTCTTGTCTAATTGCAATGGCTAATACTTCCAGTACTATGTTGAACAGGAGTGGTGAGAGTGGGCATCCCTGTGGAATCTTTTTTTTAATAAAAATAACTTCTAATCATTTTCTTTCCACTCCCCCCTTCACATTCACTAGCCATAATAGATGGGTGGAAAATACATGACAGAAAAGAGAAAAAAAATACATTTTTTTCTTATTTAATTTTGACAGTCAACAGGTATATATTTTTCCTGTGTTATAAAAATGTAAACCCCCCAATGGCCTGGGAAATTTGAAAATAGCCCTAGGACCTATCTTGGGTATGGAGCGGAAAAGAGGCACTAGACAAAGATTAAAGGTAAAACACACACACACACACACACACACACACACACACACACACACTCACTCCCTTTGCACATTGGCAAATAACTCCAGCTTGTACTTCAGCATCACCCATTATCCAAAGCCTTCTTTCACCTTCCGAGGTTAAGCTGAGGCCTCCTTTCCTATGAAACTCCTATAAGGGATTTATATGTTTGGGCATCTACCTCTTCTTCCAGACTAAGCCATATGGGAACAAGATCCCTGCTTTACAGGTCTCCTGAGTCCAGCACAGGGCCTGGTGACTAGTAGGCGCTCAATAAACATGTGGAGTTGATCTGATTGAATTCCCAAATGGAGTATCATCCCTTGATTCTGTTGAATATCATTGAGTCATTCTGTCAGTGCTTTAGTTTTCTCCATGGTAATGACTTGAAAATCCATTTAGTCCTTCTGGCCAGTGGAACATTAAGTCCTTCCCTGGATCGTTGTGCCCTAAAAGGGATGATGTTTTAGTGGTGATGGTTTTCATTGCTAAGAGCAGGAGCTACATGTAATGAATACCCAGTATGTGTTAGGCATACTTGTTCTACGAGATGGGTATTTCTAATCTCCATTTTACAGATAGGGAAACTGAGACGTTAAGGAACTAAGCAATTTGCCGATCCTTACAGAGCCAGTACTATGCAGAGCCAGGAATTAAAGTTGGTTCTGTCTGACTGATTCCAAAGCAGTAAACATTATTCTGCATTGCCTTCCCACTGAGCCTGCCTTGGCCCATGCCAGAAAATCATTAGATGCTTGCAAGAACCTGGTTCATTAAATTGTTTTCTGAATACTTGTGAAACTTTTCAAAGTCATTTCAGATGAAATGTTTTCCTTCTAACATGCAAATAACTTTTGTGCACTCTGGTACCAAAAAAAAAAAAGTTGTTTTGCTCTGAGAAGTTGGTTGGTATGCTTTCTGTTTTACCATCTAGATTTGCTAATGAAAATAACAAATCATGGCAGTTAGGATTGTAACAAAGCCCTCTTAAAGCTGCACTGGCATCATCTTCCACCTTGTGTTTAATAATTTAATGACTGTTATTGAAAATGAGTCTGAAGTTAGTGAACAGTCATTTAAAAGTTTGTTGATGAAGGTTATATTGAATCTCTTACCCCTTGCTGACATTACTTTGGAATTTAAGACTTCAAGGCTAAAATGCTAAATAGCTCCAGGATGCTTAGACATAATTTTGTAATTTCTCTCTTAGTCTTTTTATTCAATCCAAGTACCATATCACCCTTTATTTCCCCCCTAACATTTATAAATAGAATTTAATGATTGCTTAGAGACATGCTTGTTTTCCACTTCAGATAAGTCCATCACTCTATGACCTAATATCCTAAAGATGAAATGGTCCAATCTTAGCTAGAAAATGCTTAATAGAGATAACTCTAAAACACCAGACTATGAGGCCATTTGAAATGATTATTTTCTTTCTCCCAAAATAGCTTATAGTAGTGGAACTCTTTCTTTTATAAGTAAGAAAGTGAATATATATATATATAATCTTGATTTCAGGATGAAAAACTGTCTAAGGTCATATATCACATGTGTGCATAGCTTAGTATCCTTGTTGTGCCATTGTTCTCAGCTAATTAAATAGTCCTCTTTGGGCTTACAGGTGCCAGGCTAATGTATGATATTTTTCCATAAGAAGTGTCATGGTACCCATGTTCCTGCACAAGTTCTTGCCACAAGAAATTAACATGCCACAGAACAGGTTCTACAGAGTGAATGCAGGTCCAGACATTGGGTTCAGGTTAAAGACGCAGCACAAGTTAGCATCCCTCAGTTGCTGCTTATGTTCTGCTGAGAGTAATGAAACACAACCTCAGAAGTTGTCTGTTGCTAAGCACTCAATCACTTAAATGAATGGCATTTTCAGTAAGACTATGATTGAAATAAGTTCTTTAAAGGAGAAGTGACCATCTTACTTAGCAGAGGTCAAGGTTTTGAACTGTCAGAATTTTTCCTCCAACCACATGGGTTAAGGGATACCATCAGTAATTAGTGAGAAGAGAAATGGAGCGATAAAGGCTGATATGTGAGCAGTAAGCGCTCTTTAAAGTTCTATATGTAATTCTCCTTTAGGAATGTGGATTTTATCATCCTCAACTTTTTGTCATCTTAAGGAAGTCCTGAGTTAAAGGACCTTTGTAAATTCTATTGATGACATATAGCTGAACTTGGTTGACTCTAGCTAAGCTGCGTATTATAATCAAGAGTGGTTCCCAGAAAGGACAAATTCAGGCACAAGGAATGTACTTCCTTTCCTCATATTACTGTCTATAAGGGAACAACAATAAATACGAGTTGCTAAACACATCTATACTAATAATAGAGGACTATGCAAATTGTCCAGGATACCGTCACAGTAAACAGTAACGACCAAACAGCAGGCTACGTGGGGTGACCAGGCAGACAGGGTGGGCAGTTGGGAGCGACCAGGCCAGTGGGGGTGGGGGTGGGGGCATTTAGGAGCAACCAGGCTGGCAGGGGGTGCAGTTGGGGGTGATCAGGGTGGCAGGCAGAGGTGGTTATGGGTGATCAGGCTAGCAGGTAGGTGAGCAGTTAATCGCCAGCTGTCCGGATTGTGAGAGGAATGTCTGACTGACAGTTTAGGCCCGATCCCTGGGAGCAGGCCTAAACCAGCAGTTGGACATCCCCCTAGAGGTCCTGGATTGGAGAGGGTAAAGGCTGGGCTGATGGGGACCCCACTCCATCCTGCACAAATTTTGTGCACTGGGCCTCTAGTTTAAAAAATAAGGCTGCAAATTTTAAAGTCCAATCTCAAATCACTTGCAATCACTGAAAAAAAAGAGGAATGAGCGGAATTTCTCTGACTCCTGGGCTCTGGGGTTCTCAGGTGCTCTCTTTTCAACTCTTCTCTGATTTCTTTTTCTACTTTTTGCAGATGACCACGTCAGTGTTTTTTCTTAATATTTCTCATTTTGCTAGCGTAAGTTCTCTTGTCTTATCACGTTCTGACTTGTAGAAAACTTTATTGTTCTTTCTCAAGAAAGAAAAAAACAAAAATACCTTCCTCTGCTCCTAGAAGGGAACATACATATTATTTCTTCTGCCTTTGTTTCGGTTTTGGCCACAAGCCTCTTCCCCACCAGAATCTTATTTCCTAAGTGCTTAGAGTTGGCGTGCCTTAGAGCAAGATGTTCGTTTCCTCCAGGAAGGTTGGTGTCAGTCAACACAGCCTTCATCCTTTGTTTCCGTTGAGGATCTCTCTCCTTAAGGAAGGTTCATTATGGTATATAAGGACAGGAGTATTGGAGTAGTAACAGTTTCATTTCATTTCAAGGGTTGCAATCATTCCTTTAGAATCCATAAGAAAATTCTGTAGAGTACCCAGCATCTTATAGGGGCAACTCATATCTGAAAATAGTAGGCACAAATCAATAAATGCTGACATTTAAAAGATGTGTTTTTTGGGGGAAAAAGGCATTTAAAAGGAATAAAAGATGGAGCTTGGGTCTGTTCTGGAAACTTTAAGTGATCTTGGATAGCACGTAGGGCTAGCCCTGTCCAGGACAGCATTAAAAACCATCAGAGGTATGGGCCTTAGACCTTGGGCCACCCTCAGCTGCTTACTTCATTACTTCTTACCATTGGCCTTCCTGGTTCCTCTGCCAGGCATCATTATCATTGCGTGGTGGTTTACTCCTGGGGGCAGTGCCTTCCCTGTAGGCACCTTTGGAAACGTTTGATCATGTTTTGTTTGTTGCAGTGCCTGGGGAAAGCTCCTGGCCTATCATAGGAAGTGTCCCGGGGTTCTATGTAGCCAGAAAAGTATGGGACAGCATGCACAATTGTCTTCCCATGATGCCAGTAGCATCCCCACTCAGAAATACTGCATCTCTTGAATTGCACTCTAGTTTTGGGGTGACTAAGCTGGCTCTTGTCTTTGGACAGGTTATTGATCCTGGATTCTTACAATGTGCTTCAGCCAAGGTTAGTAATTGGCCTATGGTCTCCCTCACTTGGCTTCAGCCTGAGCAGAGAGAAGTATTTGGCAAAGAGAAATTCAGAAGCCTGCTTTAGTGTCCCCATTCCCTTCTGTTGCTGACCAGGTGAACTAACCTTTAGGATGGTTTACAGATACCTGTTTGCCCTAGGCTTCCAGCTGCAAAAGTGAAAATTTACACCAGGTATGGAAAGTGAATGTTAGTGTCATTTTTTATTTATTTATTGCTCTTACACTGCCTCCAAACAGAAGAGACTAAAAAACATCTGTGCTGGCTGATATTGTAAAGGTCAGTGTTGCTAGGGTGCCTAGAATACCATCTTATATAATAAAAGGGTAATATGCAAACTGACCCTAACAACAGAACGACTGGGAATGACTGGTCACTATGACACACACTGACCACCAGGGAGCAGACACTCAATGCAGGAGATGCTCCCTGGTGGTCAGTGTGCTCCCACAGGGGGAGCTCTGCTCAGCCACAAGCCAGGCTGATGGCTGCCAGTACAGCAGTGGTGGTGGGAGCCTCTCCCGCCTCCTCAGCAGCACTAAGAATGTCTGACTGCAGCTTAGGCCTGCTCCCTGCTGGCAAGTGGACATCCCCCAAGGGCTCCCTGGCTGCCAGAGGGATGTCTGACTGCCAGCTTAGGCCCAATCCTCTGGGGAGCGGGCCTAAGCCAATAGGTGGTCATCCCCCAAGGGGCCCCTGACTGCGAGAGAGCACAGGCCGGGCTGAGGGACCACCCCCGCCAAGTGCACAAATTTTTGTGCACCAGGCCTCTAGTGTCTATATAAAGAAGAATATGGAGAAGATTCTGGACTGATGTATCAAATAGCTTTTTACTTTTTCATAAAGGTTTAAGTCACTTATGGGAAGTAAGGAGGCTTGGTAATAAAAATATCTAAGTGTTAGTTCAAGGGATAGCATGAAAGAACATAGAAAAGTAAAGTTCTGAAAACCTGAGAAATGGGAGAGCTAAAGGAGAAGTTGACCGATGTGACAAGCAAATTGTGTATTCGTCAGTTAATTAGGAATCTGAAGTTTATCACCACACCCTGATCTACTTTGAGAAACTGGTTATCATTCGTCTCATTTTAGGGTAAAGAAAAAAAAAGAGAAATATCAAAAAAGTATATTCAGTTTTTATCTAGTCCATGAAACAAAAATACAACTTTGATATGGTTTACATCTACTTACAACATCCCCCAGATCAGTATTTTAAAACATTTATTAAAAACAATTCTGATGTTCTTGGCCAGAGTGGCTCAGTGGTTGAGCATCAACCTATGAACCAGGAGGTCACGGTTCGATTCCTGGTCAGGGCATATGCCGGATTGTGGGCTTGATCTCCAATGTGCAGTATGCAGGAAGCAGCTGATCAGTGATTCTCTCTCATCATTGAAGTTTTTACCTCTTTCTGAAATAAATAAAAATATATTTAGAAAATAAAAGCAATGATGTAAAAAACTATTGCAAACTCTTTTTCCAGATTTTTATTAAAACATTGTCTACAAGTAAGAGTCTCCAGAACCAAAGGCATGCTGAATGTCTGAAATCATGTCTACAATTACCTCCAGAAATGACTTTTCACAGCAAAATGCAGAAAAATCAAAGTTGAACTGCTTTCTTTTAACCTCCTCAATTATATTTAAAAAAAATGAAGTGCTGAAAATCTTGGAAGTGAATAGCACATTATTTTATTTGAGTTTTTCAAATTATAGCTGGGAATGTTTTCAAAATCAAGTTTTGTACTATTGTCAGGAAGGGATAGTAGGAAGAAAGGTCAAGGGAAAGGTCATATTGGACACATTCATCTTCAGGTCTGATCAGCAGGTACTTTCTAATTTTTGTTGTTCCCAACCTAACTTATGTCCTAACACCACTGGGATAATTTGAAGATCTGATAACAAGTTTATTTATTTCAATTGGTTGCAATATGCTGCTCTTTTATTTTTTGATGTGTTCTTACATTTCTCATAACTTCCATTTACAATTACATCTGGCCCACCAAATATAAACTCCATTAGCCTTTTGTCTCTGCAACTCTAGTATCTAGCAATGTGCCTTGACTAATATTAGGTGCTCACTAAGTGCTTTTTGGATAAATGAGTAAATTAACTACTCATTTTCTTAATTAACCATTTTACACCACAAGTTCATACTTAGTAAATTGAGAGTTTGAGCCATAATACGTTTTTATTTGTTTTCTTCTCAAAGCCAACCAATGCCAGTGCATCAAGCATTTTGAACACTCCTGAGTACTATGGGAGAAAATTAAATTTAAAATTTAACTATACCCATGACCTTAGTTTTTTTAGATTTTCTGCATTGGAATAAAGAAGTATCATGGCTCAAGTACTTGTTACATGGGAAATAGGATTTATGTTTCACTATTCATTAGTTTAGGAAATCATCATTTATATGATAAGCATCTTCAAGTTAATATACTTATCCTTTAATCCTTTTATATGTATGCAACCTGAAAAGATGGAAATATAACTTTCAAAAAACTCAGGCTGTTTCAGCCCCAAAGGCACGTGCCATTTAATTGGCTGGGTTGATGGTTGACTGACATAGGAAGGGATTCTGAAATGTTGCCATTTTAATGTCTTCATATTTCAATAGAGATTCACAGTTGAAATTGGTTGATGTTTTTTTTTTTTTTTAAATATATTTTATTGATTTTTTGCAGAGAGAAAGGGAGAGAGATAGAGAGTTAGAAACATCGATGAGAGAGAAACATCGACCAGCTGCCTCCTGCACATCCCCCACTGGGGATGTGCCTGCAACCCAGGTACATGCCCTTGACCGGAATCGAACCTGGGACCCTTCAGTCCGCAGGCCGACGCTCTATCCACTGAGCCAAACCGGTTTCGGCTTGGTTGATGTTTTGAGTGAGCTCTCAGTTCTATGTAAGGCAGCCTTCATCATAGGCTGGGGTGAGCCGATTCTGCCGTCTGCTGACTTTTTCCTGCTTATTTCCTTGGTCAGACTTGGGTGCTCTTGGTGCAGCCTTATAGTGATTTATTTCTCCCATAAGTATTTGCCCTCTCCTGGGTGATCCATTTCTGCTCCACTCATTCTTAGTCACTGTGATTACTGTATCATCTTTATCCCAAGTGATTCATAGTATGGTTCTTGTCCTTTGAACAATAACAACACATCACTTCATAGTACTCTTCTTATTTTCAGCTTGCTTGTTAGAAGCCTTTGAAGTGGATTGTTTTCCTAGGCTGTCAGTGATTTGGAATTTTTGTAGACACATCTGTTAGTATAAATTATGCTAGACTGGGGTTTTTTGTCATTTGAGTACCAGAATTCACTAGTACATGAAAGAAGTTGGAATTAGAAGGAACTTGATATCATTCACACTTGGATTGAAATGTATTCTGTATCTACGTTGTATTTTCAACCAAAGTATATTTTGAAATAGATATAACACTTTATAATATGTTAGATAACATATAACATATTTTGAAGCTTGATTATGGTATCATATGAATCAGCAATAAATAATGATACTGACAATGAATATTCCCAGCCCAATACTTTTCTTCACATGAACAGATCTACTTCCTAACTTCCATATCCCAAAGCCACCTTGTCCTTTCCTAACTAGATTGGAAGTGTACTTCTCCTCTTACCCTGCCTTTTTCCCATCTTTATCATTAGAAAACACACACACACACACACACACACACACAAAGCATCTTGAGCTCCTTAGAAGAATAGAGCAATAAAAAGGCAAAATAATAAATATAGCTTATTTTACAAGGCCGTTTTATAAAGATGAAATATCTTTATCTTACTCTCTCCAGATAAATGAAATATATCATGATGAAATAACAATATATGTCACTTCATGTATCTAGTTTC
>NW_006290677.1:1858758-1859798 GCF_000327345.1 Myotis davidii | reverse complement strand
TAGAAGACAGAACCTACACAGAACCTAGAGACAGAAGAACTTCACTGGAGAGAACATGGAAAAGATCCCGGACAGAACCTGGACACAGAACTTGGTTGGAGAACCTAGACAGAACTCGGCTGAAGAACCCGGCTACAGGACCTAGTGAGAGAACATGGCTACAGAACCTGGCTGGAGAACCTGGAGAACGTGGCTGGAGAACCTCACAAGAGAATGGACACAGAACCTGGCTACAGAACTTGGTTGGAGAACCTAGACAGAACTCGGCTGAAGAACCCGGCTACAGGACCTGGCGACCGAACCTGGCTGGAGAACCTAGTGAGAGAACATGGCTACAGAACCTGGCTAGAACCTGGCGAGGTAGAACCTGGAAAAACTGAACCTTAGGTTCTACACAAGGAAAGAACGAACTTCCAGGAGGGTTTGTAAACTCTGCTTTGCTTCTTCGCCAACTCCGTTTACACCTTTGGGGACCCCTGGACCTGCTGGGGTTGGACCCCAGCATACTACTTTCATTGAAATCCAATTGTTCCTCTGTTAGATTCCATATGAGAACAATGAGAGAAAGCAGATATTACAATGGGCATAGGGCTGCTTGGTAGGAGAAAAGAAGATCTTGATGTTGATAGATGATGAAGTATCATCAGTGATGCCCCTCCCTCAGGACCTCCAGTATTCATGTTGGGTTCAAAGCCCTAGAGTTCTTTTTTAAAAAAATATATTATTATTGAGAGAAAGGGGGAGGGAGAGAGAGAGATAGAAATATCAATGACAAGAGAATCATTGATCAGCTGCCTCCTGCACACCCCTCACTGGGGATCGAGCCCGCACCCTGGACTTGTGCCTTTGGCCAGAATCAAACCCAAGACCCTTCAGTCCACAGGCGGATGCTCTATCCACTGAGCCAAGCAGCTTAGGGCAAATTCACTGTTTTTTAATGCCAGTAACAATAGCAACAACCACCTTAAATTTTATTTATCCTTAATTCCCACCAAAAGTCAGGGCACTCTGTCCTTTAATTTCTTTATTATTGGAATGTT
>NW_006290677.1:1854572-1857642 GCF_000327345.1 Myotis davidii | reverse complement strand
TGGTGGAAGGGACAGTGGAAGATTTTATTTACTGATAGCTCATGTGCCTGATGCCACAACAATCTTTTTGTTATTAGTGGGGTGCACTCTGTGTCCCCACCTGTTACTGGTAGAAATGGAGTTCTTGGGGTGCTACTGTGAAAAGAATTTCCTGAGGCCCCCACAGGAGGATGGGATTTTGTGGAAAACTTTATTGATGATGTAAAATTAAGGGAGTTCCTTTCCAAGGTCCCATCTCCCTCCATCTTGTCATGGAAAAAGTCCAGTCTTGCCTTCAGCGAGGCTAGGATTAAGCCATTCCATACTGAAGTCCAGTCCAGTCCAGCATCTGGCTACATTACCTTGTGTTCCCAGCTGGAGTCCATTGCATGTTGGGTCCACATGGCCATGGGCCATGCAGCTGTTTGAGACCACATGGCACGCTAGCACATGGGTGAGTATAGGCCATAGAGCAAGAGAACAAGAACTATTTATCTGGGGATTATAAACAGGAACTTAACCCATTAACCCTTCAGGATTTCACATGCATGCAGTGGCTTTACCCCCTTGCGAATGATCTTTTTCCCAGGTTAGAGTGACAGGCAAGCACCTTCCTGAATCAACCTGACTTCACTGCAAAATGTGTCCACCTTCCCCCAGTGCTTTGCAGGGAATTGCCAGTGATTCCCTGGGGAGTGGGAAGTTGTAACTTCCTGGTGAAGTTTCCCAGATGACCATGCTTATAATATCTGCCCCCCCCCTTTGTTTTCTTCCTATGTTAATTTCATTATGAATTCCATCAGAGCTTTTGTTACTAGGAAAAATGGTAGAAGAGGGCAAGGTTTAGCTTTCTCTAGGATTTTTCTTCACTCTGTCTTTACTTGTGCTTTGACACTCTCTTTGAGCTTTTTATGCAAGGTCATTAAAGTGAAGGATAGTGTCTTTGGGATTTGACTATCATGATAATATTATCCAGCTGCTTATCTTATAGACTATCATTATACCATTGGTCATCCCTGAGTTGTCAGTTGAGCTGATAACTTTATTCAGATAAGGGACAGTTGGCTTATCCATAAAACCACTCAGATTCAAGTGAGAGCATTTGGCTTACCCATAACATTGTTCAGATTCATGTTATTCTTTTCAAGAAAGAACTTTTTTAGGAGCCCAAAGACTGCATGTTGTTCAATAGACCTCAACACCCTTTTGGAAAATTCTAGGGAAAAGAGCTATAGCTTTATTGAGGTTGACAAAGTTTTTGAGTAACAACCAGGATTGAGAAACCCTTTGGTCCTCTCACATAGAAATGGTGTAAGTCAGGGGTGGAGAACTTTCTTTCTGCTAAGGGCCATTTGGATATTTATAACATCATTTGATGACCATACAACATTATCAATTTAAAAATTAGGTTGCTTTATTTGGTCAAACATTTAATTAACTCACCGCTAATGCCTTGGCAGGGCCAGACCAAATCATTTTATGGGCCTTATATTGCCTGAGGGCCAGATGTTCCTCACTCCTGGAGAGATGCACAATGATATGGCATTTGATGCTTAAAGCTCTAACTTGGCTGCTCTTTTAAGGCAGCCAGATGAATTACTGCAAGCTTAGTGGTTTAAAACAACATACATTTATCTTAAATTTCCCAGATCAGAAGTCCCCCAAAAATGTCAGAGGAATGAAAAGTACTGTCAGCACAGCTGCATTGCTTTTAAAGGTTCCAGAAAAGACTTTTTCCAGCTTCTAGGGGCGACTTGCAGTCCTAAATTTGTGCCTCATTTTTCCGCCTTCAGAATGTTCCACTCCAGCTTCCACTTCCACCTTAACATCCCCTCTTCTGACTCTGACAAGCTCATCTCCCTTTTATAATTACTCTTGTGATTTCATTCAGCTCACCTGGATAATCCGAGATGATAGTTTTCTCACGCAAAGCTCCTTAACTTAAGCACATCTACAAAGTCCCTTTTGCTATGTAAGGCAAGATATTCAAAGGTTCTGGAAATTACTACATGGATACCTTTGTGTGGGGTGGGATGACATTATTCTATTTATCATAGTGAAATAGATCAAATAACAGTGTATTTCACAAAACAATCAGACAAGATTTAAATCTAGAAGCAAAAGTTATAGTGTTTCATCTTTTATTGTGTGTGTGTGTGTGTGTCTTACTGAAGTTCTTGATTTTCCCACATAAAATGCCATCTACATAATGCAGCTGCTTACTATCAGTCTCCTTAATTAAGCTCCTATGTTTGTGAAAGATAATCATTTGTTAGCTTAAGTTAGATCTCTGATCTATTGGAATTTACCTTGTGACACTGTAAGGAGAGTAAAATGGCTTAAGAATGTGAGATTATGCATTTCATATTTACATATGTAATTCTGGCATACATCAGACAAGATTTAAATCTAGAAGCAAAAGTTACAGTGTTTCATCTTTTATTGTTTTTTGTGTGTGTGTCTTACTGAAGGTCTTGATTTTCCCACATAAAATGTCATTTACTATTGCAACTGCTTATTATCAGTCTCCTTAATTAAGCTCCAACCTTCAATATAAACTTAAATGTTATCTTTTTGGTGAACTCATTGCTGACCTTGCTGTGTTGGACTAGGTATTGCTACCACTTTGCTATAATAATCATTTGTTAGCTTAAGTTAGATCTCTGATCTAATGGAATTTACCTTGTGACACTGTAAGGGGAGTAAGATGGCTTAAGAATGTGAGATTATGCATTTCATACTTACATATGAAATTCTGGCATATGATAGCTCACTGAAAAAGCAATAAAAATTAGAGGGAACTAAATATAATCCAATTCAACCTTCAATATAAACTTAAATGTTATCTTTTTTTGTGAACTCATCGCTGACCTCGCTGGGTAGGACTAGGTACTGCTTCCACTTTGCTATGATGGCATGATGTGCATAACTATTCTAACCTTTACCACATGGATGTGTTCATCTGTTTACATGACTGGATCCCAAACCTGTAAGATCTCCAGGGCGAGGACTGTGCTCTGTTTTTCTTAGTACTAATGCTGCCTGATACAGTGCCTCGCATATAACTTGTGTTTTACTGATGCTTTTCGCC
>NW_006290677.1:1849483-1854081 GCF_000327345.1 Myotis davidii | reverse complement strand
CAACTCCCCATGTCCCCTCTCCCAACCCCTTGCATCCACAATTCTATTGTGTGCTTCCATTAGTTTGACTCTATGTTAGATACTTAATATAAGTGGGATCTTGCAGTACTTGTCCTTCTGTGACTGGCTTATTTCATTTAGCCTAATGTCTTCCAGGTTCATTTATGTTGTTGCATGTGGCAGGATTTCCTTCGTTTTTAAGGCTAATATCCCATTTTGCATATATGCCACATTTTATGTATCCATTCATCTGTTGATGGACACTTTGTTATTTACATGCTTTGGCTATAGTGAATATTGATAAAATGATCATGAAGGTGCAGATAACTCTTCCATATCCTGATTTTATTTCTACTTAATAACTGGTTTCACTATTTTGGTTATTTAGCAACCATTTCATGGTTTCTTCAAGCTCCACTATAACTTTCTACAAGTTTGAACTTAAATGAAAAAATTTTAATGTGTTGCTGTTAGTGTTCCTTGAACTCCCAGAATCTGGGTAAGAGGATTTTAAGCCACTGTCTTTAATGGCTCTCCCTACCACATCAGCAGATGTTTTCAAGAAGTCCTGAGAATACCACCATCAGTGATTGCCAATACTGACTCAGCGTCAGAATCCCTTGTGATACTTTATAGAAACAAAAGTCTAGGAAACCACCTGAGATCTTTATTGGGGAAGTCTGAAGAAAGGTCTGATTAGTTTGCAAAAGTCCATGGGCAATTCTGATGTATAGCTTGTGTTGGAAACCTATGTGTAAGTTCAAGCATGGAGTGAGGGGTTCCAAAACTGAGAGGGGAGAACAGTATGAAGAGGCAGGTCTGAGGCAGAGGGTACTCCAGCTCACATGCTCACCAAACTGTTTCCCATATGGTTAGCTGTGACTGTCAATGGAATCCATTGTGTATTCAATGCCAGTGCATTTTTCAAGATGATGATTAAATGAAATAATGAATAAAATGAACCTGGAATAGTTTGTCTTCATAACAGATTCTGAGTAAATATTGGTTTACTTTTTTGTTTGTTTGAATATTTTTTGTTAGTTTGGTTTTTTTTGGTCAGCTTGGGTCACCTCTAGAATAGACTCTTCTATCTGGGGCATAGCTCTTCTCTTCCTACTTCCCAGGCTCCCCTTTCTCCAACAATTCCTAAAACATTGCTGTCCCCAGGTCTCAGTATACTCCATCCATTCTCCTTGGGTGATATAATTCTTCATAGTATGCTCGAAATGATGCTAAGGATTAAATATTTATATGTCAAAATATAAAATGTATAAAATTAACCTAAGTGTATTTCCATCAAAATCTCTATTTCCATCAAAATCTCTATTGTCATTGTGCTTTTATTTTTTTAGTGATCCAAATAATAAGCCTGGAAACCTTCCTACCCTCCTCCTGCTCCTCCTCTCTCACACCCAACTCTCATATGTTCTACTTGCTTAATTAAGGAACTTGAAACTAGAAATTCCCTCTCTCCCTTCCCTCCCCCACTGCCTTGGTTTACACTCATGGCATCTCACATAGAAATACTGCAGTAGTATCTTTAAGATTCTCCCCGCCACCCAGCTCACAATCTATTCTGTCTGTTGTTGACAGTATTCTTCCTAAAACATAAATCTAATCATGAGATTCTCCTGGATGCTCCTCTGATACTTAAATTATTTTCCATTTCCATAACATAAAGTCTCAAACTCCTTGATTGGCATATGAAACCCTACAAGTTTTGGTCTCTCTCTCTCTTTTCTTAAATACATTTTTATTAATTTCAGAGAGAGGAAGGGAGAGGGAGAGAGAGAGACTGAAACATCAATGATGAGAGAGAATCATTTATTGGCTGCCTCCTGCATGCCTCCTACTGGGGATCAAGCCCACAACCAAGGCATGTGCCCTTGACTGGAATCAAACCTGGAACCCTTCAGTCTGTAGGCTGAGGCTCTATCCATTGAGCCAAACTGGATAGGGCTGGTCTCTTTTTTATACCCCTCCTGATTTATGTATTTTCTCAATACTCATTCTAGGTATTCTGAAGTCTGCACATCCTCGAATTCCTGAGGCTGTTTCATATTCCCACACCATTGTGCCTCTCATTGATCTTTTAGCTGGTAGTGCCTGCCATGCCTTTCTCAACACCTGAAGAACACTTTCTCATCTTCCAGAGTTATTTCACAGCCACCTATTCATAAGATTCCATCCTTCAGCAGAATCGAGTGTTTCCATTTCCGTGCTGACGCCAGCATTTTCCCAAATACATATCTTCTACCACATTGCAGGGAATATTCCAAAATATCCTTAGTACTGAAATATCAAAATAAAATTCACAAAATAGATAAATTAGTGACTGGTTGTTTATGTTTGTTACCAAACACTGGCACCCACCGCTTTGTCAAGCAAGCGTAGTGCTGGGCACTGGAGTTCAAAAGTTGGGAACTCACAGTCCCTCTCCTTGGAAAGCATAGTCTATAAGAAAAAATGGAGAAATTTGTCACACAAAATTATCCTATATAATAAAAAGCTAATATGCAAATTATCCCCTCGGGAGTTCCACCAACCAGGAGTTCTATAACTTGCTTTGAGGTACGCTGACCACCAAAGGGTGGTGTGGAATGAAGGAGGGCCCCAGCTGGCAGCTGGCAGCTGGCAACCAGGAAGGAGGGCCCTGGCTAGCAGCTGGGGGAGGAAAGCTCCGGCCGGCAGCTGGAAGGCCCTGATCATCCCTGATTGCTGGCCAGGCCTAGGGACCCTACCCGTGCACGGATTTCATGCACCAGGCCTCTAGTTTTTTATAACCTTTCCTTGCAGCAATTTTATCAGGAGCTTTAAGTGTATTTTTTTTTTATTAATACAGCATTATTTCTGCATGCTTTCACTTGTATGTCAGATTTTTAAAATCTGTCACACTTAAAGATTCCATAGAAACACTTTTCCAAATTGAGGGAGGAGTTTTCTTACCCATTTTAATTATATATGGTTCATGCTTTCAGAGTTTTCCAGAGCCACACTGATTAAAAAACGACATCAAACAGGACTGTCTTAACCTTGTCAACTTGCCTGTGACACATGAAGGCACTAAAAGGCTCTGCAAACCTGGATGTGTAGTTTGCTCTTCCCTGTGTTTAGTTGTAACATTTCTCACAGTTGTGCCATTTTCCCATCATTTAGGCAGCAGTAACCAAATGCTGGATTACCAAGTCATGGTCACCGGGACCTTATCTCCAGATATAGGATCTGGAAGCTCATAGTATTGCCAGATCTCCCTCTCTTGGGTTACTTGAAAATCATTTCCTTCCACTATATTCAGGCACTTTGCTTAGTAAATGACCTTTGTAGTCATTTCTTCTCTGACATATTGATTACCTCCCTGAGCTACAGATTCCTTTTGTGAATGAATCATACAGTTCAATGTGGGAGGTCCATGTCTCCCCAGGCCCCTGCTGTGCTAACCTGAGAAGTCTCTGCTTTTCAAGTGTTGCAACTTTGGCAAACCCTTTGATTCCCCTCCAAAGTCCTCCTCCTGGCCTAGGGGATTTTTAGTCATGAAAGTGGGAATCTTTGGGCTTTTCTCATTTTGTATTCCCCCCACTCCTGGGGAATTCTTTTTGTTTATCCAAGGAAGATACAAACTTTCAAAAGCCAAAATTTGAATCCTTATTTGTCTGTTTGATTGATAGTTTTGTTGTCATTCCTCCTTCCTTGAGGATGATTACCTCCCTGAGCTACAGATTCCTTTTGTGAATGAATCATACAGTTCAATGTGGGAGGTCCATGTCTCCCCAGGCCCCTGCTGTGCTAACCTGAGAAGTCTCTGCTTTTCAAGTGTTGCAACTTTGGCAAACCCTTTGATTCCCCTCCAAAGTCCTCCTCCTGGCCTAGGGGATTTTTAGTCATGAAAGTGGGAATCTTTGGGCTTTTCTCATTTTGTATTCCCCCAACTCATGGGGAATTCTTTTTGTTTCTCCAAGGAAGATACAAACTTTCAAAAGCCAAAAATTGAATCCTTGTTTGTTTGATTGATTGTTTTGGTGTCATTCCTCCTTCCTTGAGGCAATGAATGCAGTGACCTGGCTGAATGAGTGGGGCAAAGGCCAAAGGATATTAAAATATATGTATGTTAAAAAAGGCTTGTTTATTTATTGAAAATACTATAGGCCCAGTGCCTGGATTCATGCACCAGTGGAGCCCCTTGGCCTCGCCTGCACCCTCTTGCGATCTAGGTCCCCTCAGGGCATAACATTGCTGGTTGCAGCCTGATCCCCACAGGTCAGGTTGAGGGATCCCACTGGTGCACAAATCTGTGCACTGGGCCTCTAGTATGCATATAAGATCTTTGGTTAATCTCTCCCACCCTCCCCGCTTCCTTCTGAGATTCATCAGACTGTTCCATTTTTCCATGCCTGTTTATTGAGCATCTGCCCCCTGGTGGTCATTGAGCATCAGGTTGAACGGTTGGTTGGCTGGTTACTCAGGCTCTTATATATATATAGATAATTTTTAACAATTCAAAAATATGTATGAATTACTGATGAGTGACATTGATGGGCGGGTGCATAGTTCAATGAAATGTCACGTGTGAGGCTTTGCTCTCATCCTTGGTTTCTCACTTG
>NW_006290677.1:1844778-1848946 GCF_000327345.1 Myotis davidii | reverse complement strand
CAGCCAGCACTCCCCCAACACCCCTCCCTTCTGACAGTTGTGAGTTTATTTCTATTTTGTTTGTTAGTTTCTTTTGTCCATTAGATTTTACATATGAGTGAAATCATATGTTACTTGTCTTTCTCTGAATACTACTCTATACATTTTGACTTCATTCAAAACCCTTCTTTATTTTACTAGTGTTGATGGTCTTTAACTTTATAAACCAATGGCAAACCAGAGATAGAAAATGTGGCTTTAAAAGCAAGGCAAATATTTCTTTCCACATAGCTTACGATCTTGACTGTTGGGGCTCAAATAGTACTTATGCAACAGTCCTGACATGGCAAGTGAAAACAGCTCTCCCAGCGTGCCATGGCTCACACTCTGCTACAAGCTATACACCCCTACTCTCATTTCTGGTTAAGCCCCAAAGACCTAGAGAGGTAACTTCTGGCACTTTTAACATGTGTTTACAGTGGAATCCGTGAATTCTCTGAAATCGAAGAGGCAACTGAAGGTGACTTTGTTTCTGCGAGTCTGTTTCTATCCTGTGAGTCCCTTGAAGGCAGGAAGTGCGTATTATTTACCTGTGAATCTCTTGCTCCCAACTAGAAACAAGACAAAGAGGGTGTACTCAATCAATGTTTATTTAGCTAGGTTGAGCTCAACCAATCTGTATAGTTACAAACATTCGTTTATTCATCCAGTCTGTACTGAGCACCTACTATGTAATAAATGTGTTAGGTACCAGGGATACCCAAGAGCTCAATCGCATTTCTGCCACTTATCAGCTGGGTCGTTAAGATGCATGTGAAAAGGACATTAACTTTTGAGTCAAGACTTGAACTCTATTTCTGCCACTTATCAGCTGGGTCACATTGGACACATCACTTAATCTCTCTAGACCCCAGTTTCTTCACTTAAAAAGAACAACAACGGTGTAATAACTACTTTATAGGATTGTAGTAAAGATTAAATGAGACCATATGGGATACATTTTTATCTCCAATTGTTGTAATTGGTCCTCCCTCGTATTCCTTCATCAATACTCTGTAAATAACAGAGCAAGAAATAGATGTTACTTGCCCAGGTGAGAACAGAGTGGTTCAGTGAAGGTGAGTGATGCTTCTAATCTAGGCTCATACAGCTAGTAAGTGGCACGATAAGATGCTCACCAGCATCTGCAGAATCAGAGTGATTTCTGTCCTACAGCTCACACCTCCATGAATTCTAATTCTCTGGTGAAAGTCAGTCACCTTCCCTCCCTGTAATCTTGCTCATACCAATCATTACTCCCAAGTGAAGTCTTACTTCCAGTCCTTTTTTTCATGACAGACTGAGAATCCCTTTGGCCTTATCTTTCTTTTCCTATAGTCTTGTGGGCTTTTCTTACTTTATGGTTTGGGAGGGGCAGAGAAATACTGGGTCAGGCCCAGGTTCTGGCTGCACATCACCTTGACTTTGATGTGCTCCTTTTGTCACTTAGTCCAGAAGACTAGAGCCACAGGAATTCCCATAGAGGGAGCACAGAAAAGATGTTTCACATGTAACTGATGGGAATTTGAGGCTACCTACACTTCCATCATTCATGACCTCATCAGAAAACTGATTTTTTAGAAGACATGGAATCTTGCTTAATCATTCCCTCAACCTTTTGATCCTCTTCCCTGTTGATAATCACTACCTAGCATATTTCTTGCTACCGAGACAGTAGGCAGGCAGCTGCTGCAGTTCTAACAGATTCTAAGGTTGCTCCTCAGGAGGTTGGCAAAGGATGCCTTGTGAAGCTGAGGATTTAGAAAAAAGGTGTTTGTTTCCTTCACCCTGGAGAGTCTGAGCAATCAGTCCCGGGCTTTTCCTCTCTCAAAACTGTTTATGCTTATAAAGGAAATAATTTCATCAGGGTGTGAAGGTGAATTTTGTCTAAGCATTTTTAGTTTGGTGGCTAATTTACATACATTCTATGGGAGCTTTGAGAATTGATTTGGGGGCTTTGTTCTGTGCAATGTGTTTATACTAATTGTGTTGCTAGGATGTTTTTATTAAGTCATATGGGCAAGCATTTGTTCCTAATTGGAAATTGGTAACTGCTTATCACTTTCGTAAAGCTAGTCAGTTAGATGGTCATTTGACTACATTTGGAATTCTGGATGATTGAAATTTTCTATTTTCTTCCAGATATTTAGTGTCCAGACTCCCTCCCCTGAGAGGGCCACTCTGAGTCACTGAGTCACACAGACTAAGACAGATAAAACAGAAATGATTTCATGGGCTCTGCATGTGCAACTATGGGGCCTCGTGAAAAGATTTCGGGTTATAAATGTATCTTTTAGAGTTACCCATCCCTCTCAATGCATACCCTAGAACAGAGATGAACATAGGTTTTATTTCAAGTGCCAATTCTGACTGATTGATAGTGGGCCTTATAGAAATGTCTATGGGAAGGATTTTGAGGCTGTATCCAGACTCAGAGATAAATGCCTTCATTGGTTAGCAGTGTATGTCATGGATGCAGCAAGAGTCAGAAATGGTCACACCCTGGCCATCATCCCTATTGCGCTGTAAAGTTTTATTTTATATGCAATTGCTTCACAGGAATAAAAGTGAAGAGTCTCTTATGCATTTGTCGTTATGGAGCCTTATGCAGGATTTTTTTTTAGCCTCTGTCAAGCCCTTTTTACAGATGTCAAGGCAAGTTTTCCTTAGAGTAGTTGGCTAATGTGGTTTATTAATTTGTCCCGGAAAATTACTTCTGTGCATAAATAATTCACTCTTCAACATCTTGAATATGCACATCTTCATGCCTTTGCTTTAAGCTATCCTCTCTCTCTGAAAACAGTGTCCTTTGTTTCTTCATTTGGAAATTTTTCTCACTGTCCATGGGCCACCTCAAATGCTGTCTCCCACTCTGCAAGGCTTTCTGTGACCTTTTCAGGCAGGATGAATGACTCTTGTTTTCATCTCTCCAAAGCAGTCTGTGGACTCCTAGTATCACACCTGCCACATTGCTCTGTGATTACTTGTTCACATGCCAGAATCTAGCCCGGGATATTAGACATATGTTTGTAGACTTGAAGTAGATTAAGCAGTTATCTAAAAACCCACAGTTTCTCACTTAAAGCTGTTGAACTTCTAAAGCAGCGGTTCTCAACCTGTGGGTTGCGACCCTTTGGGGGTTGAACGACCCTTTCACAGGGGTCGCCTGAGACCATCGGAAAACACATATATAATTACATATTGTTTTTGTGATTAATCACTATGCTTTGATTATGTTCAATTTGTAACAATGTAAATTCTTGCCTGGTCAGAAGAGAACTAGTGGCGGCTCAGGTGAGCTAGAAAGCATCCTTTCCTGCTAAAGGCTTTCAAATTCTCTGTTCAGCAGACTCAAAGCTTCTTTGCAAGTGTCTGCCATCAGTAGAGTAAATTCTTGCCTGGTCAGAAGAGAACTAGTGGCGGCTCAGGTGAGCTAGAAAGCATCCTTTCCTGCTAAAGGCTTTCAAATTCTCTGTTCAGCAGACTCAAAGCTTCTTTGCAAGTGTCTGCCATCAGTAGAGTAAATTCTTGCCTGGTCAGAAGAGAACTAGTGGCGGCTCAGGTGAGCTAGAAAGCATCCTTTCCTGCTAAAGGCTTTCAAATTCTCTGTTCAGCAGACTCAAAGCTTCTTTGCAAGTGTCTGCCATCAGTAGAGTAAATTCTTGCCTGGTCAGAAGAGAACTAGTGGCGGCTCAGGTGAGCTAGAAAGCATCCTTTCCTGCTAAAGGCTTTCAAATTCTCTTTTTGAAAAATTCTATGGACATCAAGGCAAACATGTCTTGGGAGAATTGAGCTACAGCCTTTGGAACACTTCTGCCTGTTAATCAGTCTTCAGTAGGGTGTGTGGAAGGGAGGAACCTGTCCCATCAATCACTATATTGCTCCCCACTGTCTTAAAGTAAGTACCCCTTCCCAGGTAGTGGTCCATTCTGTTAAAATATAAACTTTTCAGTTTATAAAGAAATGGCATGTGCTTCATTTCGATGAAGCCTGACCATTATTTTAAACAAAGCCAACACAGACATAGAACTGTCTCCATTTTAAACATGCAGTAGCTCAGAGAGGTGGAACAAGTGATTCAAGGCTGAAGTAAACAACCCAGCTAGCCTTTAAACCCAGATCCTGTCTCCTACAAGTCCCAGTTCTTCTC
>NW_006290677.1:1830568-1844672 GCF_000327345.1 Myotis davidii | reverse complement strand
TTTAGAGAGGGTGAGGAAAAGCCTACCTGACATAGTCACATAACGGGGGAGACATCTGAAGGAAGAAAAGAGATCTAGCTTAATGAAGGAAAATTAACAGACTTTCTCAAACAGAGAGTTTCTGATGGAGAAGGCAGACCTGGGGAAAGGTCTAAATGGCAAGACCTGGCACTGGGTCAGAAGCATTAGAAGAATGAAATTGGACAATCCATTAGACTGAAGGCTTTTAAAAATGGAGTTATGAACTTTTCCATCCATATAAACAGCCAGGCCTGAAAAACTAGAGGTCAGCTTTAAACTGTGATAAAAGAATCTACATTAAATGCTATAGCTATTTAATTGCTTGGGTGAAACCTGAGCCAATGTGAATTGGCCATTGAGCTCCCTAAGGAATGGATGGTTGGGAGTCAGGGATGGGGAAGGGGTGTTGGCTGTTTTCTCAAGGAAGAAAAGGAAGGAACTAATACTTGCTAAGCTCCCTGTGGGTTCTGGTTACTACCCCAGTAGTATGAGTGTTAAAGTGTTCAAATGATAGGAAATGGAGACTCAGAAAGGGTTAGTGATATCGAAAGTGAAACAACTGGTAGCAGATCTGGGCTGTCAGTCAAGCCACACTGAATTTTTATAAGGTTGTGGACAAATGTCTCACACTATCTCATTTCCAGGATTCTTCTGCACATGACGATCACCTTTCTCCTGTCTCACCTGGCCCTCTTTGCCCAGCCATTGTGCTTATCTTTTACCTCTCAGCTTACATTACTACCCCTGGAAATAGTTTTCTGACCCTCAAACGTAAGAAGGGTACCCACTATTGTGTTCCTACAATAGCCTAGAACACTACCAAATACAATTCATGATATTTCTCTTACTAACTGTGCTTTCTGACTCAGGGCTTAAGCCTTCTCCATTCTCATTGCTACTAATATCTCCCCTGCTCTTCCCATCTTGGCTAAGCCAATTTCCATTTGGCTTTCAGGGAAATGCTCTTTTCTTTAATGTTTTGCTTTTCTCTTACTTGACTTATATTTCATGTTAAGTGTTTTGGATTAGATACTAAAACACAGTATTCTAGGAGATTAGCTATTGTGCCAAGCTGCCAGTAAACTGGCAAATGCAAAGAAGGCAGAGTTTGGTCCTCTGCTACTGCTGACACAGGTATCTTTTATGACTTTTTTGTAGACACCATTAGATGATTCATCAGATGAATTTCTTTTACCAGCCAACCTGGAAGTACTGTGCACACATGGAATAGCTTTCCGATGGAGGGGGGGGGGGAGGGGTATGTAATTAATGGTGTGAAAGAAGGTACCCTTAAAATAGATTAAAAAAAAATTTAAACAATAGAAAATCCTAGTTCATACACATAAACCATATTCTACCTACAAATGAAGCCCTTGCTTAAACTGTCAGAAAATTATGTTCTAAATGTAAGTCAATCAGTAAGTACTTAATGAGCTTTCTCTGCTATTGTGCTGGGCCCCACTCAGGTAGAATTGAGGTGGTGACAGAAACAAAGAAATATAGATTGTGGGCCACACCTGAAGGAGCTTACAATATTATTGTAGGTGTATGACTAGTACATGTGAAATTATTAGGAAAGCAAGAAGTCATATTATTTAATGCTAACTCCTGATTCAAGACAATAAATATAAAAGGATTTTAAAGAAGGTTGAAATTCATTCATTTGCTCACTCGACCAATGTTTATTGATTTTTGATTGTGTGCAAAGCATTGTTTCAAGCCCTGGGGACTCCAAGATCAAGTCGACTGATCTCTGCCACGAAAGAGATGCCAGAGTGTTGAGATTGCCTGCACAGTTGTTGTGACAGTGATGTGGGGGGCAGGGATGCCCAAAGCACACAGAAAGCTCTGTCTGAAGTCAGGGAGGCTGAATAGAGGAGATGACTTTTGACTAAATCTTAAACCATGAATAGCAGTTGCATTTTTCTCAAGAAGAAAGTCAGCCAGTTGTTTTTGTTTTTTAACCTTGCCTCTACATTTTTTTTGACTGTGCTGGTTCCTGACTGTCATTGTTAGCGATGGATGTTAAATCATATAGTGCTGAGGAGGATGAAGAGATCAGAGTTATTTTGCTACAAGTGTCACATTGTATAGAAGAACCTTATGGAATGGAGAGAGAAGGAAAACAGTTGCTTTCTATTACTTCTCTGTATTCTGTTGTGTTTAGCCTTGGCTACGTCCACAAATTAATTGTAATCTAACATTCTGTCTCTTTAATCTTCTAGCAATACTTTTACTTTGATGCTTTAATTAGAATATAGTTTGTTATTCAATATCAGTTTTATGTGTGTATATTCCTTTATTGGATTGGGATTTTTAGATGGCAGGAATTGCATTCTATCCTTTCATTTTTTTCATGGTAAGAAATAGAAAGGAACAAATTTATTGCATGCCTAGTGTGCTAAGTGCTTTATATGTGATCCTGTAATTCCTTCAATAATTCTATAAATTATGTTGTATTAACCCACTTCACAGATGTGAAAACTATGGTAAAAAATACTAAGGTTTCATCCAAGGTCATATAGCTAAATAGTAAGAGCCTGAGATGTGATTCAAACCTAGATTATTTGCCTCCTCTCCTCTTTATACCACTTCATACCATGTTAATTTTAAAATATATAGAATATATTTTGATAAAAGACAAAAATGTTTATCTTAATTTAAAGTCTTTGTCTTTTTCATTAATTCACAAAATATTCTGCCATGTACCAGAAGTTTTAGATTTTCAAAAGACATTCATTGCTTTAAGGGAATTAGTTTAGTAGAAATAATGTATCTTGAGACCATTGGGAACTTTCTTAAATCATCTCTTATGAGAATAAAATGAGAATTCTAATATGATCCACAATCTCTTATCTTAATCAAGTCTCTGGCAAAAAAAAAATCAGACAGTTGTTTTAAAAGCATTTACAGTCAATCACCTTTTTGATCCCCTAATCAATTTCAGGCCAGAGGTCCTTGTATCAGAAGCTGACTTTCTCTATTTGCAAATAGTCATGATCATTTTTTTCTAAGTAAGCATAACCTCACTGCTATTTCTAAACCTGGCCCTTAGGGATATTATTGGGTAAATAACAACATACTTTACTGGTGCAAACTTTGGATTTGAAATAACAGGATATCTGTGAGCTACAGTTTTGTACAATAGGTCAAAGGTCTTGGTTTGTCCTTTAAGACACAATGCATTTGTGAAAAAACAGTCTCCAAGTTGAAATGGGATTTTCAAGTTGTGATGCAAAGAAGTATCGTTCTGGAGTAGATGAGGAGACACAGAAAAACAGGAGTAATTTTTATAACGAAGACTGGTTGAAGTCTGAAAACTAAAATAAATGCATTCTGATTTAGTGTGGAAAGTACACTTATTAAAAAGAGTTTAAACTTTTGCTTACATTTCACAGGTAACATTCTTAAATCTATAGTATATCATATATTTAAGATATAAGAATAAACTCTCCCTCTATTTTAAAAGCTTATTAATTTTCCTTCTCATAAGTAAAGCATGAATAGCTCACCTTCTTACCAATTTAGGAATCTGGTTTAATCAGTTAACTCCTCTTGTGTTTCTTTAGCCTCTCTTTTGCTAATAGGATCTTCCTATTTAAACAAATAAAATTTTGTTTTGTTTTGTTTTGATTTTGCTTCTTTTACTAGCCTTTTCCTACAATCCTCACTCTACTTGCATCTCAAATTTACACCCCACCTCACTACAAACTGCTTGTGCCTCTAATATTTTTGTCTAGAAACTTGTTTTATAAAGGTCTTAGTGACTTCCTAGATGCCTACTTAGGACATAGGTAATGGGTCATATGTGAAAGGCAAGAGAGTGGTAATGTATAGCTTCAACAGCCTGATAGAAAGCAGGCCCATCTGCTGAGAAATGAAGAAGCTTGTTGTATATTATTGGTAAGGAAGTTAGTGAAGCTGGTGGTTGAAGGGTACCTGGCTTGATCTCCTCATATCTGTCTCTTCCATGCTAACATAGCTCACCTGGCGTGCTTTCCTAATGGCTTTCCTGCTGTAGAAGTGCATGACCTTTTTGCAGTCCTCATTTTCCTCAACATTATTGTACATATTTGATAGGATGAGGTATGTGACAGCTCTTTAAATATTGAGAAGACTATTATTTGGAAGAAGGATTAGAATGACTTATATGGCCCTGGAGAGGAGAATAACAACCTATGGGAAGACAGATTTTACCTAAGCGCAAATAAAGAATTTTATAATGATTATTGAGAAGGAATATGTCAAGATATGGTAAGTAAGGCTCATGTGACTGGAGTTGTTTGTGCAATCCTCTGTGGACATTTTATGGAGATTATTGGAGAGAGAATTTACACATTGGATAGGAGAGGATTTGGAAAGGGGTGAATGGATGACCACTAGACTCTGTTCTAACCCCAAGATTCTGTGGCTCTGTGAAATGCCCATGTTCTTCCTCCCGTTATGACAAATACAAGGAGTTCTGAATAACTGTGACCCGAAGAATCTCTCCTGCATGCTGACTGCTTATTCATTCAGAATTTTGTCATCTCTTTGAGTGCATCTAAGAGAGCACAATTTATTCAGAACAGTCACTCAGCAATAAGACATCAAGAATGCATTAATGAAGCTACAGTAATTGAGGATTTTACCCAAGTGTATCTCCCGGCCCTAACTCATGCATAATTCTTCTTCAGTATGGATTGTGCCTTTCTTAGGTAGCATGGAGTGGAGTGGCTGCTTTTGAAGAGCTACATGCTTGAATTATGCAAGAAGATAGTTCTTATTTCAATGATCCCAACAAAGGACTTGTTTACTTCTGGTTTTAAAACCAGGATGCTTTGGGAGATAGGGCGAATATGATATCCTCTCTCCTCAGATATTTGACTAACTTTACAGCTACAGTATCTTAAGCCTGTCTGTTATACAAGTAAGAAATAGGTATTTGATTTTTTAAATTATTGTTTATATTAAGCCATTATGCACATTTGAGTAATACCTCTGTCAATAAATAGTGAGGAGCTGCATTCAATATCCACAGTTACCTTGGGAATCTTTTTTGAAGTAGGATGGGCAGATTCCTGTGATCTCTGAGAGGTGGTTAAACTTTCAAGGCTGAGAGTGCATTGCTGTTTCCAGCTGAGTATGCTAAAAATAGGGCAGGGGCTGTGAGTTTCTTGAAGGATAATTTTATTCTTCATCACTCTCTGAGACTGTTCTAAGTGTCGTGGTTGCTACTAATTTTTAGTCTCAGATGCATTGTAAGTTTCTGAAAGCAGGACCCATGCTGTCATGTTTATCATTGTATCTTGTACATCTGACAAAGTGTCTGGTATGTAGTAGGCACTCAATAAATACTTTTGGAAGGCAGAGGAAGAATGGGTATCCACATCTTGTCCATGATGGAAAATAGAAGTCACGTTCATGAGGAAGGACAGGTATCAACCTTGAATAATGACAGATGTCAAATCCAAGTGAGAGACCTATATTTCATGACCAAAATTCTCTGTTTACATCAGTAGCAGTTAACATGGGCAGAAACATGATTGGCAGGTTGAAGCTCCGGCTTTATAAATAAGTCTCTTTGCTTCGAGTTCATGAAGGTTTTTATACAGATGTCATGCTTTATTCTGCCAAGTAGTAAGAATGTTGTGAACCACCCTCTCTCCTTTTGTTGTGTTAGGAAGCTGTCAGATAATCAGGCTAAATTTACCTCAGAACTTACTCATTCCATTCGCCATAGCTGTATTTTCTTGATTTCTGTTCTAATTTAACTTACCATGAAGTACCAGAGATCATTTTTAGAAGACTAAGGGACACATCAATATAACAAACAGATACATTTCTAGATTTCTTTCAAAATGGGTATATAAAATAAAACTCAAAATATTTTTTTATTATTTTTCACTTTAGTCAACTGATTTTAAAAATGTTTATTTTCAATTTCTGAGCTCCAGAATTTCTGAAAATCCTTGATGACGCCTAAATATGCTAAGGGGGTCACAGTTCCTAAATATATTTTTTTTGAAGTTCAGAATCCCCTTTTGTAGTATAAATTATGTATCCCCAATTTGTATGTTTTAAGTTTGGATTTTTTTTATGAAGTGAAAAATAATAAGCAAATGACTAAATAAGCCTCTCTGGTTGTTTTAAAGGAGGGGTGGGGATTTCTAGCCCCCGGGTCATATAAGGCCAACGAAATCATTTGGCCGACAAGGCATTAGGGGTGAATGAATTAAATGTTTGGCCAAATATAGCAGGCTACTTTTTATATTGATAATTTTGTATGACCAATGAATGATGTTATAAATATCCAATGTCCCTGGGCAGAAAAAAAAGGTTCCCCGTCGCTGTTTTAAAGGCTTAGTTAGCTGTCTGATTCCCTCGGCTCTCAGCACCATGGAAACTCAAGGAATTGTTCTAGATAGATGATTGAATAGATTTAAAAATAAAGTAGACAATTTATTTGCTGTCCTTACAGGGCTAAATCTTCTCAATGAGAGAAATCTTTTGTACAAAAATACAATAGAAAGAAATATGTGATAAGCATCAACGTCAGCAGTATTTCACCATAAAGCCATCACTGTGGATTGCAGGGAGCAGTCAGAATTCATGGGCAGGCAGAATTTATACTCGGCTTTAAATACATGCTTTGGACTTGCCTCAACCACGAGGAATGGGAAAGCATTAAGGGTAGGAATCAGACATGGATTCAGGAATGCTTAAATCATGCTGAGGGTCCACATGAACAAATTTTAAGTTGGCTCACATTAGAACTGCCCTTAAGTACAAATTATTCCATTTCTGAACACAGGTTTAAACTTCACTGAAGTTGGTTTACTCTGTGAAAAAAAGGAGACTGGGTTTTTCAGTGGACACGTTTGCTCTTGGTAAACATAGGGATGAGTTGTGAGTCCAGCTGCTACGAATAGGATGATTCATAGTGACAGCAACCTCAGTTGCTATTTCACTAAGCTCTTATTGTGTTGACTTATTTAATCATTCAAGAACTCTAGAAGTAGGTCCAAATATCATTCCAATTTGCAGAGGAGGACACTGAGACTCATAGAGGTTAAAGAGAAAAGAAAACAAACTTATCCATGGTCCCAGAGCTAGAAAGTACCTACTTATAACACAGGATTTATATTGAAGAATAATAAGAAATTGAAAGAGAGGCAGTGATTTGATGCCAAAGTCAGATTAAGAAGCGCAGGTTTTATTCCATCGCTGCGGGTGGTTGCTGGAGACATTTCTGTCCTAAATGCCGTGTAGGAACTAGGCTGGAACCCAGTGCACCTCATCCTATCAACACATAAGCACTGGCTGGCTAATCTCCAGTATTATGAGTCTGTAGCAAAGTAGGTCAATGGGATTTCCCATTCCCTAGGGCTGTTCATGCCAATCGCAGGCCTCCAGAGCTGACACACTGTATTTCCGTTGTTCTCTCACTGATTCATTGAGGCATCTTAAGATGAGAGAGATCACCCAACTCCCACTCAGATCAAATTTTCTATTAGTATTCAGCCAGCTTGCTTTACTTCCCTGTCTGTTCAAAATCGACAGGTGACCACATTTCAAGGTGGCTCATGTTGGAATTTCTCTTGAGTACAAATGATTCCATTTCTGAACAGAGCTTTAGCCTAACTGGAGAATGGTTTGCTCTCGGAAGAATGGGACTGGGAGTTTTCAGTGGACTTGTTTGCTCTTTGTAAACCTAAGGATTATTGCTAATATGTGGCAGGAAAACTTCCCCTGCTGGATTGATGTTCTGTTGTCCCTGAGACCTAACAAGTGCTGGATGCATGGTAGACACTAAATATTTCTTTCATGAATGGCAGGGCATATAAATTAGAATGAATAATTTGTATTTCGTTTTTAAGCGTCTGATTTGAGAGAAGTTTTGGAGGTATTGGGACAAGTTTGAACAAAACAAATAAGAACTTGTTCAGCTCCTATCATCGAGGAAGCATGGGGTAGTTCAAGTCTTCAGTGAGTATGTTGTTGATAAAGAAACTCCCTTTTCTCATTTTATATTATACTAGAGGCCCGGTGCACAAAAATTTGTGCACTCGGGGGGAGGGGGGTCCCTTAGCCCGGCCTGTGCCCTCTTGCAGCTGGGACCCCTTGGGAGATAACGACCTGCTGGCTAAGGCTTGCACCTGGGTGGCAGAGGGCAGGCCTAATCCCTAGGTGCAGCCCCTGGTCGGGTTCAGAGCAGGGCCGACTGGGGGGTTGGGGCACCGCCCCCTGTCACACTCAAGGCAGGATCGATGGGGAGGTTGTGGCGCTACCCCCTGTCACGCACAGAGCAGGGCCCATCAGGGGGTTGGGGAGCTCCCCCCTGTCACTCACAGAGTAGGGCCGATAGGGGAGTTGGGGCACCGCCTCCTGTCACACACAGAGCAGGTCGGATCAGGGGGTTGGGGCGCTGCCCTTTATCACCCACAGAGCAGGGCCGATCAGGAGGTTGGGGTGCCGCCACTCTCACACTCAGGGCAGGGCTGATCGGGAGGTTATGGCTCTACCCAGTCACACACAGAGCAGGGCCCTTGGGGTGGGGAGGGGGGTTTGGCACCACACCCTGTCACACACAGAGCCGCAGGGCGATCAGGGGTTTTGGGCGCTGCCCCCTGTCACACTGATCCCGGTGCCGGGAGGCATATTACCCTTTTACTATATAGAATAGAGGCCTGGTGCATTGGTGGGAGCTGGCTGGTTTGCCCTGAAGGGGGTCCTGGATCAGGGTGGGGGTCCCTCCTGGGGTGCCTGGCCAGTCTGTGTGAGGGGCTGAGGGCTGTTTTCAGGCTGGGACTGAAGCCCCCAACTGCTCCTTTTTGTCTTTTTTTTTTTTTTTGGGCCCCCTTTAGCCTGGCTCCAGCTCTGAGGCTTCCACTTCTGAAAGCAGGTATCTGGTTTCTTTCGGTTCTACAATCGAAACTCTGTATCAACTCCAGCTCTGAGATCCCAGCTCCCTGAAAGCTGGTTTCTGGGTTTTTTGTTTTTTTTTTTTAGCTTCTATTTGTTACTATGTTTCTTAAACTGCAAGGCAGGCGGGGAACGTTGGTTTCCTCTGTCACTGAAGCAAGCAAGCCTCAGGTTAGTTTCAAGCTGCCTGGCTGCTGGCCGCTATCTTGGCTGTCAGTTAATTTGCATATCTCACTGATTAGCCCATGGGAAGGGTAGCAGTTGTACGCCAATTACCATGTTTCTCTTTTATTAGTGTAGACTAGAGGCCCGGGGCATGGATTTGTGTTTGGGTGGGGACCCTCGGCCTGGCCAGCGATCAAGGCTGATCGAGGCCATCTTGTCCCATCCCGATCAGGGCCAATCATGGCCGGCTGGCAGGTCAGGGAGAGGGACCAAGGGAGGTTGTCTGTGGGCGTACACTGACCACCAGGGGGCAACTCCTGTATTGAGCACCTGCCCCCTAGTGGTCAGTGCGCATCATAGCTACTGGGTGATTGGTTGTCTGGTTGTAACAGTCGCTTAGGCATATATATACCCACTAGAAGCCCAGAGCACGAATTCGTGCATTGGTAGGGTCCCTAGGCCTAGCCTGAGATCAAGGCCATCTTTCACCCGCTCGCCAGTCCCCAGTCCCGCCCTTCTGCTGCCACCCACACCACTTCCCTGTTCGCCATCTGATGATCAGAGTCTGTGGGCCGGGGGGAGGGACCGAAAAGTGGTCAATGCACCTCATAGTGACTGGTTGAGCAGTCGTTCTGGTCGTGATGCCGTTATGGTCACTGGGCTTTCATTATATATGATGAATTTGTGCACCTTGAAAGGAACTGTGGGCCGTGAGGCTGCGGTGGGCATGGGGGTAGGTCTCAGCCATTCTCCATGCCCCCGCCTGACCCCTCCCACTGTGGCCCCCTGTCTGATGGAAGCCCCACTCATTCTGCCACCACTGCCAAGCACTGATCGGGTGCAAGCGGGGCCGTGCTGGAAGCTGGTGCAAGCAGCAGCTGTGGTGCCAGCAGTGGGTGTGAGCACCAGCGGGACCGTGGCATGTGGGAGTAAAGAATTTTCAGTAACCACTGGAGGCTCGCCCTGTTGACAGCGACTGCTGCCCTGCTTTGGTCTGGTGCCCATACTCACCTGCTCCACCATCCTGCCGCAGCTGATGCCCACCATGTTCCATGCTCTGCTGCCTGCTGCTGATGCCTGCCATGTTCCGCGCGTGCCCCCTTGTGGTCAGTGAACATCATAGACACCGGTTGTTCGGTTGTTCTGCCGTTAGGTCTATTTGCATATTAGGGTTTTATAGATATAGATACAGATATAGATATAGATATAGATATAGATATAGATATAGATATAGATATAGATATAGATATTGTTTATTGGACCACACTTGCCTTTCAAAATAGCAATAGTGTCCTTCTGTTGCCTTGAGAAAGACAGCTCAGTGTGGTTCAGAGAGGAAGCAAGTAGGCTTATTTAAAGTTCTCTAAAAACACGGGCTTTTTGGAGATTTATTTTCAGAAATCTGCTCCCACAACTATTCTGTGATATAAGGCAAGTAAATGGCTACTCTGGATTCAAATTCTTCATTTGTAAAATGAAGATAGTAATACCTTCCTGACTGGGTTCTTATGAAGACTAATGACAAACTGTGTAAAGCACCTGCTGCATAGTAGGTACAAAATAAATTTCACTCTTCATTCCTTTGTCGAGTGAGTAGTTTGTATAATTAAATAATAAGCATAGCTCTGCGAAATCTGGTCTGTGTGGAGATTCTTACACTCAGTTACTATGACAACTTACTTTTTTTCTGGAAGGGCATTTTTTTCTAGACAGTAATTTTTAAAATTAAACAGCTTTATTAAAAAGCTCTGAAATATCTGCCAAACACTATTTGTATTCCATCTCTATTAAACAGTTTTCTTGAAGTATTTTCATTTCATTGTACTCTAAAGTAGAAACTGCATTTTCCCCTCAATGATCGTACCTGGGATGCTTTCAATGATTCTGTTAAATATATACTTAATATGAGGCATTCTAATCAAGGATTCCCTTTCAGATATCAGGGCTCATAGAAGAGCAGGACTATTTATGCTCTTTAAATCAAGGATGGCAAATACATAGCACAAATTCATGTACTTCATGTATCCATGCTCATGGCATTCTTTCCTAATATCCCAGTTTTCATCTCAGGATCTTTCTGAACAGAAAAGCAATTAACAATCCATAAATTTTTTCATGCATAAATTCATACCTAGCTGCCCTTCCTAGACTAAACCATCATTCAGGTTCAGATTCCCATAAAGGTTGTTTGACACTCGGCCTAAAATGATATCATTTGGTACATAATACTTGGGTTATCATTGCCTTCCCTCCAAGGATCTCTTTGAAAATGTTTTTACCTCATGGTACACCCTGACCCTATGATGTTCATTGACATTTATCTGCCCTAATTATATGGAGGAATACTGTGACAAGACATGCTGTACAAGAGAAAGAGATAAAGGTGCAGGTTTACAGCAGGTTGGCTCACCCTTAATCCAAAAGGTGAATCTAGAGCTAGTGCTTACACTTAACTAAAGGAAATAAAGTTGAGCCATCAAGTCTGTTAATGCAATGTTTCCTAAAGTTAAATAATTTGCTTACCAACTTAATTATTTTTGTTATATTAATTTATGCTTTGGATTATTATTTAATCTTTTTCTTTGTTGTGGCTTAATTTTACTTAAAGTTTACTTTAACATAAAATTTTAATTTTTATTATGATAAACATCTACATCATTGAACATTGTAGAATGTAACTATAAATATAAACACTTCAAAACTTAGCGTGAAGCCCTGGCTGGGTACCTCAGCTGGTTAGAGCATCATCTCAATAGACCAGGGTTATGGGTTCCGTCTCTGGTTGGGACACAGAGAAGAGGCAACCAATCAATGCATAAATAAGTGGAACAGCAAACAACAAATTTATGTTTCTCTCTCCTCTCTCTCTTTAAAAATCAATAAAATAATGTTTTAATAATAAAAATATAAGAAATTAGACTGTGTCGAAGCATTTTTCTCAGTCAGTTGAGAACTTGCTTCCAGGCATATCCTCTGTTTGGCTCAAATAAATTTTTATGAAAAATAGAAAAACCCTAAACTGCCAAGTTAGCCTATGTCATCAAATTCCAGCTAAAAACCTTGACTATTAAAATTTTTAAGAAGCTAGTTCTCTCTTTGTAATAAAACATATATTACATGTCATATATTTGTACCATGGAGTACTGTACAGCATTAAAAATGAACTGTCTACAAATACAACAAAATGCATGGAACTCTCAAACAATATTGTATGAAAGAAGGCAAACACAGAAGAGCACCCCCTGTAAGATGATTTTTCTGAAGCACACAAATAGGAACAATTAATCCATGTTGTTAGAAGTGAGTATAATAGTTACCCTTGAGGGGAAATGACTGGATGGAAGCAGGTAATGTTCTGTTTATTGCTCTGTGTACTGGTTGTGTATGTTTTGGTTTTGAATATTCATCCACTTATACTTTTATGTACAGTTTCTGTATGTAGAATTTATAAAGGCACTCTAAATTCCATATGAAATTTCACTGAAAACTATAAAATAAAAATAATTTCCCACACATATGCCATAGGGAAACTATAGAATGTCAGAATAAAATAGCCAGAGAGTGAAGGATGCAGATCTTTATAGGAGCTGTAATTAGATGGAGAGTGGCTTTCCATCAACTGCAATAGACAGCCAAAAGTCAGTGGTGTAACATCTTCAAAGTGTTGATGAAAAATAATGAGCATTTTCAGAAATATGTATCTAATTTAGCCATCATTCAAGATTGGTGATAAGGAAAAACAAACAAACAAACAAATAAAAACAGGTATTTTCCAACATCTCAAGTTTACTACCCATAGATTCTGGCTGAAAGGATGCACTTGGTCACAAATAGATATGGATTTATATTAAACAAAAAAAAACCAATTCACTAAAATATATTTGTATATGCCGGAACCGGTTTAGCTCAGTGGATAAAGCTTTGGCCTGTGGACTGAAAGGTCCCAGGTTCGATTCTGGTCAAGGGCATGTACTTTGGTTGCGGGCACATCCCCAGTGGGGGGTGTGCAGGAGGCAGCTGATCCATGTTTCTCTCTCATGGATGTTTCTGGCTCTCTATCCCTCTCCCTTCCTCTCTGTAAGAAATCAATAAAATATATTTTATATATATTTGTATAACCAAATACTGTAATATATAACTTTAGGCATAAACATAAATTGGAAGTAACATTTAGACAAAGAAAAACATAGAAGCTGGGAGACTGGAAATATTTGAGATGAGTTAAAATTCTTGATTCTTGAGGTTTTCAAAAAAGAATAGAGATAATATATAATTTTAGACTTCATTAAATTATGTAGTGAAATGTACAAGTTAAAATTCAAGTAATTGACCCAGAAATTACATATCTAGGTATACATCCAGAGGGAAATTTGTATGTGTCTGAACAAGAAGACATAAATGATATATTATTTAAAATAATAAAAAGCTGAAAATAGATCATACGCTTATCAACGGAAGAATTAGGTGTGTACTAGTGGCCCAGTGCATGGATTTGTGCACATTGAAAGGAAAATAATTAGAAGAAATATTTTAATATTGCTATTCGCCCTTCCTCTGTAATGGAAGTGTCAGAGCTGCCGCTGATCACCATCTGCGGGGCAGTCGGTGGGGTGATCGGGCCCCCACTTGCACCTGCCTTGGCTTGGTGCCTCCAGCTCACCTGCCCCACCAACCTGCCACAGTCCCACTCTTGTTGGGGCCCATCAGCGTCGGCAGTGCCTCCACTGCTGCCAGCGTCGCGTTGCTGATGCCCGCCATGTTCCGCGCCACCCCTTGGTGGTCAGCATACGTCATAGTGAGGGGTCAAACTCCCGGTCTCCCATTTCAAACTCCCTGTTAACTGCCTGCCCAAGGCGCCAATTTGCATATTAGGCTTTTATTATATAGGATGACGGAATTCTGTAACACAGTTAAAATGAAAGTACCAGAGCTATGTCTATAAAGATACATGAATATTTTTAAAATATTGAATAAAATAGTAAGTTGTAAAAATACATATGACATAATATTTATG
>NW_006290677.1:1824912-1830485 GCF_000327345.1 Myotis davidii | reverse complement strand
ATAGAAGAGCATTTACTAAAAGTTCAGAAATGAATTAGATAAAAATTATTGATAGAGATTGCTTCTGGAGAGGTGAAGCCAACTACTTATACTATATTTAAAAATAATTTGATAAAGCAATGTCAAAATGTTAATATTTTTATTATAGATGGTGGGTATATTGGGTGTTCTTTATTCTTGCCATGTTTCTATATTTTTAAGAGAATTAAATTGTTTTTTATTTAAAATAATAGTATCTAATACTCTAAATAAATATTCTCAAAACAATCTCATTGATATTGGTAGATACAATGTGGCATGATAGAAAAATCATAGAAATTTCTGGGAATGAGAGGCTGGAACCAATTGATCAGAACCAAAGAGTCCAGTTACTGAGAGATTATTATTTCCCCTAAATCTGGAAGAGAAAGACTTTCTCTTAAGAAATCAATTTTCTTTTTCTTTTGCAGAAAACAACAATTTATTGCTTTAACTACTGTCCTTTAAATTTAAAGCTTTTCCCTTAGACATATTTTAAAAATGAAATATCAATGTTTTATATAATACCTAGTTTCATAGATGTATATTCTGGATACATATCTTTTATCAGATTTTTAATTTGCATGTATGTTCTTCCACTCTGTGGGTTTTTTCACTTTCTTGGTGGTGTTCTTTAAAAAACTAAAGATATTAATTGTGATGTCTGATGTGCTTTTTTTTTTTCTTTTGTTGCTTGAGCTTTAGTGTTACAGCTAAGAAATCATTTCCTAACCCAGTGGTCAGCAGACTGCGGCTCACGAGCCACATGCGGCTCTTTGGCCCCTTGAGTGTGCCTCTTCCACAAAATACCACATGCAGGCGCGCACATACAGTGAGATTGAAACTTCATGGCCCATGCGCAGAAGTCAGTATTTTGTGGAAGAGCCACACTCAAGTGGCCAAAGAGTCACATGTGGCTCGCGAGCCGCAGTTTGCCGACCACTGTCCTAACCCAATGTCATGAAGGTTTACTCCTATGTTGTTGTTTTTTTCTAAGAGTTTTATAGTTATGGCTCTTTTATTGTATGCTGTGAGGTAGCTATCCAACTTCATTTTTCATTGCATCAGGCTACCTAGTTGTCTCAGTACCTTTTGCTGAGAAAACTTTTTCCCCCAAAATTATTTTGATGCACTTAATGAAATTCAATTGAAAGTAAAGGAAAGGGTTTATTTATGAGCTTTCAATTATACTATGTTGATTTCTGTCTCTCCTTCTGCCAGTACCACACTGCTTTGATTAACGCAACTTTGTAATAAGTGTTGAAATAAAATAAAAAATGTGAGATCTACAATGGTAGTCTGCCTTTTCAAGGTTGTTTGATCTTTCTGAGTCCCTTGTATATCCATATGAATTTTAGGATCATCTTGTCAATTTTTGAGAAAAAGCAAAAGAAACAGAAATGTTATTTTTTTAGTATTTTTAAAAATATATATTTTCATTATACTTAACATTCAATATTATATTAGTTTCTGTTGTACAACAAAATGATTAGACATTTATATACCTTGCAAAGTGGTCTCCCCGATAAGTTTAGTACCCACCTGACACCATCCATAGTTATTACATTGTTATAGATTATATTCCCAATGCTATACTTTACATCCCTATACTATTTTTATAACTGGCAAATAACACTTCTTAATTCCTTTCACTTATGCTCCCAAGCCCCTACTAATCAGGCCAATCTAAATTTGTTCTATCTATCAGTTTGTTTCTGTTTTGTTTGTTTATTTTGTTTTTAGATTCCACATATAAAGTAAGTGTTTGTGTTTCTCTGTTTTCACTTAGCATGGTACTCTATAGGTTCATTCATGTTGTGGCAAATGGTAAAATTTCATTTTTTATGTCAGAGTAATATTCCATTGTATATATGTACCACATCATCATTATTAAGCATCTATCATTGGACAGTTGGGTTGCTTCCATATCTTGACTATTATACATATTGCTGAAATGATTATAGGGGTGCATATATTCTTTTCAAATTAGTGTTTTAAACTTCTTTAGATAAATAGCTAGAACTGGAATTGCTGGATCATATAGTAGTTTTTTTAAAATTTTTTAGGAACCTTCATACTGTTTCTCATAAAGGCTGCAACGATTTACTGTCTCACCAACAGTGTCTTAGGGTTCCCTTTAATCCACACCCTTGCCAAGACTTGCTGTTAGGTTTTTTATGATAGCCATTTTGACAAATTGAGAAGTAGTATCTTATAGTGGTTTTAATTTGCATTTTCTTGATGATTAGTGATGTTGAGCATCTTTTCCTGTGTCTATTGGCCAATTGTATATCTTTAGAGAAATGTCTATTCAAGCCAATTTTTTAATTAGATTTTTTTGGTGCTAACTTGTATGAGTTCCTTATATATATTGGATATTAACCTCTTATCAGATATCTCATTGGTGAATATCTTCTCCCATTTGGTAAGTTGTCTTTCTTTTTATTATTATTACAGTGGGGCCTTGACTTACGAGTTTAATTCGTTCTGTGATGGAGCTCGTAACTCAAATTACTCGTATCTCGAAAAACTCGTTAGTCGGGACACTCATAAGTCAAGGCCCCACTGTATTTCTTTCACTGTGGAAAACCTTTTTAGTTTGATGTAGTCCCATTTGTTTATTTTTTCTTTTGTTTCCCCTGCCTAAGGAGACATATTAAAAAAAATACTTCAAAGAGTGATGTCAAAGAGTTTATTGTGTATGTTTTCATGTAAGAGTTTTAAGGTTTCAGGTCTTACATTTAAGTCCTTAATTCATTTTGAGGTTATTTTTGTATATGATTTAAGAAAGTGGTCTAGTTTCATTTTCTTTTGTGTGTATCTGTCCAGGTTTGCCAACACTATTTATTAAAGAGACTATCTTTACCCCATCATACGTTTTTGCCTCCTTTGTCATAAAAACAAAAACAAAGATTAATGGAACAATAGAAAGCAACTGAAATTTTAAAGGGAGTGTATTAAATTTATATATCAATTGGGTAATATTAACAGTATTACAACTTCCAATTTATGAACATGACTGTCTTTCCATTTTTTTATGTTTTCCTTAATTTCTATTTTGTTTTACTATTTAAGTTTACAATCTTGCATTTTTTTAGTATCTTTATCACTACTTATTTTATTTTTGATGCTATTGTAAATAAAATTTTTTCTTAATTTCATTTTGGATGGTTTACTGTTAGTGTTTAAAATGTAATTGATTTTTCTATATTGATCTTGCAACCTGGCTGGATGTATTTATTAATTGAATTGTTTTTTGTAGGTCCCTTAAGGTTTTTCATATAAAATATGTCATCTGCAAATAGAAATAAGTTTACTTCTTCTTGACCACGTGATGCTTTTATTTCATTTTCCTGCTGGGATTTGAAACCATATCTTACTTTAAAGACTATATTTAAAAAATCCTACCTTCCATCAAAGAGAAAAAATTAAGTAGAGAGAACAGAAAGGATTTATTCTTTCAAAAACAAGATTTGCACAAAGTTAAGAGCATGGACTTAGGAGCAAGAAATTTTGTTTTTGAATCTGGCTCAGTGGTTTTGTAAACTGGGTGGTTATTTAACTTCGTAGTGCTTTAGTTTTCTCATCTTTAAAATGGTGTTAAAAATTGTAACTACTCCTTGGAGTTGCTATTAAGATGAAGTAAACTAGTTCTTATAAAACACTTGAAATAGTACCTAGTAGAAGGACTTGTTAAATAGACTAGTGTTTACTGAATACCTACCATGTGCCAAGCACTATGCTATATGTTGGGAGTGTATCAATCAGTCACAAAAACATGACTTTTACCACCAAAGGATTTGTAATCAAAAGTCATAGCAGAACTTGAGCAAATAATTAGAAATTTTATCATTTTACAAAAGAAGTAGTTGGGTCCCATGAAAAACATTTTATAAATAGCATTCATTTCTTTCATTTATTCATTTAAGGGCATACTGACAATTGCATGCCAAAAGCTGTTCTAGGTGTGGGAAGGAGCAGGGCATACAGCAGTGAAAAAATAAAAGTTGTAGCGCTTTTACAGCCTAACCTTCTAAGATGAAGAGACAATACAAAAGTAAATAAACATAACACAGTGGTAATAATTTCCGAATGTTGTGTGGAAAGGGTGGTATATGCTAACTGAAGAAAGCATAGTCAGGAAAGATCTGTCTAAGGAAGAGACATTTTGAACCAAGACCTAGAGAATAAGAAGGAACCAGCCCTGTTTACAGCTGCGGGATGATAATGCAAGGCTAGGGCAACCACAAATGCTAAGACAGGGGCCAAAAAGAAACAAAACAAAACAAAAACAACTTTTCAGGCCAGTGTGGTTCAGTTGGTTGAGCATCTTCCCATGCACCAAAAGGCCACTGGTCAATTCCCGGTCAGGGCACATGCCTTTGATGCTTCTCTCTCCCTCTCCCTTACTCTCTGTCTAAAAAATCAATAAAACTATAAAGAACAACTTATCAGGGTCTTGAAAACAAAAAGGAGATGAATGTGAATGGATCACAGTATGTGGGGTGTGGCAGAGACAAGTTTCCTAGGTAGGAAGGTGCCAGTAATAGGGACTTTGATGTAATAAGAAGCATTTCAGATTTTGGTTTTTATTTTAAGTGTAAGGAGAAGCCATTGATCGTAGATTACTGAGTGACATCCTGTTTTATTGTTAAATAGCAAACTACTCTAAAACCTAGTTGCTTAAACCAATAGCCATTTTATTTGTTCACTATTGTGTGAGTTGACTGGTTTCAGCTCAAAAGTTCTTTGAATGGTCTCTCTTTAAAAAAAAGTTATCTTTATTGTTGAAAGTATGTCCCCTGTTTTCCTCAGCCATTGACCCCCTCCACCCTCCTCATACCCTCTCCCCAGGTCTTTCCCACATCATTGGCTGTCCATAGGCTATGCATACATGCATATCAGTTCATTGGTTAACCTCTTTTGGAGTCTCATGCTGTTGCAGAGAGAACTGGGGCTAGATTTATTTGGTAAGTCGCTTCTGGACAATTGGGCCTCTCTTTATCTCCATGAGGTTCCTCTCAGAGCCTCACCTTTCCAAGTCATTCACCTTGCAACCTCTCCAGATGTGCTCTCCATCTAGGTAACATAGTGATTTAGGGCTCCTTAAAGCCCCAAATTGGAAGTTTTCAAAAAAAGGGTTTTTGTGGGGTTTTTTTTTTGCAGTTTTATTGAAAAAAATAATCAATTTATATCACTGTATAAGTTTAAGGTGTATAGCATGGTGAAATGATTACCACAGGAGTTTAGTTATCATCCATCATCTCATATAGATACAATAAACAGAAAAAAGAATATCCTTGTGATGAGAACTCTTAAGATCTACTCTCTTACCAACATTTAAGATTTATCATACAAACAAACTAGACAACCTGGAGGAAATGGACAAATTCCTAGAAAAATACAACATTCCAAAACTCAATCAGGAAGAATCTAAAAATCTCAACAGGCCAATAACTATGGAAGAAATTGAAGCAGTCATCAAAAAGCTTCCATCAAACAAAAGCCCAGGACCAGACGGCTTCACAGGGGAGTTTTACCAAACATTCAAGGAA
>NW_006290677.1:1822935-1823141 GCF_000327345.1 Myotis davidii | reverse complement strand
CTCAAAAAGCTACAAATGGAACTCCCATTTGACCCTGTGATCCCACTCCTAGGAATATATCCTAAGAAACCAGACACACCAATCAGCAAGGATATATGCACCCCTATGATCATAGCAGCACAATTCACCATAGCTAAGATCTGGAAACAGCCTAAGTGCCCATCAGTAGATGAATGGATTAGAAAACTGTGGTACATACACGATGG
>NW_006290677.1:1810969-1822586 GCF_000327345.1 Myotis davidii | reverse complement strand
AAAAAAAAAAGATTTATCATACAGCAGTGTTAACTAGAGTCATTATGTTGTACATTACATCCCTTTTTATTTATTTATCTTATTACTGGTTGTTTGTGCTTTTTGATCACTTTTCTTTAATCCCCCCTCTCCTTGACTCCCTGTCTCTGGTAAATAAGCAAGAAAATAAAAAATAAATAAGTGAGACTACAACAAATTAAAAAGCTTCTGTACAGAACAAGAAACCATCAACAAAGTGAAAAGACAACTTATGGATGGGAAAATTATTTGCAAACTGCATATGTAATAAGAAGTTAATATCCAAAACATATAAAGAACTCATATATCTTAGTAGCAAAATAACAAATAACCCAGTTTAAAAAGGGCAATGAGCCTGAAGAGATATTTCTCCAAAAAAAAATGTAGGAAAGGCCAACAGGTACATGAAAAGATGCTCAACCTCAGGAAGCATTAGGGAAATGCAAATCAAAACCACACAGAGCTATCACCTCAAACCTGATAAAATGGTCATCAACAAAAAGACAAGAGATAACAAATATTGGTGTGAAGGCTGAGAAAAGGGAACCCTTTTGCACTGTTGGTGGGATTGTAAATTGCTTGTGCTTAAGGTATGATTTCCAAGAACTCATTACCAAAACTCATGTCAAGGAACTTTCTTTCCTTTTTTCTTTCTAGAAGTTTCATGATTTTACAGTTTACATTTAAATCTTTAATCCATTTTGAGTTAATTTTTGTGATGTAAGATAGAGGTCAGCCGAAACCGGTTTGGCTCAGTGGATAGAGCGTCGGTCTGCGGACTAAAAGGTCCCAGGTTTGATTCCGGTCAAGGGCATATACCTGGGTTGCGGGCACATCCCCAGTGAGGGGCGTGCAGGAAGCAGCTGATCAATGTTTCTCTCTCATCGATGTTTCTAACTCTCTATCTCTCTCCCTTCCTCTCTGTAAAAACTCAATAAAATATATATATTTTTAAAAAAGATAGAAGTCAAGTTACATTCTTTTATATGTGAATGTTGAGTTTTCCCAGCAAATTTATTGAAGAGACTGTATCCATTGAGTAGTCTTGGCTCCCTTGTCAAATATTAACTAATATATATATATATGCCTGTTCATTCTTTAATGAGATCAGACAAGGCTTTTAGTTTGGAAGAAAGGATATTTTTCATGTGGGATGGACACAGACCATTAATATATATATATATATATTTCAAGATATCATCATTTAAATAAGGTGTAGGAATGGATAGGACTCCACAAAATCTGAAGACCTATACACTAAGGACAAAAGTTATGCATCCCCTATGTGTCCAACATAAAATGGTGACAGAGATAGGAGTAATAATAGACACTCCTATTTAAAAATGGGGAGGTTTGGAGGTGCATAGAATTCACTGACTTCTAATAATTGTAAACTCTAGCTAGGCTCATGTCACCAATTCACTCTTCTGGGGGCAGAAAATATATGTTTATTAGGTCTAGCTGTCAGAGTAGTTCTCTTCAGCTTTTTTAAAAAATATATATATGTCAGAGAGGAAGGGAGAGGGAGAGAGAGATAGAAACATCAGTTATGAGAGAGAATCATTCATTGGCTGCTTCCTATACCCTCCCCCTCCCTTGGGGATTGAGCCCACAATCCTGGCATGTGTCCTGACCTGGAATTGAACTATGACCTCCTGGTTCATAGACTGATGCTCAACCACTGAGCCATGCTGGTTGGGCTCAGTATTTATCTCTGTTATATGGACTTCTAGATCTGTCTTCTGAGTCATTATTACATAATAAAAAATGGCCCTATGAGGCTCCAATCAAAAGACATGGGGGTGGGGGGGCGGGCATGAATGGTTAAGAAAACAAGACCCTGTCTACTGATGCTCACAAGACCCTTTCTATGAGACTCATTTCAGATCAAAAGACACACACAGACTGAAAGTAGAGGAATAGGAAAAGATATTTTATGGAAACAAACAAACAAACAAACAAAAATAGCAATACTTATTTATACTAGGCAAAATAGACTTTAAAACAAACGCTACAACAAGAGACAAAAAGGACCCAGCAACTTCACTTCTGTGTATTTATCCGAAGAAACCCAAAACGCTAAATCAAAAAGACATAGACATCCAAATGTTTATTGTAGCACTATTTACAATAGTCAAGGTATGGAAGCAACTTAAGTGCCCATCAACAGATGAATGGATGAAGAATAAGGGGTGCATATATACAATTAAATGTGACTCAGCCATAAAAAAAGGAAATCTTGCCATCTGTGACAATATGGATGGACCAAGAAGATACTGTGCTGAGTGAAATAAATCAGACAGAGAAAAACAAATCTCATATTATTTCACTTATATGTGGAATCAAGAAACAAAATAAATGAACAAGCAGAATAGAAACAGATTCATAACATAAAGAACGTTTTGATAGTCATCAGTTGGAGGAGGTTTGGAGGGAAGGGATAAAAAAGGTGAAGAGATTAAGAAACACAAATTGGTAGTTACAGAATAGTCATGAGAATGTAAAGTATTGTGTATGGATTTTGTCAATAACTGTAATAACCATGTGTAGTGTCATATGGGTACTAGTATTATTGAGGTAATCACTTCATAAATTATCACTGGATTGTACACCTGAAACTAATATGATATTGTACATCAACTGTAATTTAAAAAATTTAAAAAAATGGCCTATGCCTACAGTTGACAAGCTTTCTTATATTTTTTTCTACCTACAAGAAGTCAAGACCCCAAAAATATCTTTTCTTTGAACTGTTTCTAAGCTCATTTAATTCCTTTAAAAACTTTGTTAGCTTCCTGTGTGTCAGATAATATATGCACTTTATGAAACAGAATCATAAATCTCTAAATAGACCCCTTCAACTTTGGGCTCAGAGTCTGAATGCTATGAGAAAATATCTGAAAATGTCTTAGAAGCTGTCTTTTCTAACCAAGAAAGTCTATTAGGCATGGCTTCATATTTTTCTGAGGTTTAATAACTTTGATATAACCTTTGTACTAAGGCAATGTTTTATTGGCATTGCTCTGGATTTGCTTTTTTTATATGAAGCCATTTCTTACTTTGAATGTCTGGCTCACTGGCAAGCTAGAAATGAGAAATATTTTTACTTTTTTCCAACCTAGCACATCTTGGATTGATCATATCTCTTTGAGGCTTTGCCTGAAAACTGAACAGCCCTTCTTTGGTTCATTGCTCTTAGTACTTATTAATATATTACTAAAAAAACAAACAGAAACAAAAAAAACAGTTGACACTTTCAATGTTCTTCCTGGAAATCTTCTTAGTCGAGTTGATAAGGTATATATATTGATGTAAGAGATAATGTCAAACTTTCCATTGCAATATAACATAAACAACCTTTATCTAGCCTCCAGCTACAATGGAACCCCTTTCTTTTCAGATTTCACTAACAATCTCCTAGCCTCTTGCTATCCAATTCTAAAGCCAATGCTATATATCTTAGGTTTTTGCTATGACAGGACCTACTTTCAGACGTCAATATTTTTATTGCTACATAACAAAACATCCCAAATCTTATTGTATTAAAATGATAAATTATTATTGTCTCTAGATTTTATGTGAGTTAGGCTCAGTCAAGAAATTCTTCTGTGGTTTGTTTGGGGTCTCTCAACTGGTTGTATTCAGCTGGTATCTGGAGCTGAACTCATCTGAAAATTTGAATGGGATGTTGAGATAACTGCCCATGAGAAGTTGGGAAGCCTCTTTTTCTCTGTATGTGGTCTTTTCTCACATAACCTCTCCACATGATAGCTAGACATGAGCTTTCTAACAAAATAGTCAGAATTTCTACAGGAAGAAGGATGGCTCCCCAAAACAGAAGTTGCTGTGTCTTCTTAAGGCATAAGGTAACTTCTGACACATTACATTAGTTAAAGAAGTCATAGACCAATCCAGATTCAGTGTGGGAGGGGACTACATAGGATTTGAATACCAAGAAACAGATTTTATTGAGGGCAATCCTTAGAAACTAGATACTACATACCACACATGCCATGAGTTAAGCCACCCAAAGGTTACGCTGATTGCTCCAGAGAGAATGAACTGTGTTGGGCACTACTGAAGTAGTGTAGTTAAGAAATACTTGTGGCTTCTTACAGAGAGGAGTTAAAGGAGATGGAGGGGATTAAACTTTCAGATATATCTGGAGATATATTTGGAAGGACGTATTGATATATTGGTTGTGAAAGATGAATAATAGGGAGAAATCAGAAAGTAATTGTTATTTTTAGGGCTATGCAACAGAATGGAAGTTGGTGCCATTTACTGAGATGGGTTAGATTGGGGTAGGAAGGTGTTTGGGGCTTTGGCAACCAATAGCTCTGTTTTTGATTTGTTAAGTTTGAGACATCTCATACATATATGTAAAGATTTTAAGTAAAGGGGTAAATATGCCAATCTATGTAAGGAAAGAATTGATCTTTGTTGGGGCCTTTTCCCCTTAGAGACATAATTATGGGGGACTAAGTAAAAAACGGTGAAGGGATTAAGAAAAAAACACCTCATAGACAACAGTATGGTCATTACCAGAGGGACAGGGGGCTGGGAGGAGGTACGACAGGGTAAAAGGGGGATAAATGGTGATGGAAGGAGATTTGACTTCGGGTAGTGAACACACAATACAATATTCAGCTGATGCATATGGAAGTGTACCCCTGAAAACTGTATATGTTTATTGGCCAATGTCATCCCAACAAGTTCAGTGTTTGAAAGAAGCAGCTTAGAGTGGGGAATGATGATGAACAAAATATTTGGAGTCACAAAAGCCAAGAGAGGAAACTGTTTCAGTATGGAGAGATGGGTTAAGTGATTTAAATTCTGCTGATAAGTATAAGATGAAGACCGAGAGTTGTCCATGGAATGTCTTTACTGACTATCTCACTTCATCCTAATAAGTAATTCATTAATATAAAATTTTTATAGACTTATTGTGTACTTATTTCTTTGTGATCTTTGTTCTCCCTGAGAATGTAAGCTCCAGGAAAGCAGGGACTTTTGTCTGTTTGGTTTCTTTTTATATCCAGCACCTAAAATTGAACCTCACACATACTATGCCATTCACTTATCCAATCACTGAACGACCCTAAGAAATTAATATAATTATTCTCACTCTACAGAAAAGGACACTTGAAAATCAGAAATGTTAGATTCACAGAGGGATTACATTAGATAACCATGTTTCAAATCCAGATATCTGAATCTGGAATCCTTTCTTATTTTCACTAAACAGTTTGTCACCCTATCTAATAATAGACAAACATGGTAATTAACCATAACTTCGCTACCCTTCCCATTGGCCAATCAGGGTGATATGCAAATTAACTGCCAACTAAGATGGTGGTTAACTGCCAACAAATATGGTGGCTCATTTGCATACTGCATGCAGATCCCGCTGGGCCCCCCAAGGCGAGATCCTGGCCTGCCGTGTCTTGGGTGGGGTAGGTGGGGCGAGTGGCAGCATGATCAGAGCTATTGTCCACCCCAGCGCAGGATACGGGCCTGCGGTTTCTTGGGCAGGGCGGGCGGGGCGGGCAGGGCGAGCAGCAGTGTGATCCCTGAGAGGGCACAGGTGGGGCTGAGGGACCTCCCTTCCCTGCCAGTGCACAAATTTTTGTGCACGGGCCTCCTAGTCTAATAATAATATTCTGTCACATAATCATAGCTTAAATGTGAATATTTCAGTGGTTAACTGCTCACTATAGTTTAAAAAGATGTCATCATACTAAAATTTCTGTTTAATTAAGTCTGTGATTGGAATAATAAAATCTGTACTTGCGTCTGGAAATTCTTTCTATCTTAAAATGCAACTGTTCTTCAAAACAACCTTAATATTCATAGTTGTTTAATTTGCATACGATTTACATGTTGATCAATTCATTTTACACTTCAAGTAACAGGGGAAGTGTTCACATAAGTAATGCATTAAATGTATAACCAAAATAGTTTTGCGTTGCAAAACAATAGATTATTTGATCTATTACATATACCTTTTTAAATGCATGATTTTTAAAATGCCCATACATCTAACATTCAAGAGACTTTATTTAAAATTTTGATGTATGTTGTTACATTGTTTTAGTGTTCTTCGGCCTCTAATTAATTTATCTTCTCTGGAGACATAGAGACAGGGTAGCATGTAAGTGAAGATATTAACCTGAGGATGACAGAAGATAAATGAAAATGAGGGAAGAGAAAGAAAGAGGTCTGAGGCAGCAGAGAGCTGAGGAGGAGGAGGAGAAAAGAGGGAGGAGATTTGAGGGAAGCAAGAAAGAGGCAGAGAAGATCCTGAGACCATTTAGATACCTGATGATGGGTAGCCTTTGGGATGATGAGGAGAGATTCTGGAATGTTGAAATTGGCCCTTCCTTCCCATATACCTGAGATCACCCAAATAAGCCCAAACTGATATATGCATTTCGTATATACTCTATGCTATGCTAGCCACTTTATATGCATTATCTTCAGGTGTCCTTCAAGATTCATACATGAAAAACCCGAGTCAAGTAACCTCATTTAAGATCATGCATTGAGTAGTAGAATGGGAATCTTAAGACAGATCTGATTCCAAATTCCATTCTTATCATCCAGTAATGCATAATTGGTAAGAATGCACATACTTGTATCTCTCAGAGCTCTGCCACTTAGATATCTTGGCCAATATTTTTCCATGTGTGTATTTTAGGTCATGGGATGTATTTGATAGTGGGAAAATATAGCAATACTTGCAGACTCTGTGTACACATATACATGTCTATATATACACATATATACATACATATATATATACATACATACATACATACATATATATGTATATATATTATATTTTTCCCCTTGATGACCCCAAAGCTTCAGGCATACTCAGTGTTATTCTTTCATTACAAATCTCAGGAACCATTTATTTAGCTCCGTCTTCTACTACTCACTACCTTTCTGTAAGAATGACTTAAGTTGGTGAGTAGGTAGAGCTGCAGAATACTTTGTTAGCCTTGATACTGTTCTGGGCAGGGGCATTTGTGTGTGGCCATGTGAAGCAAAGTGGGGTTAGGAACAAAAGATGAGGTATTTGTTCCTTGACTGTAATAGTAAGGATTATCTAGAACTCATCTTGTTGACTCCATCTTGCTCCAATAGTTTAAGTGTGGGTTCTGCCTTCATACCTCAGACCTTGTTCATTGAAAAGATACTGTGAAATAATGGGAAGATTTTGAACTTTTAATCCATATACATCCTGCATTATCTGGTGACCCTGGACAAATTACTTAACCTCTAGGAATTTCAGCTTAACATTTATAAAGTGAAGATAATAATGCCCACCAAGCAGGGTTGTTATGTGAAGCAGAGATAATTCATTTAAAATGGTGCCATGTATATAGTAGAAACCTAGTAAATGTAGGTCATTCTTATTATTGGCAGGTTGGACTTCCTGACCTTTATAGTCCCTTCCAACCCTATGATGAGATAGAGACTGTCAGTCTATGAATAGGAAAAGGAAGAGATGACCTGGTACACTCATGCCCTGCTGGTGGCAGCGTAAATTTGTATGATCATTTCAATGTAATAGATGAAAATAGCTATAAAGATGTTCAAGCCCCATTGAGCCAGGAATATCATTTCTGAAAATTTATTTTTAGGAAATAATTTAACATAAGGTGAAAGCTGTTAGAACAAAACTGTCCAAAGAGCAATATTTATGACATTATCCATAATAGTAAAATATTAGAAGCCTATAGAGGAGTGGTTAAGTAAATTATGAAGTATCAAATGAAAATTTTCTTAGGGATAATAAAGATTAGAACAGCAAAGTGTGTTTGTTATGTAATGTTAACTGAAAAATAAAAAAAAATGATACAGGCATATCGATTATCCTGTAAAATAATATGCATATTAGATAAACCTAAAAATGAATGCAGAAAAATGGGGTTGTTTTGTGGTATAATAGGATTAAAAATACAAATTTTTTAAACATTTGAATTTCTTTAATTATAAAATAAAAAAAGAAATCCATTTTATTACAGAATAAATATTTATGGGATGTTTACTATTTATCAGTTACTATTCTAGATACAACAAAAAAGACAAAAATGTATACCTGGTGTTGTCAGAATACTTAGTAAATTTTTCAAAGTACTATTATATCCAAACTAGCATTTGATTTTGTAATTCAAATGTTCAAAGTTAGACAATATTGGAAGCATACAGAGTAACATGGAAAACAACACAATACACATCCATGTACTTATGATGCAGAGCTAACAGACGTTAATCTTTTTTATTTCCTTCCCGACCCCACTGCTAGGAAACAAACAGGCACAACAAAAGCTGAATCCCCTCATCCCTTTCCCCTTCTTTCTTACCCAAAGATAGTCCTAGTCTTAGCGTGTTATGTATCCTCCCTACCCATGTTTTATTTTTTCTATATAATGTACAACCATAAGCAAAACATCTTATTATTTTGTGAATTTTAAAGCTTTGCTTAAGTGGTACCATGTGGTATTTTTATCTTCATGTGATTGTTTTTATTTCACTCATTTTCACTGCTACATAGTACTGCAGTGAGTGACTGAAGAGTTTATTAATCCATCTCCCTACTGAAAGTTTCCAACTTTTGCTACTGTGAACACTTCTAAGGTGAACATTTTTATGCACATCTCTGTACACAGTCATGCCAGAGTTTCTACAGTTTTATGCATCAAAGTGAAATTATTGGGTGGTAGAAGTGTGTATCTTCAACCAGCCTGTTGCCAAGATGCCTTCCCAGGAGGTTGCAACAATCGACCCTCCCAACAGCAGTGTGCATTTCCCCACATCCTGACCCATACTTCAGTGCTTTTTTGCCGGGTTGATACATGTGATTATCATTTTATTTTATCTATCTGAGTCTTTGCATAAAGTAAAGACAGCTTCTGCTCTCAAGTCTAGTATGAATCATTGGTGAAGGAGGCTTTCCGAGGCTTACAAAGGCCTCCTCCCCGGAAATGAATGATGGAGAGTATCTTGAAGGAGGCTCTCCAATGAGAGTAATTTTAGTGCAGGCTCATGCGATAGTGATTTGAGGTATATGGATGTTCTAATATGTACCTACTGACCATATGGGTATTGAATGAAATGTGAGGTGTCTGCTTAGTTAATGTCACTTCCCTTTCTTTCCCACTTAAAAGAGTACTCAGTGTGATGCCCTACATAGCTTTCTCCCGACACCTGTGTGTGTGTATTCTCAGGTCAGTGGTCCCCAGCTTTAGCATGCATCAGTATCACCTGGAGGGTTTGTTAAGGCACAAGCTGCTGATTCAGTTCCTGATTCAGTAGATGGGGCCTCTGAGTTTGCATCTCTCAGAAGCCTTCATGTGATGTTGCTCTTGCTGCTGATCTGGGAACCACATTTGGTGAACAACTATTCCATATGTAACAGCAAAAAATATTATGTCACTGTTGTGTGAAGGCGTTGGAGGGTGAATGTTGTCAGGGTTGATTATTCCACTGATCAATTTCTGTTTAATATTGAGGCTCCTCTGAATGCCGTATGCGTTGTTTAGGTGACAATTTCTGTAGTAGTGGAGCACTGTTCCACCTTCCTTCTTCTCTCATCACAATTGTCTAATGACTCATGAAATCACAGATGGATTGAACTTTTTCTTCTTTCTGCCTGTCTGACTCTGATTACAAATGAGCTAAACTAAGCAGGTCCGAGATCTAGGGCAGGGAGCTCCTTGGTACTGGGAGCCATCTAGGGGAACGGGTAGGGTTTGCAAGGTGTTCCTTTAAAAAAAGTATTGTGGTAAAATGACTGTACCTTACATATTTCAGGTGTACAATATTATAATCCAATATTTGTGTACACTACATAATGTTTACTTTATAAGACTAGTTACCTACCATCACGATACAGTTGATCCCCTTCACCTCTTCATCCTCCCCTCACACCCCTTCTTCTAGTAACTATTCTAGTCTCTGTACCTAAGAGTTTGTGTTTTTTTCACTTGTTCATTTGTTTTGTTTTGTGTTTTTTTTAAGATTCCAAATATAAGTGAAATCATATGAAATTTATCTTTCCCTGTCTCAGTTATTTCACTAAGCATACCTTCAAGATCCATCCATGCTATTGCAGTTATAAAGAATTCCTTCATTTTTATGACTGAGTAGTATTCCATTGTATGTATTTTACATCTTCATTATTCATTCATCCATCTTATTTTAATTTAAGGGCCTCCACCTTGCTCCCTTTTCCACTGTCTTACCTTCTCAACATTGTCTTTGAAGTGCAGTATTCAGTGATCTTCTTTTCTTGAACCCTTGTCTAGAATTATTCTCCTCTTAAATTCAGGAACTGTAAGACTGTGCAAAAGGGAAGAAGATAAAATTCTGGTAAAAATTTTAGACCACTTACTTCTATGCTTTCTATTTAAAATTTTTATTCATTAAAAATATAACACAAATATATATTCATAGATGAAGAAGAGGTAGTCATAAGCATATACTTTCTAGAAAGTGTATTTTTATGAACACTAGGTATAAGTTATTCATGTGGGATCTCTGTATGGGGCACACTTCAAATAAAATATTAAAGATTCTTAATAACAAATAAAATCAGTATTATGGAATGATATTAGATATTGTCAGAAATGGAAGATATAAACGACTGCTAACATTGAATAAAGCACTACACTAATATTGAATAAAGCACTACACAAAGATGTATGCCTTGTCTATAAGATTCTTGAGGGCAGAGGTGGACTTCTTCATTTTCTCAGTTTAAATAACAACTAGAGTCCCAGTGCACGGATTCGTGCACCAGTAGGGTCCCTTGGCTGGGCCGGTGGGGATCAGGCTGAAACCGGCCCTGTGCATGGATTCATCCAGGGCATGTCCTGCCCTTCTCACCCAGTCCCGGTTGGCCGGACCCCAGCAGTAAGCTAATCTACTGGTCAGAGCGTCTGCCCCCTGGTGGTCAGTACGCGTCGTAGTGACTGGTTGAACAGTCAAACGGATGGTCAGACAATTAGCATATTAAGGTATTATTATATAGGATGTATTAGTTTTAAAGTATGCAGTATAATGATTTGATATATGAGTATATTGCAAAATGACTACCACAACAAATTTAATTAACATACATTAACTCACATAGTTACAATATTTTCTTTGTGATGAGAACTTTTAAGATCTAGTTTCTTAGCAACTTTCAAGTATACAATAAGGTATTGCTAACCACAGTCACCGTGCTGTATATGATATCTCCAGAATTCATTCATCTTATGACTGGAAGTTTGTACCTTTTGACTTTCACCCATGTTCACCAATCCCCACTTCCTACCTCTGGCAATTACCAGTCTGTTCACTTTTCCTATGGGTTTTGTATTTTTAGGTTCCACATGAATATAAATGAGATCATACAGCATTTGTCTTCGCCGTCTGATATATTTCACTTAGGATAATGCCCTTAAGGTCCATCCATGTTTTTGCAAATGGCAGGATTTTCTTCTTTATGGGTACATAACATTCCAGTTTATATATATATATATATATACACTAGGGGCCGGTGCACGAAATTCATGCACTGGGTGTGGTGGGGGGAGTGTAT
>NW_006290677.1:1791309-1809671 GCF_000327345.1 Myotis davidii | reverse complement strand
CTTCTCACTAAAAAAATGTTAGTGGAGAGTTTATTTTAAAATCTGTTTTAATTTCTAGTGTTATTATATATATATATATATATATATATCACACATACCACATGTTCTTTATCCATTCATCCACTGTTGGACACTTAGATTGTTTCTTAGTTTTGGTTACTGTAAATAATGCTGCAATGAAGATAGGAGTGCACATATCTTTTTTTATTTAATATTTCACTTTTCTTTGGTTAGATACCCAGAAGTGGAACTGCTGGATCACATGGCAATTATATTTTTAATTTTCTGAGGAATTTCCATAGTGGCGGCACCAATTTACAATCCTATCAACACAGTGGTTGGTAGTGCACAATGGTTTCTTTCCTTTGTGTCCTTTCCAAAAATTGTTATTTCTTATCTTTTTATAACAGCCATTCTGACAGATGTGAGGTGATATCTCACTGTGGTCTCAATTTGCTTTGTGTCTTTCTTATTTTTGAATGACCTCAAATAGTGATAGTCCTTGGCATAGAGCAAGTATTAAAAATGCATGAAACATAATAATAAGGAATGTTAGAGTAGTATAGTGAAAAGATCAGGGATTTGAAGTCCATCAGATGTTATTAAAAATCCTGATTTTTTCCTGTCTGGGTATCCTTGAACAACTTTCTTAATTTTTCGGAATTTTAACTTTTTGTTTTCTCAAACAAAGACTGATTTTGTTTCCTGTCTGACATTGTCTAGTCCTGTCTGTTATCATCATGGTGGAATTTAAATGAAACTCAGTGACTGGCACATTGGCACTCACATAATATTGACTCCCCCACCCACTCCAGCCTCAGTTTCCTAACAAAAAATACAATATTAATGTTATTGGTCAATTTATGGCTTATATGACCTGTATTTTCAAACTCTTTGTATAAATATTAATTGCCAATTCCCATACAGAAATCCTGTAAAAACCATCCAGATTTTATAGAGATAATGAGAAACTGAGCTTTAGGATAGTGAACTCCTCCCTCAGGGTAAGTCAGTGAAGCAAACCCAGAGCTGGGTTTCTGAGTCTAGGGCACTTGCTCTCCTGTCTTCTTTCTTCTCAGGCTATGCAGCCCAACTATAGTTCTCTATTCTACCTTAACAGCAAAGAAAATTTGTGGGCCTAGAGAAGTTTTCAGAGATTTTGTTTTTAAAATGGGAAAAGCAATCCGAGCTCTAGTACATTAAGAAAACTTTGTATGCCGTGTCCCTGTCTTAGAGATGCACCTTACACATTTGTGTAGAAAGTCAATGACAAGTCCTGCTCTTTCAAATATTAGCATTTTCCAAATTTATCCGATGACAAGCTTTCTTTCCAAAATGATTTCTATTAATCCCCTTCATGATACCAGCATTCCATGGAATGCAGTGTAGGAAATGCCGGGATAGAGAAATTCTTTAAAGTTTAATACTTTGGTTTTCTCCTGAGAAAAGACTATGATCCTCAATGTTTGGGTTTGTCTGGCACTCCAGCCTCGTAGAGTGTGTATCAGAGCAGCTCACCTATGAGTTCAGTCTTTGTTTTTTGCTCTAAAAAAGGTTATTATGCACCTCATGATTACCAAGTCTCCATGCTTGTTCTATCTCCTTGCCTCTCCTCCTTGCTGTCTTTCTTTAAAGCACAGCTCTCTCCATTACTTCACCATTGACTTTTCCACCATGTGCTGTATTCTGCCTTACGCCTAGTGGGTTCAGCTGTGTGGTAGCGGTGGAAGGGAAGAAGTGGTGTTGGTTTACAAAGATGGTCCAATGAAAAAAGGGAATTTCAAGGAATTGATGGCATTGGGGACAGGAATAGGACAGAGAAAAGCTGTTTACCTTGAAGGTTGTCTGTGAACAAATAGGAGAAGAAGCAGAAAGGAACAGAGGTGGGCAAAGATCTCTCTCAGGGACGGGGCAGGGAAGGGGGCCATTGTGGGAAGCTCGCATTTTACTTTGTTTAGCTATATGGAGTTACAATAAATTTGGAGTTCAAACTTTTCCTTCGGAAAAATAAAGGGGGATGATTTGATCAAGCATTATCTAGTGATGTTATTTGGAATAATGTTTAATTATATTAGAAATATTCTCACTGTCCTCTATATAGGCCTCCCTAAAATTATAGGTTTTATAAATATCGGGTCCAGTTTTCTTCCAGAGAACTGTATTCATTATTTTCTGCAAAAATATGAGTCCCCCAACCTGAATTCTAATTTATAGAGCATGTAAAATGCTAAATTTGCATGTGGTAGGGGTGGAAATCAAAGTTTGCCCCTTTCCCTTTATGCCAAATTTGATGAATAAATACATAACTCTGTGTGTGCCATCGTTGTGAAGCCCATAGCCATTGGAAGTCTTCAATCTCAGGAAGAACCTAAAGTTTCTTCTGTGTGAAAATGAAAAGTAATGATTTTTATTGCCTTTAAGATGGTCTTTTAACTCAGGAGATCACAGCATTTGCTGCTTCAACCTCCCATTATCTTAGTTTAATTTCATAATAACCTACTAAGTTAAGAATAATTAGGCCCTCTCTAAAAATGTGAAAAATGAACTTCAGAGAAGCTACATAATATACTAAAGAGGTGATGCTAGCGACGTGCAACCCAGTGTGGTCTAAGTCCCTATCCTGCGGGGGGTGTATAAAATACTTAGAGCAGTGCCTGGTGTGGGCAGAGTGAGATGAATGAATGTTGGTTTCCATTCCATTTTATTTTTTATCTCATGGGCAGTAAATAAACATCCTGCTGATGTAAAGTTCGGATGTTGAACTGGTACTGGCTTTCAGCTACCTCTGCCCATTGCCATGAATTCATGAGTTCAGTAAACTCAGTCACTTCAACTTACTGGGAAAAAGAAGGGGTGGGGGGCAGAGCACTCTCTGGCATAGAGGGATCAATAACAAGTCTTTCTCTCTCCCTGTCCCTCTCCTTCTCTCTCTCTCTCTCTCTCTCTCTCTCTCTCTCTCTCCCTGTCCCTGTCTCTCTCCCGCTCCCTCTCTCTCTCCTGCACTCTCTGTTCACTAAATAGAAAAGGCTTTGAATTACTTTCATTGGGAGTGTGGGTTCAATGAGAGCAAATTTATGAAATCATTCTCTAATTTATTTTGAAAATATAACTTTTGCTCATTAAAAAGCACAGTCCAACATTCCAATTAAGCAAAATAGATGCCGTACATTCAGCTTACGGTTCTTGTGCTTCATCTTTGGATGCCGTGCCCTGGCACTGATGAGGCTTTGGAATGCAGACAGTAAAAGCGGTGGAAGTCGCTGAGCAAAATTGCTATTAGCAGTTTAATCACTTGTGTTAAATGCTATTGATATAATACAAAGTGGGGGCGATATTCCTCCTGGAGTGCAAAGGCTTCACCAGTTTTGTAAGCATAAGACATTTTCTTCAGCAGAGTATTTGGGTTTCAATCTTAGGTCTGTAAATAATATCTACCTATATATAAAAGTTCCTATATATAAAAGCCCAGTGACCATTATGGTGGAACTACCAGAATGACCGGTTACTATGTTGTGAACTGACCACCAGGGGGCAGACACTCAATGCAGGAGCTGTTCCTTGGTGGTCAGTACTCTCCCACAGTGGGAGCACCGCTCAGCCAGAAGCCGGGCTCATGGCTGGTGAGCACAGCGCTGTGGCAGGAGCCTCTCCCTCCTCCACTACAGTCCCTCCCTGACTGTGACAGCCCCCAACTGTGAGAGGGATGTCTGACTGCTGGCAGGCTGAAATCCCCCGACTGGTCCTGGACTGTTAGAGGGTGCAGGCTAGGCTGAGGAACCCCCTCAGCCCCAGTGCACAAATTTCATGCACCAGGCCTCTAGCAAATAAATAATATAGTCAAGTACAGTGACTCATAAGTGGAATAAGACAGTGTGTATCACTGATCCCATGATGTGTGATCGCATATTTATATTGCTTCTCAGGACTAATGATTATTGTATTACCCAGTAGTTGAATAACAAATTGTTCAGTTTTATTATGTTTGTAGGTAGTTCTGCTTTATTTTGTTCAAATCATGAGCCACCGTCCCCTATCCCCCCAGTACCCTGCTTTGCTTTGTCCCTGGAATTGTAATGTATCATGTTACAGTTAAGTGTTTCACCATTTGGAAGAACAGAAAGGCCTTCCTAGACTTCTGGGAGGACCGGCCTTTTGTTTGTTCTGCTTCAAACACATTTGCTTTCATTATCTGTAAACTAAACTTTAACCCAGAAGACCAAAAAGATTCACTGCTTCAAAATCAAAATCAACCTTACAGAGCCTAAGCATCTCCCTTAGTTCAGCATGTGGTATTAGACTGGTGCTGACCAGAGGTTTAAGTGTCTGATACAAACAAATGCATTCAATTTGACTTCTACCCTTGAGATGCCTCTGGATTTCTGGCTTTAATAAAGTTTTTTACTGTGATATTAAAACGAAAAAAAAAAAACGGGGGGAAAAAAAGGAATAGAACAGATAAGAAAAGAAGGAAGGAAGATACCAGAATTCCTTTTTACGCACAGGATAGGATAGTGATGGAGAAGTCATGACAACACGTGTAATGAACGCATTTACACGTGTTGTCATGACTTCTTCTGTCCCTTTGGAAGATATTGTTCAATCACAACACTTTCCCCCAAACAACAGTTTTTGTACGTTTGAACAGTACCTGGCATTTAAGAGCGTCTTAATTAGACGCTTATGCTGTTTCCTGAACTTACTTTGAAGCTCTCTGTGAGCAAGCAGTCACCGTATCTGCCTCATTAGGGAAATAAATCCAATGAAAGGACATTGAAAACAGTTAAACTTTTAAACACTTAAAACCCTTAGAGAAAGCTTCATTACATATGGTTGTTTGTCTTCCATTTAGATATCTGAGAGAGGGGGATTGTGAAACAAGGTGGTAGAAGCAGCTAGAAATGCAGAGTATAGACCTATATGAGGCCGAGTTGAGTTAGGAAAACAGTAAAGTGTCAAAGACCAATGAAGGGTCAGAAAGGGTCATTTTTACTCCCTTTTTTTAAAAAAAATTTTTCTTATTGATTTCAGAGAGGAAGGAGAAAGAAAGAAAGATAGAAACATCAATGATGAGAGAGAATCATTGATTGGCTGCCTCCTGCATGCTCCCTACTGTGTATCAAGCCCACAACCCCGGGCGTGCGCTCTTGACTGGAATCAAACCCAGGACGCTTCAGTCCACAGGCCAACATTCTAACTCCTCAGCCAAATCAGCTATGGCCATTTTTACTTTCTTTTCATATTTTTTAATACTTCACTGTAAAGGGGAAAGAACACAGGCTTTCGAGTCCGTTAAATTCACTTTCCCCCCTACTTATTTGCTGTGTGATCTTAAATGAAATTGTTACATATCCCCTTATCCAGTCTGCAAAGATATTTTTGAGGAAAATCATATGATGTAACATAGGTAACAGATTGTCCGTATGTTAATATTCAGTGAAGACTTTGGAGGACGGGCTGAGGCACTAAACAGCAGCTATTAGAAACAGCTGGCATAGAAATAACATGGAATAGAAATACAGCTATGCCCCAAACTGGTCTGTCGCATCTCTGGCTTGCCCTTTTAAAATGATCTAAACTGCTTTCGTGCCTCCCCATACTGTCAGTTTCTACATAGTTGAAAGCAAATCCGGACATCTGCATTGCTTTGGTATTCAGAAGCATCTAGTTCTGCATCTGCATCTGCAAATGCATTCTCAAAGAAAGGTTTTCTTTGTAGACTTGTTGCTACATTGCCCTTTTCAGGTTTTTAAAATGTGTTGTGAAGGTCTTCCTTTTTCTCTATTGGGGAGGGTGGGAGCAGTAGAGGGAGGGGCAGAGCGGGTAGAGAAAGACAGGGAAACTGCTTCCTTTGATAAATGGCATGAATTTCAGTGGCTCAGGGGCTCTAAAATCTTTCATTTTTTGAGCTTGGGAAATGTGAAAAGTTTTATTCTTCTGGATGTTTGTTGTAAATGTTCTTGTATGTTATTAAGAGAGGTACTTTTTGAAGTGAAGCCAAGCTAAAACTGTCTTACACACTGAAAAGCAAAGCTGTTCTAAGGGAACGTGTTCAGCTGTTTTTCTCTAGGAATCTAGGTATAAGCTAATTAGTAATAGGTTTGCTCATTACCAAGTTCTGCTCATGTTTATAGTTATACAGGCATTGTCAGAGGATTCTTTCATTTGAGTCACACCGTCTTCCTTCTGACCCAGCTTAGGGCTACAGGTCTGCAGGGTGAAGCTAAGTATTTGCATATTGGCGTCACTGGGGACTTGTGTGGGAAGGCTTTTGTTTTGCCTGATTTCACAAGGTGCAAGAGTTCACTTATCAGCTGGAAGATAAATGAACCCAATACTATTTTTCACTCTTTTCCACCTACTTCCAGACCTCTTTCCTTTTAGATTGGCTTCTGCCTGTTCCTTTGAGTTCCTCCTTCTGCCAAACAAAAAGTAGATGAGACCTGCTGCTAAAATTTTATTGAGGTCCCGTGGGAGTGTTTCACTCTTGAAAAGGCAGAGAGAGTCCTTGCACAGTCTCTCCCTGCAGGAGATGTGATCTATCTCACAGAGTAGTTAAGCTTCACTCCTGCTCGCCTCCTCATACCGGGGCACCGAATGGTGCTCTTCATGAAAAGAGAAAGTGGTTAGGAATTCTGTAGAGAACCCTGCTTTTGAATGCAGCCTCTGCTACTCCCTAGTCATGTGACAAACCTCAGATTTTCCTTCTCTAACCTCTAGTGCCCTCACCTGTAAAATAGAGTTGATATGGACTAATACACATATATATATATATATATGTACATATATATGTACATATGTGTGTGTGTGTATGTTTATATACTTACTCAGTATATACACTGAGTATAATACCTGACACATTAAAAAGTACTCAATACATAGTAGCAATGAATTTTTATATTTGAGCATTGCATATTATATCCTATCTTTTTCACTGATAATTTTTGTGTAATTAGCAGTTACTCAACTTCATTGTAAGCTTCTTTAATGCAGTATTTATGACTTAGCTTCAAATCATTTCTTTGGACTTATTAAAAATACTAGAGGCCTGGTGCACAAAAATTTGTGCACTGGCGGGGGAGGGGAGTTAGGGGGGTGTCCCTCAGTCCCACTTGTGCCCTCTCACAGTCTGGGAACCCTCGGGAGATAACCACCTGTTGGCTCAGGTCCACTCCCCGGGTGGCTGATGGCAGGCCCCTCCCTCATCAAACGGGAAACCCAGGTGGGCCAGCCAATCGCTGCTGCCCCGCCCGGCTGTCCCGGGTAAGGTTGCACATGGGGCGCCTGGGCAAGCCATCCCATCGCTGCTGCCCCTCCCGGCCGCCCTGGGTTGGGTCACACACAGGGACACCTGCCGCCCCGGGTCGCAGATAGCAGGCCTGGATGGCGGCAGGGCAGGCAGGATGGCACTGTCCCGCCCTTCCTGCAGTATGCAAATTAGCCGCCATCTTTGTTGGTGGTTAATTTGCATATCATGCTGATTAGCCAATGGAGGCGTAGCAAAGGTATGGTCAATTACCATGTTTGTCTATTATTAGATAGGATATTTTGATTCTTAGCACAGACCTGAGTTAGGATATTCTATTCTATTTATTTCTAAACATGTCTCAAATTGTAATATAGAAAACATGATTGCTTTTGTTATAAATAATGAGGACATACTTTGACCTACATACCTTTTGATATAACTAACATTTATTGAGGGCCTTACTTATACTATGTGCATTGCATGTGATACCTCTTCATCTTCAACAACCCTCCTGGAAGGAAGGTCATTATCAACTTTATGGCTGGAGAGGAAATTAGGGTCTAGAGAGATTAAATAATAACCTAAATCAACTGGACTTGAGTAGCTACAAGATTAAAACATCAGCCTGTTTAACTGCTAAACTCATTGTCTTTCACTACACTATGCTGCTGCTCCATATCCAAAAGTAATGTTAAAGTGACTTTAGCCCTAGCTGGTTTTGCTCAGTGGATAGAGCGTCAGCCTGTGGACCGCAAAGCATCCCGGGTTTGATTCCGGTCAAAGGCCTGGGTTGCAGGCTAGATCCACAGTGTGGGGTGTGCAGGAGGCAGCTGACCGGTGATTCTCTCTCATCGTGGATGTTCTATTGCTCTCTCCCTCTCCCTTCCTCTCTGAAATCAATAAAGATATATTTTTCTAAAAAAATAAAGTGACTTTACATCAGAACAGACAGGGTTATTCCAAACTGTAATGGTTTATGTCGACAAAATATACTTCTCATTTATGTTACACATCTACTATAGGTCATTATTCTGCAACCCAGGCTGAAGAAACTGTCCCTATATTATAATATGAATGTCTTAAGGCAGTGAGAAATATAACAAAGATAAGACTTTTAGGTGACTCTTAGAGCTTCTAGTCAGAAGTGGCATATATTATTTCTGCTCCCAGTCAATTGACCAAAAACAAATCACATTGCCAATCTCAACATGTGTGACACAGGGAAGTATATTTCTCAGATAAGGAGGGCAGTGATTATTTGGGAATAATAATAAATCTACCAGAATATTATATGTGATTTACTTATTTGCCTAGCTAATTTGTTTTACTGCATCTTATATAAAAATATGTTTGTATTCCCTGAAGTGCACACCACTGATGGTGGTAGGAGACAGTCCAAAGAGGGCTCAGCAGAAGACAGACTCACCATTGATTTGGCATGTCCAATGTTTTACGGTGTTACTGGGGATTGATACCAGGCCTTTATGTTGGCAGCATTCATATACAGGGACTGTCCCATCAATGCCAAGTTTGTTTTTTCACTGCTCTAATCTTTTAGCATACCAGCAGTTTGATAAATGATTGTTTTGCATCTTACAGAAGCCAATGGAGCTAAAATTATATTTCTGAGCTAGAATTGCATTTGTATTTTCAACCAAGCTAATGGTATGGAGGTGAGTGTGTTGTGTCTTAGCATTGGCACCTACACATCTTCCTTTCTCCTCACTGATTCCATCATAGGAGCACTACGTTGGCTTCACTGGCAGAATAAATATGAGAAGATCAATAATAGGAAGATAAGCATAGTGTTAACTGGAGAGTAAAATCAGAGAAAAATCTTTGATGTGATTTTCTTCAAGTACTTTCTTGTCCCATCATTATTTAGTTCTATTTCTTCCTTTAAAAGAGAAACCTAAGTTCATTTTTCCCACTACCTCATCAACTATTCTAATCTTGGTTTTTAACATCTCAAACTCTAACACTATGTATGCCTCTTAGCCTTTCCCCCTGCCTCTAGTAGCTTCCTCTGTCCTTAGTCATGAATGGAATCAGAAACAACTAGATTCTTTTAAGAACCAAATTTATAGTATGTGGTAACAGATCATGTGGATATAAGTCATAGCAGCTCCAATAAAAGCTCCATCCCCATCTGCCTTACCTGATAACAGCTGTCTTATGTCCATCTCTCCCACCCCTGCCTACCCAGTCCTTTGAAACCTCATCTTCAGCTTTCTGTTCTAGCATAGCAATTGCTTGTTCAATTTTGCATACTTCCTCCACCTTCATGTCAAAACTTGTCAGTCTTTTTTAATCTTCATTTTCAATTCTGAAGTATTTAAGTCTTACAAGAGCATATACATGACATTGTAAAGAATAAGACAAAAATAATAAGGAAAAAAATGGCTCTTGGTCTTTGCCTTCAAGTTCTGTCAGTCTCTAAAGATTGTTCTTCTGGCCTGGTCCCGTTTTGACCATTTGCACTGTCATCCCTCTAGTCCTCCTGGGAGCTCCCCTGTTCCTGCAGCTTTACCCTCTGGCTTTTGTTCTGTATGCTCGCTTCTGAACCCCCAAGGACGGATTTACCTTGAATATATCCGGACTACTCTTCCAAAAATTCTGCTTTGATCCATCAGTGCTGCCCTCCTAAGTTCAAAACCTAACATTGTTTCTCTGTTCTCTATTGAGTCAAACCTGAACACTCGCTCTTCCATGAAATTCCTCCATGAAGTGAGTCTGACATACATAAAATTCTTAGTTTTTCTTAGCTTTATTTTTTCTTTAAATATGCTTTTATTGATTTTAGAGTGAGAGATAGATGAAGAAAGCGAGAGAGAGAGAGAGAGAGAGAGAGAGAGAGAGAAAGAGAGAGAGAGAGAGATTAATTGATAAACATTGATAAGCTGCCTCACATACATACCCTGAGTGAGAGATCAAACTGACAACTTGGGGATGTGCCCCCAATGGGGAATCAAACCAGCGATTTTTTGGGTGCATGGGACAATGCTCAACCAACTGAGCCACACTGGTCAGGGCCTAGCTGTTTTTTTTAGCTGACTTTCAGTTGAGGTAAATGTCCATTCTTTTCTATTTATGATTTTAAGCACATTCCTATCTAGTTCATATTTTTCCTCCTAACCCTATCATGCTCCCTCTAACACGGTGTGGTAGGAGGAGTGGAGACTTCAACAGAGGGAAAATTTGGCTTTTAATCTTGACCCTCATAACTTACTAGCCATGTAACTTTTGTCAAATATGTATCACTTATCATTTAGATAATCATTTCTATCCTCTATCTATCAATGGGATTATTAATACTCTGCAGCATTATTGAGAGAGTTAGGCAATGGATTCTCTAAAGGATGGGACTTATTGTTGACAGTCTAAAAATTGAATTTCGTAAATATTCTTTCCTCAGTCCTATAGAAAAACCTTGTGAGAAAGTCTTTCTAATTTTATTCTTCAGGCTAGGACTTTATTATATAGAGAAAGGGAATTATGGAATGGGTTTGAACAGGGAACAGGAAATATAAGATCTTAGTTTGGAAAGGTCACTCAGACTTTTATGTGTGGGAAGGACCAAAGGGAATTGGGACTGGAGGCAGCTGCAGAAGTAGCGGGCGCTTCCCTCCTTAAACCATGTCGTGACGGTGACAGTGGCGGTTTGCCCCCCTTGCTCTACATCTCATGCACAGCTGAACACAGCACTATCTCCGGGTCCCTCCCTGAGGCTTCAAATAGAACCGGACTGACTAACCCAAGCATAAATGTTAAAGTTAATAAAGGCAAGGAGTTCAGAAGTTGGAAGAAATAGTAATTAGCAGACTGAGGAATTACAGAACAATTTCAGGAGGAAATTGCAGTTACTTGTGTGGGAAGGGCAGCACAGGCTGCAAGCTATGTGAGAGGAATGAGTTTGTATTTTTGCCTCCAAGGGTCTTCTAGTCCATCGATTATGCTTTAATAAGGCTATCGATGCAGAATGAATTCACCAAGTCAATTATTTGAGCATATGAATGGAAGTTGAAATAGGAGGCAGGCTGAAGACCAATAACAAAAATAAACACCCCCAAACCCAAAAATGGACCACTGAGGATGTGTTCTATACATCCAATCATTCAATGCTTTTCTGTTTGGAGGAGGAAGATGCTGGGAGGTGAGAGAAGGGTTGGGACAGGTCTCAGACCAGGCAGGGTAACAAAAGCATCATTTAGAAGGAAAGTAAAAGAGGGGGAAAGAAAACATTCTGTGACTGACTGATGAGGAGAATAAGTGAGGCAGGGGTGTATGTTGATGGAAAAGACAGTAATTGCAACACTATATGAGCCCATATAATTTGCATCCTACTGGTTTATAATGTGATTTGAAATAATAAAGATGCTGCACAGAAGTTTCTGAAATCACCTACTACTCCGCACAGAGGAAACTCTAGGATATCATTGGATGAGATGGCTGCCCTCAGTAATTATCAGAGTCTGAAATGAGTCTGACAGGCAGAAGAGAAATAGCAATATAAACACCAGCAGGAGTCAATGAACACACCTTTATCACAGCTTACTGCATTCCCGGATTTAATTGCTTTTGTTTTTCAGTGTCTTTTTAAATAGCTCATTTCTCAGAGATGGCAACTTTTTCAGAAGGAACAGTTTACTTGAAAGGAGTCTCATGAGGTTAAGAACTCTATGGCAAATTCCAAGGTCTTTTATGGTCTACAGAAGCCGCCTATGAGTGTGTTTAGTTTGTCAGCTCAATCCTAAGCAAGTGGAAGCGACAGTGTATTCTGTCTACCTTCACTTCCTCATTACACAAATGTGAATAGAATGAAGAGATCTTGTCACAGGACTTTCAGCGTGCGACTATCAAGCTGGGATTCAAACTCAGGTCTCCTGGCCCTGGAATGAAGTCCACAGAACTGTGGCTACATCACACTGTCCCTTTGTGGATGTTCAAAGACCTCTGTGCCTGGAGCTCCAGCACAGGACTCCCCACCATACAGTGTTTCTTGTTGGACTGCAGGAGATGAAACCATGATGAATAAGTGATTAAGTGAATGTATAGGTTTTGAAGGGCATTTCTTAACACCCACGCTGATTTTTCCTTACAGCCCTGAAGGTTGCAGTGCCTTTAGCCTACAATCAAAATCAATTTAGATAGAAGCAATGTGTCTGATGGAGAACAAATGTCTGACTCCCTATAATATGGAAGGTGTGGTTGAGGGGGAGGCCACCTGCTGGCAACAGCCCTTGTTGCTGCCACACATGCATGTGGGAGTCTGCTAATTGTTAGCTTTGACTGTTGCCACACTTACGTCTCAGCCTCACATTTTAGTTCATGACTATACACAGCCCTTTGTAGTCTTTGGAGCACACTCCGTAGCACCTTTGGCGAGTAGTGTAACCTTCCTGAGCCTCAAACCCTTATAATGAAAGGCTAATATGCAAATTGACCAAACAGCAGAACGACTGGTCCCTATGATGCATACTGACCACCAGGAGGTAGACGCTCAATGCAGGAGCTGCCCCTTGGTGGTCAGTGCGCTCCCACAGGGGGAGTGCCACTCAGCCAGAAGCTAGACTCACAGCTGGCGACCATAGCAGTGGTGGCGGTAGGTAGCCTCTCCCACTTCCGTGGCAGTCGGACATCCCCCGAGGGCTCCTGGACTGCAAGAGGGTACAGGCTGCACTGAGGGACCGCCCCCCCTCCCCCCGCGCTCAAATTTCGTGCACCGGGCCTCTAGTTTTTTATAGAAATTGGAACAAGGGGTCCCAGTTTGCTGAGTTGTAGCAAGAAGCATATAAAAATGTAGGTGATGCCTAAGCATGATGCCTTATCTCTTGATGGGAGTAGATAAACATTGATCTTCTTTTTCTATATTTCATAGAAACAAGCTACTCAAGAATAGCACATATGGCCTGGTTGGTGTGGCTTAGCAGTTGTGCAACTCAATAAAAATATATTTTAAAGATAAACAAATCAATGAAGTGTTTAAAATAAATACATAAAAATATAATTTTTTTAAAAAAGAATAGTATTTACAACACCTCCAACATCCTTACTGCTGCCCTCAAATTATCCAAGATGAGAGCTCTTTCCCCCTCCTTGTAAACCCAAGGTATTTACTGTTTGGAATCAAATGTTATACTTACTGAGAATATTTTTTGTAACCTATTCATAATTTTAATATTGTTCCCTCTTCTAGGAAAGTCAGGGACTATTGTCCTCAAGTCTCCTAAATTCCCACAGTACCTAGCAAAGAGCAAGGCCCTTAGCAGCCTTCATGAAATGTTTATCAGCTGCCTGAATTTGTAGAGAGTGAGCAGAAGATAAGAGCACAGTTTGAAGTCTGTGTTTCTCTGCTAGGCTGCGGTTCTGCCTGCAGGGCGTTTGGCTGTTAGGATCTTGGATTTAGATTGGCTATGGGTGAGAGGGGCACAGAGCCAGGGCTGAGTTTTGGGCAAGAAGGAAATAGTGCTGCTGAAACCCATCATGCCAGCTTGTTAGCTCCATACCCCTGTACAGAGTGTCAATGTAGAATTTGCCAAATCCATAGAGAATTTTTATGAGTTTATTTGAGCCAAACTGATGACATATGCTGGGAAGCAAGATCTCAAATGCTCCAGAGAGCAGGATGTAGTTTCTCTTAGGCATCTGAGATGAAGGAGGGAATGTAAGGAAGACTACCTGAATGTGGGAGGAAGCAAGAGGGGCATTGGGTTACACAATAGTTATCCTTAAGTGCTCTCTTAAGGGTGACACCTATTAGAAGTAGGGGTCTGAAAAGGGGCATTTCAAAGGTGTGTTCAGAAACAACAGACAGGGCTTCCTCTAGGCAAAGATAAACCTTGTTGTAAAGGATTTATAGGCTTAGGCATGACTCCCCACCATGACCAGTCCCATTAGGAATTTATGATCAAAGCACCCTGTGAAGTTACTTTCCCTAGAACTCCTGTTATCATTTAAAATAGGTTATCTTTCTCCTCTACAGAACCCATTCAGAGATGTCTTTCACAATTCCTTGAACATAGTAACTAATCAATATTTTTGTAATCAGTGAACAGAGCCATGCTACATTTGTTCTTTACGTTAGAATGGTAGGTCTGCATGCTTTAGTTATTCATTCAGTAAATCTCATTGAGCACCTACTATGTACCAGACACTGTTCTAAGGGCTTTTGTTCTAGTGAACAATACAGACAAAAATCCCAGACGTGCTGGGGCTTACATTTCAAGTAAAAATAAATAGGAAGTGTTATCTTGTCATGCCAGGTGATGCTGTGTGTGTGCTATGTGGAGAGGACAAAGCAAGCATAAGGGCGTAGAGATTATGCGTTCAGGGTAGAGGGGAGAATGGAGGGTGCTATTTTAAATAGGATGGTCTAGGAAGGCCTCGCCGAGAAAGACATTAGGAGGTGCGACACCAACCTGAGCAATTCCCTGGAAAAAGGCAGGAACCTGTATGGCATTTTCAGGACAGCCTGGTGTAGCTGGAGTGGAGTAAGGATGTGATAGGCTAGGAACTGCAATCCTGCAATACCCAGCAGCTCAGCCTAAGGACTTGTCGGCACTCTTCAGTGGATTCCTAAGAGTCGGGTGAGGTTGCAAGCTCCACACAGTAATCAGGTGCTACAGTGCTGTTCATCCATTAATTCATTTATTCCTTCTTTCATCAATTAATTATTTAATGAATACTTAGCACTTTTAATTAGAGTTTACATTTATTGAATACGTGCTATATGCTAATAAGTGTGCATTTTTAAGTAACCTTCATAACAAGCTAATAAAGTAGCTATTTTTACGCTGCCATTTCCAGATGAAGAAACAAGTGCATCAAAAGTCTTTTTAAAACAAGATACCTGTCTTCAGAATCCTCTTGTGATCACTACACACATAGAGTGCAAGATAATTTATAAGTCCTATGGCTCAACCAAGTTGGGAGAATTTAGATAAAAGAGCAAATTCCAGTTCCTTCCCTGGATTTCTTTTTATCTTGAAAATATAATTGTGGCGACAGTATTTCTTCTGTGTTCTTTGTGTCTCTAAAAAGACCAGACACGTGTCAAGGTTTCTAAGTGCCAGTCCTCCTCTTCCCACAAGAAAATGTCATGTAGTTTAGAAGTACTATCATCTTCACATCTTAGCCGAGCGGAGTTCCTGGAAAGTCAGAAAGTGGCCCTGCCATTTCAGCTTGACAGTTTCTTTAAACTTCACAGGGCTTCACTGCTAAAATGAAATGTGGAGAAAGCTGGTCCCTTATGTTTCAGAAGAAACTTAGGGGGAGTGTAAATTTTTAGAAAATAAATGGACTTTAATAATTGAGTTTGGTGCTTCATTGCATTTAATACAGTTCCACAATCCCTATCTGATTAATTATTTATGCTCCTTGCCTATTAATCTGCTTTAAAAAGAAACTTGCTCCTCCTTCTCATTACCATTTACTAGTCATATCAGCCGCCTACTGTAGGTAATAAATGTCTTGACTTCACCATTTATAAAATGCTGTCTCAACACCCCTGGGAGTGGGAGGAGGAGCTGGTGAGTGGAATTAACTGGTAAATAATTCAACAGTACTTTGCCACATGAAGTGTTTTGGACATTCTACAGGGGTCCTCAAACTCCGGCCCGTGGGCCACATGCAAATACAAATATTGTATTTGTTCCCGTTTTGTATTTTTACTTCAAAATAAGATATGTGCAGTGTGCATACGAATTTGTTCATAGTTTTTTTTAAAACTATAGTCCGGCCCTCCAATGGTCTGAGGGACAGTGAGCTGGCCCCCTGTTTAAAAAGTTTGAGGACCCCTGGTAGATTCTATGAAGAGACTGGATCTGGCTTCCGCTCAGAGTTGAGTTTCAACAATGCAGTTACTGCCTATGGGCCACATCTTCTGGAAGGCAAGGGCATAATTCTCCAAAATGATTCTTTCATAATTTTGCTTTGCTAAAATACTGATTGTGTTATCAGTATGTGACACATCTCACCAAAAACACCCAGTTGTATTTGTGTTGTGGGGCATTTTAAATATTTCATCAATAGTCACCAAATCAACATAGGCTGATTATGGCCAGTCTGTTGGTGGAATATTCTGCATGTTGCTTTTCAGCCTTTCTTGTCTAGAAGGGAAAAAAAAGTTACCGCCATTTTCTATCCTGCAGTGTGTATACACCAAGCCCAACACTGCTTAGGCCTTTATAATCAATGCAACAAATCATTTGTCTTGCTTCTTTTTTTTTCCAACTGTACATACTGAATAATTTTCCTATTTTAAATTATACCCTTAACTACCAATCAGAAGCCATAATACAGCCCTAGATGGTTAGCTCAATGGTCAGAGCATCAACCCTTGGACTCAAGGTTCTCTGTTCTAATTCTGGTCAAGGGCATATAACCCTGATTGCAGGCTCAATTCACAGCCCTTGGTTGGGGCATGTGTGGGAGGAAACCAATTGACATGCCTCTCTCACATCAATGTTTCCCTGTTTCTCCCCCTCCCTTCCACTCTCTCTAAAAAATCAATGGAAAAAATACCCTCAGGTGAGGATTAACAAAACAACAACAATAACAACAAAAGAAACCTTAATTAGATGAGAGAACTAAGACTTAGTTGACAACATTCAAACCAGAAAAAAAAGTAATAATATTTTAGTCTTCTGATGGGTTAAAATTTAAGTTTTTTTGGGTTTTCAGAAAGACTGAAGTCTCAAAAGAATCTCAAGGGCTGCTGAAATTCTTTAATTCTAAAAACTGAGAAAATGGATTTTATAACAAAGATTTTTTCCCCCAGTCACCAGAGATCTATAATTTTACTCATTTGTTCTGGATCTTTGTTATTAACTAATAATTATTCATTCCAAAATATAATGCTAGCATATCACCAGACAAAATCAGCACAGATGAGATTCAGTGTAGGATATTAATCCCAGCTAACTCCTAGAACAACCTTGTGTAAATGCCTGGTCTCTGCTGTTTTTGTTTTTTTGTTTTGTTTTTATCTTGCTTCTTATTTCACATTTATAACTCTTAGTGGTGCTCAAGGAATTATTATTTCCAGTAACAAAGAATTTTTTATATTAGAAAAGAAGTTCACACACACAAAAAAACGGTAACTAACACTTAAGCCAAAGTTTTTAAAAAATGTATAAACTATAGGTCGGCAAACTATAGCACAGGGGCAAAATCTTTTCCACCAACTCTTTTTGTACAACTTCTTTTGTAGTTGATCTTTTACGTTTTTAATTAAAAAAATAAAGAAAGTAATATTTTGTGAAACATAAAAATGATATAATGTTAAAATTTCAGTGCCTGTAAAGAACGTTTTATTGGAACACACCACGTCCGTTTACTTATGTACTGTCCATGACTTCTCCCATCCAATAATGACAAAGCTGAGTAATATATGACAGGACCACAGCACTGCAAAACCTAAATATTTACTCTGCACTTTATATAAACAAGAAGGCTGGTGCATGAATTTGTGCATCAGTGAGGTTCTTCTGCCTGGCCTGCAAAATCAGGCTGAAACTCGCTCTCCAACCTCCACTGAGGGGTCCCAGATTATGAGAGATTGCGGGCTAGGCCGTGGGATCCCACCGGTGCACAGTGGGGACCAGGGAAGGACGTGGGAGATTGGCCAGCTGGGACGGGACTGCGGGAGGTCTCTTGGGCATGTCTGGCCTGTTTCACTTGGTTCTGATCGGCTGGACCCCAGCAGCAAGCTAACCTACAGGTCAGAGAGTCTGCCCCCTGGTGGTCAGTGCACGTCAGAGCGAGCGGTTGAGCAGCCTTAGCATATCATTAGCATATTACACTTTATTGGTTGAATGGATGACCAGACACTTAGCATATTAGGCTTTTATTATATAGGATATTTGCTGATCCCTAGTATAGCCTATCATTAGAATTCTATATATTGATGGATTGCATACTTGTAATAACTAAAATTGCCTTTATCTAGAGAAAAAAAAAAGTTATTCATGTATTCTCTCTTTCTCTATGGAAAAGAAATGCAGGTTAGCACTCAAATGAAGTTATTATGAAAAAATGATTATTATTAGGTAAAAAATAAAAAAAGGGATGGTACTAACATACATGATATCCCTTTGTGTCATAGTTCATGCTTTTT
>NW_006290677.1:1778721-1790920 GCF_000327345.1 Myotis davidii | reverse complement strand
TGCAGGATGTATTTAGGCGACCCCTGTGAAAGGGTTGTTCGACCCCCAAAGAGGTCACGACCCACAGGTTGAGAACCACTGTATACTGTATCCTTCAGGCAACAGAGAGCCAACAGATTGAGAGGGGCAAGGCATGGCTACCTGTGCCCTTCAGAAAAATACCCCAGCAACAATGTAGGAGATGGGCTGGTGGAGAAAGAAACCAGAAAAGGAGGCTGTAACTATATTCCTGTTGAGAGGTGAGGGTCATTGTGATCATGAAGAAGTGACTGCAAAGGAATAGGTTGTATTGTTTCCTGTTTTTATTTTAAAATCAGCTTGAGCCTTGCTAATGGTTCTGAACACTTCAGATTTTAAATCATGGGGCAAGGAGAGGGTTAGGAGGCAGAGGGGAGTCCTGCTGGTGATTTTAGTGGTTGGTATTAAATACAATTTAATAGCATTGTATTTAATTTTTGTCCTGTGTTCATATGTAACATTCTGTGGAACCTTGTGTGTTTAATTCCATGATGGGCAGTGGCCCTACACCCAGTCTGAGGGACTACTTTGCTCTGGCAACCCTGGTTCTGGCTTTCCTGATACTGCTCCCTCTTGGGACAGGCCTCGGAGGCCAGCTTGTAGCAGATGTATAAATCTGCCAGGAAGACTATGCGGGTTTTGTTCAGAGGGGTGCCCAGATATGTTGGGACCTGGGGGTAGAGGCGGGGCTCTGTGCCACACAGCAGTGGTGCTGCAGCTCTCTTCAGGTAGCCTCAGGAGCTCACACCTTACGTGATTCACACCTTAGGTGATTACTTGCCAGGTGTGCAATTCAGCCACTGCCAACTTTCAATGCCTGGGCCGCAAAGCCATTTGGCTGAACCTGGGCATGTGCTGTCATCATTTCTAGCATCCCCAGTGAGAATGCCACTTGGCTATCCAAGGTTTCCTATTCAAATGAAATCTGCTCCTTGGCAGGGCAGTGGGTGATTTAGATGTCTTGTCTTATCTGGGATGTGAGGTGTGGGTCTGGGGATTATAGCCGGCCTGGATTCAGTAAGAGGTTTTTATAGGATTATCTCTTGTATCTAAGAAATCAGGACAGTGCTAGAGATACAGGCACACAAGGATTACTTTTCAGTGGATGGACTGTTTGAGTGATGTTGCATATCTCCAACACTCACCTGTGACATCTGAACCTGAGGAGGACTGGGTGATGGCCTTTTTCTTGTCAGTGTCGCCCAAGAAAGACCACTGACAGGCCCTGGAAGTTTGAGAGGCAGGATTCTTTCTGAGGTGTCTGACCAGATTTGGCACAGAAAGAAGAAACAGCCTCACAGGACAGAACAATCATTGACCTCTGAGTCATGAGACTTCCAGCAAGTTGCCCATTTGGTACCTTGTTTTTTTCACATGCGTACCTTCACTAGGTTGTTTTGAGAATCAAAATAAATTGTGTGTGTATGTGTGTGTGTGTGTGTGTGTGTGTGTGTGTGTGCGCGCGCACGCTTACAAAAAGGACCTGGTAGCAGCCTGGCGAGTAATGGACTCTCAGTGAATTAGTTTCTGACCACCTTTCACAGAGATGGTTGATCTCAGTAGTGATGAAAAGATTCCCAGCACAGCATAGACATGGCAGCATGTTCGTATGTAAATAGGAGGCATCATGCCTTCATAAAGGAGTCCTGGATTTAGAGGCAAAAGATTTCAGCTTGATTTATGAATCTGTCACTCAAGATGAGAATTTGTATAAGTCCTTTACCACTATAATTCTCAGGCCCCACGTCTATAAAACATGTACCTTGCATGATTAAAGCAAGCAATACAGTTTTTTTGTAGAGATGGACCTACTTTTTCTGTGGGCCCAAAGCTTGCATAAACTGGCAAGGAGAACACTGAGAAAATGAACACAATTATAATTCCAGAATTAGATTCAGCACTTTGGAAGGGACTCAGGCAAGAGAGGGACCTTCATTAGCTTTATGGAAAACATGCCCCTGAGTTGCTGGCATGTAAGTATATTGATATAATGAATCTAGTATAATAGGTCTTTGTTGATGGATCGGTGAAAAGATGAATATTAATATGTTAATGTGACAGGTTTGAGGTTTCGAAACAATAAGTAGAAAAGTGATAGGAAAGAGGAAAAGAACTCATTGAGGGGTTTGATTTCTTGAAAAGCCTAAACATTTCCTCTAGCTTTCTACAGGACACATCACCCTCAAAACAATAAACCTTCCATGAGTATGTAGGTCTGCACTGTACTACGCATAGGGGAAGCAGGGTATTACTTGAATGATTAATAGAGATAGAATGTTTTTAAAGGCAGAATACTGTCAGTCACTGCAGTCCACATGGAAGTTTTAAATTCTCTTGTCTCATGAAGTATTATGATACAGTATAAAAATATTTCAGAGCTGAAGGGCTGTGAGAGACCAGTTTAGATTCTTAGAAAGACTTTTTCATGTACAGAGCATTTACTTGGCATGTACTGGTGCTCAGGACTGAGGGAGGTCCTGGGAATTTATTAATGGAATATTAATATTAACATGTATTTTTAGTGCTATGATTGTTTTAAAGTAGAAAAAAAATTTTTCTCAACAGATGACCTTCCTACAGCCTATTTAATTATTTGCTCACAGATTTACCTGCAATAGGACCCACCCCTTCTTCTTTACCTCTGTTTCATAAATGTCTTGTTCAAGGCACACCCCTCCCCCCTGAGCAGTAGATGATTCTTCTGTGACATTCACAGTGAGCATGCCTCCTTGCCAGAGTAATGGTCTGCACCCACTCTGCTATCCTTATGCTAGCAAATCTCCCTGGAAAACACTTAATAGCTCTTAACCCATTAGTAGAGTTGGTCCCTGTGTCCCACACACCTGAGCGTGTGTGTCCATACTCACAGGTGGCTAGGGCAGAGGTGCAAGCTGTCTGTAGCAGAGGTCATCTTTGTTGACTGGAGATTCAGACTTTAGTAGGTGGAATCCAGGGGATTTTTGTAGGCCTTCCCCCTAAAACAGCTCCCCAAATCTGAGAAGCAAGCTTAGGAATGTGCATCAGTAGTTAGCTTTTTAAAAAATATATATTTTATTGATTTTTTACAGAGAGGAAGGGAGAGGGACAGAGAGTTAGAAACATCAATGAGAGAGAAACATCGATCAGCTGCCTCCTGCACTAACCCCACTGGGGATGTGCCCACAACCAAGGTACATCCCCTTGACCGGAATCGAACCTGGGACCCTTGAGTCCTCAGGCCGACACTCTATCCACTGAGCCAAACCAGTTAGGGCAGTAGTTAGCTTTTATGCTGGGCACATCTGGACCTCTCCCTGGGAAAGGAATGGGATGTGAGTCTTTACTCCGAACCTAAAGGGGCTGCTCCTCTCGAGACCAAGGTCTTGGTGAGCAGGCAGCATGGCTCTCCATCATCCTAGAGGTGGGGGAAGAGCTTTCGCTTTGCAAGATCAATAACTAGCACTGATATTAAAAAGGCAGTTCCCTGGGAAAAGCACTTTGCTTTGGGGCATTCAAGTAATTCAACTGAAATAGTTTCCTTCACAATCTAGGCAGCAAGTTAGATACCACCAGTCTGAGGGAGTTTGTCTTCTCTCAAGACCTAAATTGCCCTGAGTGCACTAATTTACGATTTTTTTTTCATCAGTAAGAGTACCACATGTTTGTATGGGGCTTTACAGTTTCCAAATCACTTTCACATCCATTATCTAATGTGCTCTTAGCACCATTTCTGCAGGGGAGGAGAACATAAGAGGAAGCAGCCAGCTAAGTAGGTGATGGCATCCCTATGTCACAGAGGCAGAAGCTGAAGCGCAGGAAGGTTAGGCAGCTTGGGAAAGGCCATATAATAACAGAATGGCCGTGAAAGTGGTATACAAGCCATTGAAGTCCAAATAACTGTCTCCATTATATCCCCACCTTTGATTTACAGTTTATAAAGAGCGTCCATTTGTATTATGTTAGGGACTTCTGAGGCAGTCTGCTGAGGTGATTGAAAATATCAGATCTCTGCTTCAGCTCCGGTGAGACCACGTAGTAGCCGTGTGATCTTGAAGCAAATACCTCATTTCCCTGAGTTCTGTTTTCTTCTGGGGTAAAGTTTGCATAAAATAGCCTTTTTTCTTGCAAGGCTGTTGTGTGAGTCCGAGATCCTGTATAGAAACCACGTAATATAGACCCTGGCACCCAAGGAATACTCAAAAAATGGCAGGTACCATTTTTCTTATTAACCATTCTACGAATCAAAAAGCACACACACACAAACTCTGTAAATGAGAAAACTGAGACCGTGTGGAAACACAGAAGGAAATTCAGTAACTTTCAAAGGTCCCTGAGAAAAAAGTGTGTATGTTGGTGGGATATGGGAGGTGAGGGATCCTGGCTCTGCCACCATTGCCAAGATTCTCGGTCCGGTTTGATCTCAGGTGGAGGTATTTAATCTCTTGTCCTCCAAGGGGTTGCAGTGGCCAGTTTTTGGAATAATGGAGCTGGGGACAAGAAAATGGTACCAGGTGTTTCATTTTTCTTCTCCTCTGGAGGCAGCGCTGCCCAGTTTACACCTTTAATAAATCCAAGTCAGCCTACTATCAGATCAAGTTCCCTCTGCGCCAGGGGCCAGAGTGTGTGCAGAGCAGCTCACAGAGGTGTTATATTTGTGCTCCAACATGAGCTGGTGATCCCCATGGTGTCACTCTACTGTGCAGAGCATGTGAGAGAGTATAACTCTGTTGAGATGTGTTACTCCATGCATTGATATTTACCCAGAGAGGTGCAACTCAGCAGGACAAATTGAAAGCCACTTGCAGCAAAATGAAAGAGTAACAGGTGATACCAGGGTCAGCCCTATTGGGACAATTGTTGCATCGGGTCACTGATATGTGAAAAATGTCATGGATGCATTTTCATCTCAAGGTGACAGAGGGTGCTGGCTTGAGTCTCCACTAGGGAATGGCCCACTACATTTAACAGCTCAAATCTCCCTACATGTGAGAGGCATCTCATCTTAATTCATTCTCTACATTCCTCCCGCCTAATAGATGTGAGCACTGGGGCAGATAATCTAAGACTCACTTATACTATATGGCTTTGAAAATATTTAAATGAAATTTTCAGCACATCAACCTTCTTAATTTAGTTTTGCTTAGGCTCTTAATTTACAATTCACATTCTTCTTAACAAACAGATTATCTCTAGGGTCCAGGAAACATTCTCAAGATGCAGTTCTTGTGAATTTACTTCAAATCAGCAACTCATAGAAGCTATCATTAACATTGATTTACTTAGTGCTTATTGAATATCTACAATATGCCAGGAACTGGGATAGCCTTGATAATGCGGCAGGTAGGGTATTTTCTAGGGAAATGAAAATATCCTACATAATAAAGAGCTAATATGCAAATGGTCTTTATGCCCTCGCATCTTCCCTCCCTTGCGCTGGGGCTGGGGGACCTGAGGCTTCATCCCCCACCCTGCAGGGCTTGACGGGGTGGGGCCAGCCAGGTCAGGGTCTCATGTGATTTTGAGGCACACGTGGGTGGGCAGGGACTTGACTCCGAGTCCCACGGTGCGCCCCAGACTCTGACAGAAGGAAGATTTTCATATACATTTACTTCTTTCATCTCTGACACTTCTATTATAAAGAAAGGGCAAATAGCAATATTAAAATATATCCTCTAATTAATTCCCTTTGAATGTGCACGAATTTTGTGCACTGGGCCTCTAGTTTCATATAATTCCTTAAGCCAGGTATTGCTGAGACCTTCTTCCCCTTGGAGGTGTTGTCTAACTTTGCACCACAGTTCCACAGCCTGGGGCAGTCAAAAACTCACTCACACTTTCTGTAAGTATAGAGCAAAGCCTCTTTCCTAGTTTTGTTTCCTGCAAACAATTTGAGAGTTGAGTAACTTGGCTGATGAACTGGATAGTCACGGTAAGGAGGTCACACATTTAAGACCATAGGGTTTTCCATTCCAACCATCTTGCTGGCTTCCTCTCCACCTCTGCCTCTGGTGCTGGCTCCCTCATGCTTCTCTTGCCCTTCCAAAGCCTTCTCTCTCTTCTGCATGCACCCCCTTTTCATGCTGTCTCCTAGGAAGCAGCCCCATCAGGCCAGGCATCTATCTACACAGGACATGGGCTTATCAAAGTGTCAATGTAAGAAACATTCAAACCTGTAAAGAATTGTTGTGAGTTTATTTGAGCCAAACTGTCAATTGCCTGAAAGCAAAATCTCAGTGGATTGAGATAATGCTCAGAAGAATGGCAGTTTTGCTCCTTATTTTATACATTACAGTCAAAAGAGGAGTCATATGTGGGTTACATGAAATCCATTGGTGATAGATTAGGGAGGTGGGAGAAAGCAAAGGGTGGAAATTTTTGGGGTTGGATAAAAAGTAAAATAATAGAAACATATTTCTTTTAAGAGGTGGATGTAAGATAGTTAACAGTCAACAATGAACTCAGTAGCAATGAGAGGATATGTGGTCTCCAGAGTGGTGCCTGTGCTTTGAGGGGTCTGGAAAAAGGAAAATTACTTTGATATTCCAACAATATGTTACTGTAGGTATGAAAAGACAATAGACAGGCTCTGTTAAGGTAAAGACTGACCTTTGTCAGAGAAGATACCAGCCTAGGACATGACTACCCACCATCAACTGCTTTTTTTGTTTGTTTAAAAAGTTTTAATTTCAGACCATTTTTTGTGGTTACTTTAGGTCTCTGAGTTTGCAAGGCTGCCACTAAGACCTTCCCTGAGCTTGTCAGGTTAGCACATGGCCCCCTTTTGTCCACAAAAGTCTGCCTTTAAAAACAAACAAACAGATTATGTACTACAAGAAACTTTCCTAAGGAAGTAACTAACACCTTCCTATACTGTTGAAATCATGATACAACAGTGCTACACAATCATGAATAGCAATGTAAGAGCATTAGGAATCAGAGAAGGGACATCTAATTCAGTCTAGGGGCAGTGGTGATTCTAACCAGGGAGTAAAGTTGGCCAGACAAATGCAGCAGGTGGGGTTGGGGTAGGAAGGTAAATCCTTTTTTTTAAAATATATTTTTGTTGATTTCAATGATGACAGAGAATCACTGGCCAGCTGCCTCCTGCATGCTCCGTACTGGGAATAAAGCCCTTGATTGGAATCCTGCCCGAGACCCTTCAGTCCGTAGGCTGGCATTCTATTCACTGAACCAAACTGGCTAGGGTGAAGTAGATCCTTCTAAGCAGAGGGGCAAATATGAGCAGATGTTCAGAGATGAGAAGCAACATAACATGTGGAGGGAATTGCAAGTAATTCAGTGTCAGAGCAAGAAGGGACTGGAGAGAGTGGTAGCAATCGAGGCTGGAGAGGCCAGAGGGCTGGTTCAGGGAGGGCCTGCAGTCTCATGTTAGGGAGCTGAGGTCTGACCACAAAGGCAGTGGGGAGCCATTGACAGGCTTCAGCAAGGAGCGACACAGTGAGATTTTTGGTTTGGACTGATCACTATAGCGGCTCTGGATGTCTGTAAACCAGAGGTCCATAGCAGAAAAGCTTAGATTACTATGTACTCCATCACCTGTTCACATTGAAAAGGAGGAATTTGAGGTTCCCCTTGTGAGTTCCTCTATGGGACCCCATCTATGCCAGTCTGCCCATTGACTGCCCAACTGAGGTGCAGGCCCAGAGACTCCTGGGCTCTCTCTCCAACTGACCCACTTGGAGGCCAAACAAATGAGAACGCTCCCCTTCCACCCAAACATTCAATGAGGAGTCTTGAAAGATGAGAAGCAAATGTAATATTCTACAAGCATATTTTTTTTCTAGATGCAAAGCCATGGGATTTTAGAGGTTGCTTTTTCTCGGTAATGTTTTAGGGATCAAGTAGGCTATTTCTCCTTAGGGATTGTCTCTGAAGGTAAATAACGAAGAAATAAGGAAACTATGTTTCTTTTCCTTTTCTGTTATAGCATCTGGCTCTGAAATGGGCCACATGCTGTATTTCCAGATGATCGAAGGACAAGAAAAGCTCAGTCCCTTTTCAGGGGGAGCTGTGTGTGATGATAGGGTAGGTGGGGAGTAACACTGAAATACGGAAAACCTAAGTAACAGCAAATGTTTCCTGTTAGGTTTGTGATCCGAATTAAAGAAGTTATGGTTTTCACAAAGTTTTAAATATGTGATGTGTAAAGAATCCAGGAGAGCCATGGATGATGGAATCAGTGCCTAACTGAGGACAACATCCCTCCACAGACCAATCCTATCACTCTCAGACCAGCCTACCTTGGTTTCATTATCTCTTACACCACCTGGCATTCTCGGCAGGTGTTCCCATTCAATCTGGGGATATGTCTTTAGGTACCACACTGGGCTCTTTCTTCTGAGCCATAGCTCTCTGCTTCTTCCCCACCCCGACCCCATATATATCAGAAAATAGTAGAATGAGTTTGGTCTTACAGTGGACGAACCTGGCTTTGGATCTTACTCTTATTATTTTCTGCCAGGTTGTTTGGCAGAGGTGGTACAGATTTTCTCTGTGCCTCAGTTTTCTCATCTGTGAAATGGGCAGGTCTGCCATTTCTCACAGCGTTGCTGTGAAGACTCCTTAGAATTGGTCTGGATTACTATCACATTTCCCGGCGGGGAAGTGCCCAAATAATGACAGCCACTGGTAATGTTACCCTCAGGTAAGTTCAGCTCAGTTCCGGGACCACTGTTCAGGCCCAATTTGTGTGTGTATATGTTTAATGTTGTATATGGGTAAGCCTAAAATAAATGAATGAAGCATCGGGGATCCAGTTTCTTATGTATATATTCCCTCAGTGTACGTATATGCAAATGGGTCCAGAGGCCTTTTAAGGATAAAGGCTTTTCTATTAAATATCAAAGATGAGATTAATATAACTGGCTGCATAACTGCTCTCAAAAGACCAACAAGAGAAAGGAAAATTCTAGCTCAGTTTGGTGCCTGCCTTGTAGTTGAAGGCAGGAAGTTGTAGCAACACAGTGAGCCAATGAAAATGCCAAATACGCATCGCACCACCATATGGAACTTCAGTTTGCAGATTGCATTCAGATAGCACCTCTCAGCCTCCTTAACTCCTTGTTGTAATTCGGCACTGTAGATGAGGCAATTCACCCACTTTCAAGAAGGAGCCCGGAGAAAAACTCCCTTTTATGCCTCCAAACCATAAATGTTATCTGTTCCCAAAGGGTTTCACATTTCCAACAGGAAAGAGTTGCTGAGATAGTCTAAAAGAGAACCGCCCAGAGGCTGTGGCATTTAAAAGTCAATGATAAGTGATGTCGTTTTAAAGAAAGATTCAGGGGATGATGCCAACATGTATATTTCATATTGCTGAGGAATTGCTTTCAATTCCGGCTCACCGAGATCTCTGTACAGTAACGATTCCTAGGTTGCTATGGGAAATATGCACTTAAGCTGACTGCTATGGTAACTAGTCACATATGGTGGAGAGGCAGACCAAGGCACAGGATTTGCATAACTAATTTGAGCAAGTTATTGAACAGCGCAATCTGTGCATAGCATAGGAGGCTAAGCAATCTGAGGCTTTTATTTTATTTTATTTTATTTTATTTTATTTTATTTTATTTTATTGTGCACACTAAAGTATGAAGTACTAGCCTCTGCTTTTACAGTGTATGTTGTTGACTCCTGTCTGATGAGTCCACGCAGTACACGACTCTACAGGTGTGACTGTGTGTGTGTTTGTGAGCTTATAAAGTTGAATCAGTCTCGTTGCTTTATAGTTATATTTCATTCATCTGGAATCCCAAGTCCTAAGCCTCTTTTTCATAGCCAGAAAAAAATTAATTAAATGTTTTATAGTTTATCACTAATTTAATTTAAGGAATATTTATTTGAGGTGCTGCCTCTTGCCTGGATCATGCTATTTCTATCTTTAAGGCCTGCAGTGCTTGTGTTGGTCTTAAACTAGGATGTGGCTGATGCAAGGGGCGTAAGGAGTAACTGGAAATATAAACATGCTTGGTCTGGTTTCACATTCTCCAGGGACCTTCTGGGGCACCCTCCGTCCCAGCCAGGTTAAGTTCCTCACTCTATTTTCCCATGATACTCTTTTCATAGCTCAATTATAGAATGTCCACATTGTTCTAACATTGACAGTTTTTTAAAAAATCTGTCTCTCTTATTAGATTCTGAGATCCGTAAAAGAAGGAATCTGGCTCTTATTCAAATTTGTATCTGCCTGGCCTGGCATAGTTCCTGTGAGGCATGCAGCACATATTTTTGAATGAAGAACTGAATGAAATGAATTAATAAATGAGTGAATGATTGATATATTTCAGTCATATATCTACATATAATCATTTAAGTGAGAAATGTTATTCAGAATATTTCCCATTTGTCTCTTTATTTTTATAACCCCCATCTTGCTCATAAAATTGTATGAAACTAGATAAATGGCCTAATTGTTTTGTTAGTATCCTCATTCTAATGTTATTTTTTCCATAGAAGGATCTAAATTATGGAGGGGAAATAGATGGACTTAATAAAATGATACTCACTTTCCTTCCCTAGCATCCTATGTCCAAATTTCTATCTATATTCTTACGCTAAAGGCAGAATGTACCTGCGCTCACATGAAGTCTTCTCCACACTTTTCCTAACTCTCCCATGGCCAGTGGGAGCCATCAGCTTCATTGGGGGGCCATCCACACACTCCTCTCTTTTACACACACGCAGACAGACACACACACACACACACACACACACACACACACACTTCCCATATCAGCTAGTGGTTGCAAGATAGAGTAGAGGTACAGGGAGTGAGTTGGAGAGGTTAGAGGATAACAAGCAAGGAGCTCTGCTCATCCCAGCCCTGCTGCACCTGCTGCTACCCCCGTTGAGTAAGCTCGCTGAGTGGTGCTCCCCCTGTGGGAGCACACTGACCACCAGGGTGCAGCTCCTGCATTGAATGTCTGCCCCCTGGTGGTCATTGCACATCAATTGCACAGTCACTTTGGCTTTTTATATATAGACTAGACGAGAGGTCCGGTGCACAATATTCGTGCACTGGGGGTGGGGGTCCCTCAGCCCAGCCTGCCCCCCGTCACAGTCTGGGAGCCCTCAGTGGATGTCCTACTGAGGGCTTAGGCCCCCTCCACATTCTGGCAGCAGAGGCTCGGAGCAGGCGCCGAGTGTGTGTGTGTGTGTGTGTGTGTGTGTGTGGATGGATTGTGCCTCGCTGCTCGCCCCTGCAGTCCCTGGCCAGGTCGACAAGCCCAGATACTCCAATGGTGGTAGAGTGGCAAGGCTGGACCCACCCCCAGACTGGGCGGATCCAGCCTCGCCACTCGGCCCTTCCCCCGGCCTGGACAACAGGCCTGGACACTTCAGGAGCGGGGCTGAGGCCACCGCCATCTTTGTGACGGAGTGATGGTTGATTTGCATATTACTCTTTTATTAGATAGAATAGGGGCACAGTGCATGAATTCGTGCACCTTGAAAGGAACTGTGGGCCACGAGGCTGTGGTAGGCACAGGGGCAGGTCTCAGCCCATCCTCTGCACCCCCGCCCGGCCCCTCCACCATGGCCCCCAGTCCCCTGTCTGCCAACAGCCCTGCTCCTGCTGCCACCACTCTCACTCACTGACGGTGCCAGCCCCACTTGCACCTGATGACGGCGTGGGGAGATTGGGGCTGGTGCTAGCAACAGATGCGAGTGGGGCTGCTACTGTCAGCATGTGCGAGCAGAAGCTGCTGTCCCTGATTTCCCCTTAGGAGCAGGGAGAGGTGGAGAAGCCCTCAGGGGCCGTCAGGGCCAGCAGCTGCCTCTTGTACCCACTAACGGCTGGTGCTGACAGCAGATGCAAGCGCATGGTGGGACCACGGTGCATGGGAGCAATGTTCAGTAATCACCAGAGGCTCGCCCCAATGACAGTGACCAGTGCCCTAGCTCACCTGCTCCACCATCCCTCTGCGGCCGATGCCCACCATGTTCCCTGCTCTGCTGTCTGCTTCCAATGCCTGCTACATTCCATGTGTGCCCTCTGGTGGTCAGCACATTTTCTAGCGACTGGTTGTTCCACTGTTCGGTCTATTTGCATATTAGGGTTTATATATATAGACTAGAGGCCTGGGGCACAAAAATTTGTGCACTCGGGGGAGAAGGGGGGGTCCCTCAGCCTGGCCTGTGCCGTCTCGAAGTCTGGGACACCTCAGGAGATAAAAAACTGCTG
>NW_006290677.1:1761421-1778465 GCF_000327345.1 Myotis davidii | reverse complement strand
ACGTTTGGCCAGCCTGGGTGAGGGGCTGATGGCTGTTTGCAGGCTGGCCACACCCCTTTTAGCATGGGGGGGCCCCACTGGGGTGCCTGGCCAGTTTGGGTGAAGGGCTGAGGGGCGTTTTCAGGCTGGCCAAGCCCCCCTGGTGACAGAAGCTCCCGCTCTCTCCTTTTTTTCTTTTTCTATTTTTTTTTTATTCTGGGATTTATTTACCTTCTATAATTGAAACTTTGTAGCCTTGAGAGGAGCTCAGAGCCCACAGCGCAGTCGGGAGGGAAACCTCCTGCTCACTCTAGCTCCGTGGCCATGGCTGGCCGGCTGAAAGCAGGTATCTGGGGTTTATTTACCTTCTATAATTGAAACTTTGTTGTTTTGAATGGAGCGCAGAGCCCTATACGGCAAGCGGGAAGCTTGGCTTCCTCCATCATTGGGGCAACCAAGCATCCTGCTTGCTCCAGCTCTGTGGCTGCCGGCCGCCATCTTGGTTCGGTTAATTTGCATATAGTTGCTCTGATTGGCTGGTGGGCATGGCTTAAGGCATAGCGAAGATATGGTCAATTTGCATGTTTGCCTTTTATTAGTGTAGATAACTGTGGGTTCATATGCAGTTATAAGAAATAGTACAGACAGATCCCATCCGTTTACTCTTTATCCAGTTTCCTCCAATGGTAGTGTCTTATGAAAGTACTACACAATATTACAACCAAAATATGGATATTGGTACAGTTAAGACACACACCACTTTCATTACCACAGGACCCCACATGTTGCCCTTTCATAGCCACACACTTCCCTACCCCTGATTCCTCCTTAACTCCTGGCAACCAGTAATATCTTCTCCATTTCTATGATTTTGTAATTTAAAGAATGTTATATAATGAGGTTATATATAACTTTTAAGATTTTTCTGTTTTTTAAATATTTTTATTGATTTCAGAGAGAAAGGGAGAGGGAGAGAGAGAGATTGAAACATCAATGATGAGTGAGACTCATTGATTGGTTGCCTCCTGCACACCTCCACTAGGGATCAAGCCCACAACCCAGGCATGTGCCCTGACTGGGAAACGAACCCAGGACCTCTATCCTCTTGGTCCATGGGATGATGCTTAATCCTCTAAGCCACCTCAGCCAGGCTAAGATTTTCTTTTTTAACTCAAAATAATACTCTGAAGTTTTATCCAAGTTGTTGTTGTATGTGTATCAATAGTTTGTTCCTTTTGATTGCTGAGTAGTGGTCCATGGTGTGGACATACTGCAGTTTGTTTAACTATACACTTGAAGACTATCTGGGTTGTTTCATATTTGTTTATTATAGATAAAGTTATTTGAGTATAAGTTCATTTCTCTAGAAAAAATGTATAAGAGAACAGCTGCTAAGATTGAATAGTAGTTGCATATTTAGTTTTTTAAGAAATTGCAAAAATGTTTCCAGAGTGGTTGTACCATTTCACATTCCCAACAGCCATGTGAATGATCCAGTTTTATACATTTTCTAATTTCTACATTTCCACATTTTCCACAAATCCTAATCGACATTTGGTGTTGTCACTATTTCTTACTTTAACCATTTTGTGTGTAGTGATATTTTATTGTAGATTTAATTTGCATTTCCATAATGCCTAATGATATTAAGCATCTTTTCATGTGGTTATTTTGCAATCTGAATGTTTATCTTTTACCTATTGTGTAATTGGATTTATTTTTATTGTTGAATTTTAAGAATTCCTGACATATTCTAGATACTAATCTTCCGTAGGATATGTGCTTTGCAAATATTTTCTCCCTTGTGTAGCTTGTTTTTTCATCTTCTTAACATAGTATTTTGTGGAGCAAACTTTTTATTTTTATGAAATTCAGTTTTTTAATATATTTTTATTGGTTTCAAAGAGAAAGGGAGTGAGAAGAGAGAGAGATAGAAACATCAATGATGAGAAAGAATCATTGATAGGCTGCCTTCTGCATGCCCCCAACTGGGGATAGAGCCCAAAACCTGGGCATGTGCCCTTGACTGGAATAGAACCCTGGACCCTTCAGTCCTCAGGCCAATGCTCTATCCACTGAACCAAACCAGCTAGGGCTGAATTTCAGTTTTTTCATTTTCTTCATTTATGGATCATATTTTTGGTGATAAGTCCAAGACCTCTTTGCCTACACATAGATCCAAAAGATTTTCTCCTATGACTTTTTCTAGAACTTTATAGTTTTAAGTTTTATATTTAAGTTCACAAGCCATTTTATTTTTTAAATAATGAGATTTAGATTGAGAGTTTTTTTTTTTAATTTTTTGCCTGTGGATGTTCAGCTATTCCAGAATCATTTGTTGAAAGGGAGAGATTACTTTTGCAGTTTTGTTAAAATTATTTGGGCTTATTTTGTCTGCTCCATTTCTTTGTCTATTTTTCCATTAATTTCATATAGTTTTAATTATATTGAGTTCAAGGAAAGATAAACAGATACATGGAACAGACAAAATGGTTATATAATATGTATTGGAAATAGAATGATTTCTCCCACTTTATTTTCCAAAAATTTTCTACCTATTATAGTTCTTGTCTTTTCATATGAATTTAAGAATAATGTTATCTATAGACACCAAACTTTTTTTTACACCAAAACTTTTGTTGAACATTTAATAGGAATTGTGTTAAAATGGTAAATAAATTTGGAGAGAACTAATGTTTTACTGTTTGAGTCTTATTTCATGAGCATAGCATGTATATGTTATGTAGTTTGGGGCATACAAGTTCTGTCCGTGTTTATTAGATTTATACTTAACTATGCCATTTGAGGGTGGGCAATTGTGAATGGTATTGTATTTTTAATTTTGGTGTTTACATGTCATTGCTAGCATATATTACTATATTCAATTCCTGGTATTTTTAAAGGATTTGTTTGCATCTGTATTCATGAGGAATAGTTGTCTGCAGTTTTCTTTTTCTGTACTATCTTTGTCTGAAGCATTTGAGTACTATTAGAAATGAATTAGGAAGTGTCCTTTCCTCTTCCATTTTCTGGGAGATTATATAGAATTGGTCTTAATTCTTTTTAAATATTTTGTAGAATTTTCCTATGAAATCATCAGAACTTATAGATTTCTTTGTTGGTAGTTTCTAAGTTTATAAACTCAATTCCTAGATAGTTATAAGTAGCTCTATTAAAATTATCTAATTCATATTAAGTTGGTTGTGGTCATTTGTATTTTTTTTTTTAAGAATTGGTTCATTTCTCCTAAATTGTCAGATTTATACATGTAGAGCTGTTTGCAGTGTTCAGTTGTTATGCTTTTGAGAGGTATGCAGGATCTATAGTTACAAGTTCTATTTTATTTTTATATTAGTAATTTATACTTTTTTTCTTTGTCAGTCTTGCCAAAGTTTTGTCAATTTTATTAATCTTTTCACATAACCAGCCCTTTGTTTCATCAATTTCATTTATTCATTTTTAGTTTTTAATTTCATTCATTTATTTTTTTATCTTTATTATTTCCCTCTTTGTGTTTGCTTTGATCTCATCCTTTTACTGATTTCAGTGAAATGTAAAAAACCTTACCTCCTTTATATTCCTTTGCTCTTCCCGACTTGTAACTTTCTTAAATATTTCTTCTACATTCATTTAGAACCACATCAGATGCATTCCATCAACAAATATAATTTAGAAAACTCAAGAGAAGACAGGAAGTCTACTGTACTTACCTATATTCCTATATTTTTTCTTATTTCATTATATTAAGTTCCCCTTTTTCAATTTCCTTTCTGTTTAAATAACTATTTTTTAAGGGTAAATCTGGTGAAAAAATTTTTGTTTATCAGAGAATGCCTTGATTTTCCCTTAGTTCCTGAAGAATTTTCCCTGGGTATGGTATTCTGAATTGACAGTTCTTTTCTTTCAGCACTTGAAAAATGTTGTGTTGCTTCCTTATGCCTCCAGAAGGATTTCTAATTTAGTGAAAAATCCACTGTCATTCAGATAGAGTTTTCCCTTAGGTAAAATGTCTTTTTTTTTTTCTTGCTGCTTTCACATATTTTCTCTTTGTCTTTAGTTTTCATAAGATTATCTATGATGATCTTGGTGTAGATTTTTGTTGTAGACCCTATCCTATTTGTTTTTTTTCTCAAAATCTTGATCTGTAGGTGTGTGTGTGTGTGTGTGTGTGTGTGTGTGTGTGTGTGCGCGTGCGCGTGCGCGCGCGCGCGTTTGCCAAATTTGAGGCATTTTCAGCCATTATTTATCTGAGCGTTTTTCAGGTCTGCCCTATTTCTCCTCTCCTTCTGGGACTGTGGTGGTGCAAATGTTAGATTTTTTTTTTCTTTTGTTATAGTCCCCTCAGATTCCCCGAGGCTCTTTTCAATTTGGGATGGGGGTTAATTTATCCTGTGTTGTAATTTATAGTTTTATCTTGCAGCTCACTGATTTTTTTCCCCTCTATCCTCTCTCTTCCCTTATTGAACCCATCCATTAAGATTTTTATTTCAATTGGAAAAAATTCCACTTGATTCTTCTTTATAGCTTCTATTTGTTGTTGTTTTGAGACTTTTCATTTCTTTGCTGAGAATTTATATTTTTTCATTTGTTTTATATATGTTTGCGATTGCATACTGAAGCATTTTCATGATGACTGCTTTAACGTCTTTGTAGGGTTGTTTTAACATCCAAGTGATCTTGGTATTATATTTATGAATTGGCTTTTTCCTTTAAACTTTAGATCATCCTGGTTCTTGGTATGATGTGTGATTTTCTACTGAATCCTGTGCATTTTTAGGCAGGAGAAAAAAAAGGGTCAAGTGCCACTTCATTGCTGCCAAGTGGGCCAGAAATCGAGGATTCCCACTGGGCATCTGTTGACACCAAGAAGGCAAGGCTTCTCCTTATTGCTGAGGGAAGTGGTAGTTCCTGCTCTCCACAGGCTTCCATTGCTACCTGCCTGGCTAGAGGGGCAGCAGCACCTCTCCTGCTACTGTTCCATGGCCTCTACTGACACCACGGTGGCTGGAGGTGAGGGGGGGTGATCTTATTACAGTAGGACTATGGTGAAAGCCTTGGCATTCCATCAGCCCTCCTCTGATACCACCCCACTGGGGAGAGGAAGAGATGTCTTGCTACTGTCAAGTGGGTGTCAAAATCCAGGCTCCCCAACTGGCCTCCAATGACATGGCTGTGAATGGAGATGGCTTTCTTACTACCCAGTGTGTGTGAAAGTCACAGATCCCTGCTAGGCCATTTTGGGGAATGGGGGAACCTCATTATAGGCTGGCGAGTGTGGAAGTCTAGGCTCCCCGCTTGGTCTTTACTGGTATGGGTGGGGTTAGGGCTATAGTTTTTGTGTGGTGTTTGGTAGGAGGAGAGTGATTATAACCAAAAACTTTTCTGTCTTTCTAGGAGGCTCCTTTCCTAGTCCTATGGTTTAGAAGGGGCAGGCTTGTTAGGGTTTTGTGTAAATGCCCCTGTTGACATTTTTGGGCTTCCAGCTTCTCCAGCTCTTCGTCTGGAATATATGAAGCAAAAAGAAAACCCAGGGAACTCACCATCAGGTTGGTCTGCTTGCATTTCTGTACCTTTTAGAGTCTTATTATGATGGTTCTATGATGGTTCTGTGTATCATGCCCAGGCGTTCTGGTTGTACTTAGATGGAGGAATTGGGTAAAGTACTCTACTTCTCTTTGCAGAAGCAGATGTATGTAGGTCTCACTTTCATTATTTGTTTATCACTTGGCATTTGAGGCATGACATTTTCCCTGGGATCTGGGACATTATTACCACGACTACTGGAGAGAGATAATTCTAGGCTACACAACCTGCCCAGCAATCTATATATATAAAACCCTGATATGCAAATAGACCAAATGGCAGAACAACCGAACAACTGAACAATTGGTCACTATGACATGCGCTGACCACCAGGGGGTGTGCGCGGAACATAGCAGGTGATCGCAGCAGGCGGCAGAGCGCGGAACATGGCTGGCATCAACTATGGCAGGATGGTGGAGCAGGTGAGCTGGGGCACCAGACCAAGGCAGGGCGCCGATCGCTGTCATTGAGGCCAGCCTCTGGTGGTTACTGAAAGTTCTTTTCTCCTGTGTGCTATGGTCCCACAGATGCTCACACTTGCTGCCTGCGCCTGTGCCTGAGCTGCCACTCACACCCACTGCTGGCACTCAGCGCCAGCCCTGATCGCTCGGTGCTGTCACTGGGTGCAAGCAGTGGCTGCCAGTTCCGATCGCCCCTGAGGGTTTCTCCACCTACCCCTGCTCCTGAGGGGTGATTGGGGCAGCAGCTGTGGCTCGCACCCACTGATGGCACTGGCCTCAATTGCTCCGCACCATCAGCGGGTGTGAGTGGGGCCAGCATGTGCGCGGGAGCAGGGCTGTCAGCAGACAGGGGACCAGAGGCCTCTTTAGGAGGGGCTGGGCTGGGCTGGGGAGCGGAGGATGGGCCAAGGCCCACCCTTGTGCCCACCGCAGCCTCACGGCCCACAGTTCTTTCAAGGCGCACGAATTCGTACACGAATTCGTATAGTGTCACTATAAACATAAAGTTGGCAGTAGTCACAGGCTGAGTACAAACACTGACAATCTTGCTCTAAGTAAAAGCATGTATGACAGTCATTGGAAAATAATAATATCTGTCATTACCCATAATATTTATCATGTGTGCCCCATTTTATCATTGTTCTTAATAGTACCAATGATAATTAAAACAAAATTAATAATGCTACTATATTTGAATGCCTGTTTCAGTGGTATTTCAGTGACTGTTTCAGTGTTTGAGAATCTACTTTGCATATCAACCGCTTTTGTGTGCATGCTTTTCGGTATATATGTGAGCTTATTTAGTATTTTCTATCAGGTTCTGTCCTAGGTAGTATTAGACATAAAAAAAGAATAAGATAGCCGAGGGTTATGCTCTCAGGGTAGAGACAAATAATATAGAGCCAAAAAACTCTACCAACAAGACTTGATAGTATAGAGACATGCCTTAAAAGAAGAAAACTTCGCCCTGGCCAGTGTTCTCAGTGATTAGAGAGTCAGCCTGCGCATCAAAGGGTCGTAGGTTCCATTCCTGTTCAAGAGTATATACCTGGGTTGTAGATTTGATCCCCAACTGTGGGGCATGTACAAGAGGCAACCAATCAATATGTCTCTCTCACAATGATGTTTCTCTCTCTCGCTCTCGCTCTCTATCTCTCTCTCTTTTCCCCATCCTCCCTTCCACTCTCTCTAAATACCAATTCAAAAATATCCTCAGGTGAGGATTAATAATAAAACAAAACCAAACAAAAAAATAACAAACCTGGATAGGTGCAGAGGAGGCCTATGGTGCTAGGGACCACTGTCTCAGACTTGGGAAAGACCTGTGCAACATGGGTGCTCTACAAGAGCAGTACCAACAATTTTAAATGTAAAGACTGCAGGCATATACCTATCCTCAAAAAGGAGACTTTTGCTTTCTCTTGGAATCATTATTTCGTTTCAGATGTTTCCTAGGTTAGTGATGAAGAATAAGGTGCAAGGCATTTAGATCATTGCCCACCGATGTGCTCTCTGGACAGGATTGTGCTGGTCAGAAATACATAAGTAGCTGTTTTTGCAGGGCCCTTACAGCAAAGCTAAACTTAGTATATGGTTCATAGAATCAGTTAACTTATTTTGGTAGTGGTTTTATCTCTCTGTTCATGGTCTTCCTATTTTATAAAGGAAAACAGCAAAACTGCTTTTTGTGGAAAAATCACAAGAAACTTTGTGAGGAGTAACCTTGTTGGATGGTTGCTCGATTTAATAGAGAATATACCACCACCTTCACAATGAGTAGTTATTGTTAAAAATTAGAGTTGGCTACTATTTATTGAGCATCTGCTATGTGACATGCACTGCATTATGCACCTTGTGTATATGTCACTGAATTTTCACAATAATTTTATTGGACAAGGGTTTGTTCAGTTCATTTTATACAGGAGGACAAAATGACTCAGAGAGTAAGCTGCTTTTCTCTGTATATATCCTCCCCACCCCAAACAATTACCTGCTCTCCTCTCCACTATTGGCTACCCCCCATCTAGGGCTTCCTGACTGACTTGTTTCTGGTTGGGTTTGGATAAAGGGTGGCCCCTGCAAGAGGTCAGAAGGCCAGAGGAGAAAAAGACTAAGGCTGTAGTTGCATTGGTCACCCCTAATTGTAGTTCCTGCCAGGCATCAACACTTCTGTGAAGGCTCCAGCTCTCAGTAGACTCACATTCTCTATCCCCACCCCCCACGCCCTTACTCTTAGCCCTGGAGGTAGTAAAGACATCTGGATCCTGCTTTTGAGTGCCACATTATTCTTTCTCAGTTTCCTTAACCCTGCCCATACCACCCTCCCTTCATTAAATTATCTTCAAAATCCCATCTGAATTACCTTGTATTTCCTTGGTGGACCGTATAAGCTATTGCGCAATTAAGGTGCATAGTGAGTGTTAGTAAACCTGGGATTCCTAAGGTTCCTTTTTCAATCTGCCTGATCCCATAGCTTGTGCTTTTCCTATTAAAATTACAGTAAGCGCCTCTCTCCCCAGATGTCAGTTATGAAAAGAGTTAATGGCGCACCGAAAATGAAATGATCAACATAAACCTGTGAAGCAATCATTCAGACTGGCCAGGCTTTTAGAAATGTGTCCTCTGTAGATGCAGAAGCAGGAAATCTGCACATGGAGATGTGATGAACTACCTGGGGAATTCTTTTGGTGTATTCTCATTACCAAATTCATCCACAATTAGGAACTTTTCTGATCATTATGGGCGCCCAATGTGGTGTTTTTACTTTAATTAAACTGTATTGGATCTGTGATCACTGTAATGTAGTTTAAAAGGTTTGGCCATTTAAGACTTTAAGTATTTTATAGTTATGTTTTATGGTGATCATAATAGCTCTTCTCACCGCGGAAATTAATATGAAATAATTGACCTTGTCTTCCATGATTTGCCTCTAGCCTGGGGACACGGCTCCCATCATGGTCAATTATTTCACAGTAATTCCAACAACAAAAGCAACTATTGCTTAATTAAGCAGTTTTCTAATCACCTTCTGGGACTGGAGAATGTAGCATGGCGCATACTAATATGGCTGCTTCAGGGGACTTGCTGCCCCACCCCGGGTAACTCACACATGGTTGGAAGTGTTTTCTGAGATGGAATGATTAGGGCATATTAATATCAGAAAGATAGTTTCATATTGGAGACACTTTGAGGATGAATTAGGCCTTCACTCATATGCCAGGGCCTTGTGCTCAGTGCAGATGAGAAAAAGTGCTTTGTCTTTGCCAATAAAATTCAGCTCTCCCTCCTCCACCCCAGGCTTATGCATCTGAGCTGCTCAAAATTCCTGCGAAGTGCATTTTAAGAACACTACACCCCCATGTGGTGGCAATAATATTCCTGAGAAGTCATGTAAGGCCAGTAGGGACTTGCCTGTTCTTTATGAGTTTTCTAATCTCTCTAACCATGGCAGCTTTAGACCTCAGTAAAGTTAGAATATTTTTGTGTGTCACAAAAAACAACTTTAAAAACATTCTGTGAATAAAAATTGATAAAATCTCTTTGTGAAATGTAACTTCCTTTCTTAGCTCAGTGTAGTCATATCTCAACGAGAAAAAGACTGAACCCAATAACTTAGACAAATAGTTCAAGAAGTGTTATTTTGAAACCTATTATGATAGTCTATTATGTCCCAACAGAGGTGGTGGGAAAAATGTTGGATTGTGAATGAAAACAGATGGTTTCCAGATCTTGGCCCTCCATTACTTGCCAGTTATGTGGCCTTGGACATCGTTCTTAGATTCAGCATCTTTATCCTGTCTCATTTGTCACTTTAAACAGTGTCAAGTAATGTCTTATTAAATTATACTTTAAGTACTTTTAATTGAATAACATGTAATTTCTATCTGGACAGCCTTAAGTGGTGTAACTAGCTAATGTATAATTTCAGAGGCTCTGAACACTGCGTTTTGAAAAACCATCTTCACAATTTTCTTTGTATTTTAAAACTAAAATGAATACCCAAACCTATGAACCTATATTTACAGTGGATATACAAAAATAGTGGTGAGAAAGAGAAAATGTTGAGCCAGCTGTGTTTCTCTTCTAAAATAACTGTAGCTGTCTTTTATGTTGCTATGGACTGGTTCTTAGCCTCTTTTTCAATTTGGTGTCTTTTTACAGAGGTCTGTAAAATTGCCCAGTCTCCCCCGCCCCAACATAGTGTAGGACCTGTTTCTCTGGCAACAGTAATGCATTTACTTCATCAGAGTAGATGATGTGGTATTGATTGGCTCTCAGTTTTATGCCTGATTCATCCTATACAGGTACTTTGTGGTTTAGGCAAAATGTGTGAAGAGCCCTTTATAAAGCACAGCATAAATGGAAAGCAGTAGTATTATTCAAGATTCAGTTACACAACGGTTGGGGGATATTATTTATGATTGTTACTGTTTAAAAATAGAAAGAAAAATAGAGCCAAAGTTAGAAAACAGGTGAATGGGTACAGGACAGAGAAGCCTGGGCAGGAAAAAAAAAATAACTCTTCCTTGAATGTTTCCTGGAAACCTTTGGGTTTACAACTTGGGGTGCAGGTTCACAGGTGAAATCAAGAAGGTGGAGAAACTACAAAGTAGAATAAAGAGTCTAAGGATATCTTTCCTCTGGATTTGAGATTATTGATAGGCGATTGAAAATAAAGCCTTGCTGTAAAGAGCTTTATCCACCCTTACCCTGAAACTCTTTAATAGACTTTGAAGAACAGCAGATGAAACCTAAAGGGCGGCGGGGGGTTTGAGTGCTTTGTATAACTTGGGGTGGAGAAAGATCACTATGGCCACGATAAGACAGCCTGGGGACTGGGTAAAACCCAGGGCTGAATGTGTATCAGTGGTCTTGTCAGAAACTCCAAGCAAAGCAAGTGAGTGTCAGAACATACCTGCCTAACAATCATCATGAAAAGGCTGGCTTTCTAGGCTTGCACCATGCAAATAATTTGCAAGAAAACTGATTTGCAAAGTCTTGTGTCCAGATTATTTCTTTTACACATCTCTCTTTGTTTCACTTTTTCTGCATAATTTTCTGGGTGATTCTATAAAGAAGCCATAGGGCCAAGTTCATGCTGCAGTTAGAAAACTCTATTTGACAGCATTATCTTCAGTCTTGCTCTCAATGAGCTAAATGGAGCTGCCCTGAGGTCTGTCAGTAATAGGCTTGGGAAGGATTTCAATGTGAGAAAACCCAGGTGGCTCACATCTGAGAACTTTGATACATTTATTTAACTTCACTCACTTTATTGAGGAACAATGGTACCTCTGAGACTCTGCTGGGTGATTGGAGAACAAAAATCTTGAGTAAAACAATGACAACTTTTCCCTTCTAATGGAACTTTCACAGTAGTAGGAGAGAGAGAGGGGCACATAGTCATATTGTAACTATGTCATTTAATATATGATGCACACTTATAAATCTATATTTACATTGAACATGCACATACAGTGGAGGGAGATGTTTTATGCATGTGATAAAATATATTATAACTGGTTAAATAATGGCATATGAACAGAAGTCATATAAACAAAAGAAAAAATGGCATTAGAAGATAAGAGAGTATGCTTGGAGAAAAACTCCAGGTCATTCGCAGGGATGTTACGACCCTGGTTGGTATTACTGGGTCATGATGACAGAGACATTCTGAAAGTGATATGCAACTTACTTGTCACAGACATTTATTCAATAGTTTTTGACCAACTATTATGTTCCAAGCAACAAGCTGGATGCTGGTCATAGATTGTAGGTTGGATGGCATAGTGTTTGGTCTCTGAGTCTCTTTGCAGAGAAAGTGAGAAATGTGATAGAGAAAGATCCTACTTATTTGTAGCCTTTAAAAAATTTTGCTTTGTGTTTTATTTTCACCAACCATCCTGAGATCTAGAAGTTAGTCAGTTGTGTCTTATGTCTCAGATCTAGCTTCTCCCTTCTTTATATGCCCATAAAACTTTTCATGTACCTCTACTTGGTTTACTGATGTTCTGTAATATATTTTCCATTAGCAAGAAACTCTAAATTAATCATGAATGTCCTATGACCATACCAGGAGGTAAGGTAGGAATTGGGGACACAAAGACTAAATTCATACATTTTTTCTTTTTTAAATATATATTTTTATTGATTTCAGAGAGGACGGGAAAGGGAGAGAGAGAGCGAGAGAGAGAGAGAGAGAGAGAGCGAGAGAGAAACAATTAATGAGAGAGAATCATGGATTAGCTGCCTCTTGCATGCCCCTACTGGAGATGGAACCCACAGTGCATGTGTCCTGACCAGGAATTGAACCTGACTTGTAGGTTGATACTCAACCACTGAGCAACACTGGCCAGACCATTTTCTTTTAAATTAAATGTAACATTGGTTAACAATGTTGTATAAATAACAGGTATACAACTTTATAATACAAATTCTTTATATTATGAACATTTCTTCCCCATGGGTAGAGATGGAATAGAGAGGGAGGTTTAGAAAAACTTTAGTAGAGAAGCTATGAAAATTTAGGAGGGAGAATTATTTAAGAGAAAGAAAGGCATTTGGTGTAGAAGGAACAGCATGTGCAAAGGTTCTGAGGTATAGAACAAGTGATTGAGTTTGTCTGGAGTAGGACACAAGTTAAGAAAAAAAAATCTAACCGTGGAAATCTGAAGCACTCCAGAGAAGGGAGTGAGGAGAGGAAAAGCGAATAGTGGAGGCTAATGCAGAAGCAATGGGAAGCAGAAGACCCCCCACAAAGGAGAACTCACCTGAGAGGCTTACAGAGAGCTGGTCTCTCTCTGCTCCTGGGCTCCTGAGCAGGAGTGCGTGTGGCCACACTCAAGGCAGCCTGATGGCACTCAGAGCAAAAATCGCAACGGTGTTTGTTCCTTAAGCCTCCTTAGTGACTGTCCCAGTGCTCAGCCGCTCTAATTAGGTAGGTTTGGGCTCCTGGTAAAGAGATCTGGGTTTTAATACATTTTTCCCCCCACCAAAACCATTACTCTTCAAAAGCCAGAGCCCAAATTTACTGCAGAGAGTTTTCCCCAGCTCGAGCCCTAATTAAGGGAAAGTCTGAACAGAAGGGGAGCTCTGCCTATCTTTCTGGCCTTATGCTGCTATAATGGAAATATTTGGTTGAGGCAACCCAGCACCAGGGAAGCAACATTTCAGAGCGGGGGAGGGGGATGGGGGGGGAGCGGGGAGAGGGGGGGTGCTTTGTCTCTGGCTCAGTGGGCCTTCATTCAGACTCCACATGAAGAGGGCCCCAAAACAAAATTGATGTTTCATTTGGGACAGTTTTCTGTGACTGGAAAGAAGACAGAACACAATAAGGAGCTCAGTGCTGTACCTTAGGAGCTTGTGATGAAATCACCAATCACCCTATAATTTCTAGAAGACCTTTCTACGTGTATTTAATTGGTAACTTATGGAATGTCACATTTTGATTTATATGGTTATATATATATATATATATATAAATATATGCCACAGGTGTATGGTATTTACTGTATTTCTATGTGGTTAGGAGAAACCAAATATCTTTTTTTTTTACCTTTTCTTTCTTTTTTTAGTGCTTCTTATAAGGTTGATTTTACTAAACTCATTTTTCAGGCATAGAATTTAGAGTTTAGAGTAGTGACAAATTATATCATTTGTTCTCCAGGTAACTGGCAGGGTTGGGATAGGAAACCATGTTAGAAACCAGATTGATATGGTTAAATAAAATTAAATTTTATGTTCAGAATGAGTCACGATGCATCTTATCTTTAAGAAAAGAATACTTCCTAGTTCTGTCTATTGAAAAGAGCTAAAAGCAATGACATATGAGCAGCTATGAGCAACCCTGCTGTTTCCAGTGTGGTTTCTATATACCATTTTCCAAAAATCAGAGCCAAGGCTGCTTAAATATATATGTATATATATTTCAAGAAAAAAAAAAAAAGCTGATTCTAGCTCTGGTATAGAATTCAATAGGAACCTGGAATCTCTTACATCAGAAAGCAAGTAAGCTCTCTACCAAGATATGTAGTATCATGTTAAATGGAGTCAGAAGCCCACGGAAGAGGCTTTTGTGGGCCAAAATAAGGCAATCAGAACAATGATAAGGATAGTAATTGTAATGAATTAAAACACGACGTTTAAATCCATAATCCCATAATGATATTATTTAAAAATCATATCATCACCTTTGCAGGATGCTAAGGAATTTATTCATTATTTTCAAAACCTGTATATAAGGGGAAAAAAATCAAGCACTTACCCTGTTGGTCCTATAGAAACTGAAATTTAAGGTAAGCAAATAGTTGAAAAGGATGTCTTTTTTTAAAAAATATATTTCATTGATTTTTTTTTTTTTTTACAGAGAAGAAGGGAGAGGGATAAAGAGTTAGAAACATCAGTGGGAGAGAAACATTGATCAGCTGCCTCCTGCACACCTCCCATTGGGGATGTGCCCGCAACCAAGGTACATGCCCTTGACCGGAATCGAACCTGGGACCCTTCAGTCCGCAGGCCGGCGCTCTATCCACTGAGCCAAACCAGTTAGGGCGAAAAGGATGTCTTTTTATAGCAGAATTCTTCCTAATAAATTGAGAAAGAATGGTAGACTATCACCATTTTAAATGAATAGATCTAGAAAATATTTGTTAATGGCTGCAGCATCATGAAAAGACAGACAGTCAGACATGGTGTGACTTCTGATGGAAATATTCCTCACCACTTATGAAGTAGTCTAGCCCCAAATATAGAACTTGAGTGTGACCAAGTCTCTCGATCTAACTTCCACTCCACAGATGATATAAGGGACAACAAGATAAAAACAATACAGTCAAGAAAATCCAGACTGCAGAGTGTCTAGTCTACAGGATAAAAATTCCCCCCTAGCCCCTGGAAAATGAATTTTGCAAGGAGCTGGGCAGCGGGTGGATAGAGAGATTCTGTCAATTCAGAGACTTAAGAGACATGCAACCCATGTATGGACTTGTTTTTAACCCTGATTTGAACAAGCTTTAAGACAATAGGAAACCTTTAATCTTGATGATATTAAGGAGTTTTTGTTGTCATAGAGTTATATTAAAATAAAGATTCCTTATATTTATGTCTTCTTACCAAAATGTTAGCAAATAAAGTAAAACAATGCCTGATTTTACTTCAAAATAATCTGAGGAAGTAGTTATGTGTCCATGAAATAACTTTGATTGTGAGTTGATCATTGTTGCAGATGGGTCAGGATTATAATACTCTGTTTTTTAAAAATTTTAAATGTTTTCTTAAGAAAAAGTGAGAGAGAGAGAGAGAGAGAGAGGGAGAGAGAAGAGAAGAGAAGAAGAAGGAGAAGGAGAAGGAGAAGGAGGGGGAGGGGGAGGGGGAGGAGAAGGAAAGAGGAAGGAGTACGGAGGAGGAAAGAGGAAGGAAAGAGAGAAAAAGGAATGAGAACTTAGATATTTGACTGCATGGTCAATGTTTTTATTCCCTGTGCTCTATGATATTTAATATGTACTTAGGTAAGAGTTTCAAGGATGCAAAAGACTTCTTAGAGTCTGATAGAATACTCCACTTGGTCCCCACCTGCTTTAGCCATAGCTTATAAGTAAGCAGATTGTGCAAAGTGAGGGCTTGATACATGTTTATTGAATTAAATCACATTGTGTGTGTGAAATGTATAGACAATTACTTGACTTGTATGGCAGGACATTTTTGAAATAAAAATTAGGTTTTAATTTTGACCTAGGTCAGTTACTTTAGAGCTCTTGAGTTTTAAACTGGTCACTTAGCTTCTCTGAGTTTGAGTAGGAATAGCAATTCCTTTATCAGGCTTTTGAGAGGCTCCAGTGAAAACCTATTAAAACTAAAGTATTATATCATTGAAATTGATGAGTGTGGAATTTAGATGCCATGAAAACCCAGAGAGTGAAACCCTTCTCGAAGGCTCAGGAATTGCGAAGTTTTCACGGAAGAGGGAGTTCCTAAGTTGAACCTTGGAGAACAGAAAATGTTTATTCTGGTAGAAAGAATTCTGCAGGAGAAGAGCTGTGGAAGAAATGTTATATTCGTTCCACTGTTGGAACATGGATTCACAGTGTCATTAATATAACATTTAAGGGTCATAGTGTCATAGACTCATAGAATATCAGATCTGGAAAGGATCCTGGAAATTGTCTAGTCCAACTTCTTCATTTAAGAATTGATAATAGGAGGTAAAAATGGAAGGAGACTTGGCTTGGGGTGGTGAATACCCAATACAGTATACAGATGGTGTATTATAAAATTGTACAACTGAACCCAATGTAATTTTATTAACCAATGTCACCCCCAATAAATTCAATAAGAAAGAAAAAGAGTTGAGAAAACGAAGAACCTGATAGAATAAGTGCTTAGTCCAAGATGAAAATACCTAGTAATTGGCTGAACCAAGCATTCTAATCATCATTATTTTTCCTCCTATGAAATCTTCCTGTTAGAGACTAGAGCTGAGGAAATAAAATTGATTAAGCAAGATTGATTAAGACAAACTGATTTTTTTAAAAATGACTTTGACTATTAGCTTTGAAATCTCTTATGCAATGAAATTGAGAGCCTTAGTAGAGTTTTAAGCAGGAGAATTATAGGAAGAAGCAGTGGGTTGAGAATAGCATTTTTCATGCATGAGAAGGGTTGAAGCAGAAAGGTAACATAGAATGCTACTGCAGCTCTTCACGTGTGAGCATGAGGATTGTCCCAAAGGTATGCTGCTGCTAGTTGGATAGAGAAAAAGTGGGGATCTCTTGTGGGAATAATTAGAAGGTATTGATGACAGATATAAAATAACTATGGAGAACCACATAGAACTATAAGTAGATTCATATACCGTATTTGCCGGCGTATAAGACGACTGGGCGTATATGACGACCCCCTAATATTTCCACTCAAAATACAGAGTTTGTTATATACTCGCCGTATAAGACTACCCCCTCTTCCGCACACCTTCCACACACCAAATAAAAGGTAAAACAATATCAGATTTGATTTTAACATTTTAATTT
>NW_006290677.1:1744571-1760910 GCF_000327345.1 Myotis davidii | reverse complement strand
CAGCAGCGCTGCTGATGCCTGAACGGTATGTGGAATGAAGTGGGCGGGCATCGGGAGGCCACTATGGCACGGGGCAAGCACTATGGGCAGTCTATCTGAAGTGTACCTGGCGTATAAGACGACCCCCCACTTGGAGGCATATTTTTCAGGGCCAAAAAATCATCTTATATGCCGGCAAATACGGTATTATAGAACTTTGTGTAAAAAATTGTATAGAAGGTAATTAGTTAAATTATATAGTCCTTCTACCCCATCCCTTCATTTAATAGTCATTCAACAAACAGTTAGAAATCTGAAATTCAGAGAGAAGAGTTGATTTATCCAAGGTCACATGGATGACACACAATTTAATGAAAATTCAAGTCTAGTGCCATTTCTACCTCTAGGAGTGCTTAATTGCGATACATGGAATCTCAGATTTTATGACTGAGCCTCATTTATTCTCTAAACCCTGTGAAGATATATGCAATTTTTTTAAAAAAAGTATTTATTTTAGTGTGTGTGTTGGGGATGGAAACATGGGGGAGTTATTGAGAGTGAGTTATCCTTTTCAACAGATCCTCAAAGTCATCTTTGACTCCTAAAAGGTTAAGAACTTAACTGCGTAAGGTGATGTATTTAAACAATATCATGTGGGATAAATATTAAATCAAGTTCTTTTCTCTCCTTTCAAAAATGTTTTATCTTTCCCTCTTTAGCCTCTTGAGCAGTGGTTCTCAACCTTCCTAGTGCTACGACCCTTTACTACAGTTCCTCATGTTGTGGTGACCCCTAATTTCATTGTTACAAATTGAACATAATTAAAGCATAGTGATTCATCACAAAAACAATATGTAATTATATATGTGTTTTCCGATGGTCTTAGGTGACCCCTGTGAAAGGGTCCTTTGACCCCCAAAGGGGTCGCGACCCACAGGTTGAGAACCGCTGCTCTGGAGGGTGGTATCTGAGGGTGGAGGAAAGTTTACATGTCCTCATGGTGAGCAACAGGACCACGTGTGACTGTCTGTGATATCTGAGGCTTGGCTGGTGTCCATGGAAGTATTTCTTGTCCTGATTTCTAGGAATCATGCTGATATCCACAACTGGGGATTGTGGCTAGTGATTTTCCAGAATCGTTTTTTGGCATGGATGGAGCTTGCTGATGTGGCCCCATCTTGACTCTCACTGGTACCCTGGTCTATCCCTTGCATCCTTGGTCTGTCCTCCATCCAGCCTCTGGCTTAGACTCTCCCCTTGCCATCTCTGCTCTGTGATCACAGAAGTTGTGAAGGTATGCTTGACAGCTTTTAGCTGCTGAATGTTATTCAACACTGAGGGTATACAATTATCTGGTTTGCTTCCATGCCACACGACTGCAAAGACTGACTCTTGAATCACATATCCAGTACACTCAGAACCTAAATATGCCTTGAAATTATTTTTACCTCAACCATAGTTACCCAAGTTGGCCCAGAGCCTTGATCTTCACATCTGTAAGACAGGAACAATAATAATCCTGTAATTCTGTGATAAGAAGGGAAAAGTAGAACAGTGTTTATAAAGTCTTAGAATAACAATAACTCCTGGTGCTTAAAGGGCAATTGATATGCTATCATCATCATCATAGATTAGGTCTTTTTCCTCTTAGTGTTCCTACTATCCAGCAAAAAGCTTAGAACATAAGAGGAACTTTGCAAACATTTGATTAATGAATGAAATAAGCTCAGAGAAAGGTCCTATATAGTGCTAAAATAACAGCAACAAACATGCAAAAAAAAGTTATCTAACATCTCAGTTACAGCTATTCTAGAAAATGTGTCAATGTGGTACCTTAAAAATTATAAATATCTATTTCAAAAGGTATTATTAAAAAGTATATGCTATCTAAAGAAATTAGTTTAAGGTTCTGAATGATGTTTGCTACAAAGAATTTTCTTACCACATTTCACTGATTTATGATCAAAAGCACCTTATTTTGTATTTTTATATGCTGTGTTCCACCCCCATTTGGCAGTTCCAAACTTAGATTGGAATGATTTAGAAAGCGCACACATTAGGTTATGATGAGTTCTAACTTGGCAGTCAATGAAGTGTTGTCTTTTTTTTCTAAATGTATTTTACAATCATGGAGTAAAGTACTTCACAATTCATAGCCTGACTCTTCATCCTTTTATTACACAATTTCCTTTCTGTCTCAATAACAGTTTCAAACAGTTGAGCAGTTGCCATCTAGTGGGCAAAAACTATAGTGGCATAAGGGAAGCTGAGCATAAAATTGGATCATTCAAATGTGCAGACCTGGTGAAGAAATTATTAAATTCATCACAATCTTTGCAACAGTGATATTTGTTACTAAAGGCAGACATAGAAGCATAGGCAAATGTCTCAAAATTTGAAATAAATTGGAGTAAAATGTAAAAGAAAATTAAAACCACAGGAAATGCAACTGCATATCTATTAGAATGACTCAAAAATAACAACAATAACAAATGACAATATGAAGTGTTGATGAGGATATGAAATAATCAGAGTGCATACACAATGCTGACAGGAACGAAAAATGGTATAGCCACTGTGGAAAACAGTTTGGCGGTTTCTTATAAAGTTAAACATGAACCCAGCACTTACTTATATTCTTGGATATTTAGCCGAAGAAATGAAAAATATCTCTTCATACAAATATTTGTATACAAATATTTAGATTAATTTTATTCATAGTCATCAACAACTGGAAACAACCCAAATATCCATCAGCTAAAAAATAAAAAAAGGTGTGCCTCCATGAGAAAGGAGAATCAAATTGTTTAAAACAAGTGATAAAACCAGTGGGCAGGTTTGATCATTAATCACTGAAAACCAGTTGGAAATTCAGACAGACAGAAGAGAAAGGAATCTTAACACAGACCCTGCAGAAAATTCAAAATGACTCATCTCATTTCTAATAATTCTATGAAAAGTTTTCCCCAAAAGTTCCATTCATTTATAATCTGTTCTAGGCTTTACAGATGTGCTTAACTTTTGTCTCTGGGCTGCTTTTATTTCCTCTGTAACAATGAATCGGTCTAGCACTGTTTTGCATAGTATACATCCACCAATCAATAATATTTTAATTATATTTTTTAGTTTACCAAGCATTTCTACTATTAACTATTGCACAATCCTGTTAGGCAGGTCAGGCAATGATTACTATTTGAAAGATCCTCTTTTGTCAAACAGGTTAGGCCAGTGGTCGGCAAACTCATTAGTCAACAGAGCCAAATATCAACATTACAACGAGTGAAATTTCTTTTGAGAGCCAAATATTTTAAACTTAAACTATATAGGTAGGTACATTGTTATTAACTTAATTAGGGTACTCCTAAGGCTTAGGAAGAGCCACACTCAAGGGCCCACAGGGTTAGGCTATTTCAAAATTCCATTTATTTTTATCCTGAAGTGACATCATACAAGTACCCATACATACATATGTATGAAAACATAAACTTTACTACTGCTTTCACATTTAATGGGCAATGGCAAATTAAGTTGTTTCATGATAGCATTAACAATGTTTTTAAAATGTCTTGAAATAAGCACAAACATAGCAAGTAAGTATAAGCTATGATATAATGTGGTGGCTCAGACTAAAACACAGTTGGTCCTCCCTATTTATATTCATAGATTCAGTCAACTGTAGATCAAAAATATTTATTTTTTAAAATGTTATGTTGCTGTTGATGTGTACTATGTAAATTGGTCTTTGATGATTGCTCTTGTCAATATTCCCTAAACAATAGAGCATAACAACTATTTACATAGCATTTACATTGTATTAGGTATTATAAATAACCTAAAGATGATTTAAAAATAAACAGGAGGATGTGCATAAAAAATATGCAAACACAATGCCATTTTATATCAGGGACTTGAGCATCCTTTTAGATTTTGGTATCCCCAGGGGTCCTGCAATCAATTCCCCATGGATACTGAGGACTGATGTAGCCATGATGAGCAATAGTGACATCCTGAGGTAGGGCAGCAATGGTCTGTGTGTGGACTTTCCCTTTGTTCATAAGTTATTCATATGTATAAGTGCATGTACATTGAAAGTTGTTAGGCTGATATTCATATAAATTTTCATTTCAGAGTTGAAGTAAAAGGAGTTGAAAAGATAGGTTAATTTGCTTATGATAACATGGCTGAGAAGCAGCAGGACTTGACTCAAAATGAGTCCTCCTTCCCACTGTGGTCATTTCATCACTCCACTCCTTCTTCCTGATTCAGGCACAGGTCTGCCCTGCACTGGGTTGCTCCTGATAATACATGTAGTAGCTTGCCCGTCACAGAAGAATCAGGGGGAGAGGAACTCACGGTCATAAATACCTACCATAGGACAATTGGTGATTTCGTCTTTCTTCAGGTCCCGGAGTCCTATCATGTAGGAATATAAACTGCCTACTCTGGGGACCAGGGTACAACTAACAATTGTGCAAACAATGCTTTTAACTTCTCCCAACATCCCTTTTCATGTCTAGCTTTTCTGCAAAGGCAGCCTCTAGTGAACATTTTATTCATCCCGTTTCTCAATGGAATCAATCATCTTATCACATGGCTTAAAAAATTTGTTGGCAGAAAGCATGTTCTAGGTTTGGCAAGAATCTCATCAATCGAGATTTCATTTTTAAAATGGAAAGTGGGGACTTTAGATCTCTATCCGGGGCCCTTTATCTCTATTCACTCCCCATGTTTGAAATCATATTTTGACCATTTACTATGAGACAAGCATCTTCTTTCATTTAAATCCTATATGCTTTATGTAGCTCCAAGGTGCAGATAAGGAAGCCAGAGGTTTACATACATTTGGTAATGTGCTCCGAGCCATGGAAGTAAATCATGGAGTAACTCTCTCTGGGTCTATCTGACCCCTAAACCTTTACCCTATATAATATGAATTCTTAAAAGCTAAAACTTTCTCTTCCTCTTAAAGAATACCACCATCATTCTTATTTCAACTTAAGATGCATTGAACTTGCATATTCAAAAAAGCTTCATCTCTAATGAGCATCTACTATATACAAGACTTTGTGCTAAACATACAATTGGCTTTTGAACAACACAGGTTTGACCTGAACAGGTTTATTTATATGCAGATTTTTCCTTTTTTAAATTTTTATTGTTGGAAGTATTACATATGTTTCCCATTCCTCCCCTCTAATGACCCCTTCTAGCCCCTTACGCCCCCTACCCCAGGCCTTCACCATCCTATTGTCTATGTCTACGGGCTATGCATTTATGCATACAACTTCTTTGGTTGTAGGTTTTTTCAATAAATGCCTTTACTGTTTTCAGATTGCTAGTAGGAGGCCACATATGCAGAAAGCCAACTGTAGGCACTAATCTGTGACATTTTATACAGGGACTTGAGCATGAATGGATTTTGGTATCTGTGGGGAGTCCTGGAACCAATCCTCTGTGGATACTGAGAGGTAACTTAAGTTTTGGGGGAATCAAAAATTATACACAGATTTTTAATTGTGTGAGATATTGGTGTCCCTAACCCCTGCATTGTTCAAGGGTCAACTGTATTATAGTATAACTAGAGGCCCGGTGCATGAATTCGTGCACGGGTGGGGTCCCTCAGGGTAGCCTGCAGGGATCAGGCCGAAACCCACAGTCCAGCGCCTTGTGCAGCTCATACCTGCAGCTCCTGCTCATCCCAGCCCCACTGCGCCTGCCAAGGGCTCTCATCCAATCAGTCCTGATCAGGAGAGGCTCCTGCTGCTGCACCCACCAGCCATAAGCTCTGTGTCTGGCACCTTCCTGAGAGTAGTGGCCTGTGGGATTGGGCCAAAAACAGCTCTCCAACATCTCCCAAGGGGTCCCAAATTGTGAGAGGGTACAGGCCAGGTCGAGGGATTCCACTGGTGCATGATTAGGGCCAGGGAGGAACTGCAGGAGGTCTCCAGGGCATTCCCGGCCCATCTTGCTCAGTCCCAATTGGCCAGACCCCACCAGCAAGCTATCCTAGTGGTCAGAGCGTCTGCTCCCTGGTGGTCAGTGCAAGTCATAGCAAGCGGTTGAGCAGCCTTCACATATCATTAGCATATTATGCTTTGATTGGTTGAACAGTTGACTGGGGCACTTAGCATATTAAGTTTTTATTATATAGGATTATATTTAAAACTCACACATACTCTGAGAGGTAGACACTATCACCCCTGTCTTAAATATGATAAAACTTAGATGTCCAAGGTTACCTACCCAGTCAGGAAATGATGGAGCTGAGATTCAAACCCAGGTCTCCTGGGATCTAAATCCTGTTTTATACAGAGGGAAATATGTGGACTTTGGTATTTAACAGATCTAGTTTTGAATCTCAGTTGTCCCCAAAAGTCACCCACCATTATTTTTTATTCTATTTTGTTCTGTCATTGTTTATGAGAATATCTTATCTCCAGTACTAGACTATAAGCACCTTGAGGGCATAAATTATTGCCGTTTAACTTTCTTTTCTTCCATTTTCCCTACCCCACTAATTAACCTATACAGTGAACAGAGTGCCTACTTTATAGGGATTCAATAAAGTGATTTACTGATTGAATAGAATGGAAGTATTAAAGTACTGAATGATTTTAAACTACATGACAGTTAGGCCTGATCCAGTACATTAGTTAATTCATTCATCCATCTACTTATTTAACGATTATTTCTCTACCCGATGCCAGGCACCAAGCTGATTTAAAGCTGGGACACAACAATGTGGTGACTCAGGAAGCATCCATTCTAATTGATTAGTACCTGTGCCAGACCAATTGATAACTACATTGTAAAGATTACCCCTTGCTGAATTCTTGGCATATGGTGATGAGAAAAAAAGAATTAAGTGATGGTTACTCTCCTCATGAAAATTTTCAAATAAGCATAAAATTACTACTGTGATTGAAGAAAAGTACAAAGTGCTCTGATAGTGGATAGCAGGGTCACCTGATCTACTATGGGTGGAAAAACACTTTTGATGAAAACCAGGGAGAGAGAATTCCAATCAGGTCCTCCATCATACAAATTTTCTTTTCACCTGTGAAGGCTAAGATTACACTACTGTTTTATGGGATCAGCAGTCTTCTATAAATAGCACTATTCAACTATTTATCTCTACAATGTTCTTGCATCCTATGATGGATGTGTCAATAATAGTAAACTCAGTGATGCTCAAGGCCCCTATGGAAGGAGCACTGCACTTCATTAAATGTCTGTTGAACTGAACTGAAGGTGTTGTGGGAATATTTGTGAATGTCCTTTTAAGGAGTAATCAGGTTACTTTATGAATGAATGCTGTCATCTGGGTCCAAAGCTCAGGAAAAAGTCAAGAAAAGGTTATGCTTGATGTAATAGCATGAATTTATTTCACTAGAGATGGACACCAGAAAAAGGTAGAATTTCTTCAGTGAATTTCTCTTGACTGCTCTAAGAAAAAAACATTATCCTGAAATGGAGAGATGTAGGAGACTGAATACCTCATTTCTATGATTTATATTTATGTTTCCTAGTGTTGGTCATTTTTCAATAGATGGATAAAGAGTGAATTTCTTAAAAAGTTTAAAAAATAATTAAGTATAACAAAATCATTTCATAATTTACTGATATATATATATTTTCTGGCTCAAATACATCTGATATTTTCCTTATAGATCTTAAAATTACTCAAGAGGAGATCTTGAAAAATTAAAATTTCAGCCTTTTGTTTATTTCTTATGTGACAGGGCATAATCCAGGCCCTTGAGAAGGCAGCAATTAGATAAGGGGAGACTGTCTTCATGTGAAGTAATCTGGGATGTTGGATTAGTACTGCCAGATGTCCTATTATCCAGAAAATTTTGCTTAACCTCTGCAAATCTAGAACATCCCTTAGGTTAATATTTTGTGTCTGTGCTCAGCCTGTTAAGATTGGAAGAGATGGGAGGTTGCTGGAAGAGGTCTGATGCAAGTGTAGGATTAGAGACTGCTCAATTCAATTAAATTCCACAAGCATTTACTGAACACATTTATATATATAAAAGGCTAAGTGACAGACCGTACATCCGTCCGACCACCTGACCAGTGCATGTGACGCACTCTGGCAATTTAACTTGTGCGTGCGTGATACATATAAAGTTTCACTGGTGCCAATCGCATTAGTGTGTTCCGATCTGTCATTGTCGACCATGAATTTGGTTGACACTTCTATTATAGAGAAAGGGTGAATGGTGATATTAAAATATTTCTCCTAATTAGTTTCCTTTCAATGTGCATGAATCCGTGCACTGGGCCACTAATTTGAGAATAAAGTACAGTTTGTTCAGTGCATTATGAAGGATATAAAGACCCAGCAGTAAAGTTTGTTGCCCTTTAGAAACTTAAAATCTTAGTGGTATTTAATATAAAACACGCTTTACTTATATCACAAGGTAATATATGATAAATAATAAGAGAGGTACAAAGTACTGTGAAAGTATAGGAAATAAGAGACCACTTCCTGATATTAGATATACAAATATAATTAATCTTCTAATTACTTCTCTCAATGTTCCTTTGTTTCCCCTGATACCTATTGGATCAAGTCTAAGCTGCTTAGTGTTGTACACAAGATCCTCCATAAACTGACCCTGTGTACAGTTCCACTTTAGTTCTTACACAGTAAGGGTAAACTGCTTGCAGCACTGTGTTCTTCCCTTGCTGCTCATCACTCCCAGAACTCCAAATTGAGAACAGAGCTTAGCACAGAGCCAGTGTGAAAAATAATTTTTGAATAAATTGCTGAGTACTCAGACCATTCTTTTTCATGTCATCATGTCTTTATGCATGCTGTTCTCTCTGTATGGAATGTCTGTCTTTATTTATGATCTCGTTTTTCAAGACTTACCTGGTCTAACTTCTAGGCTTGCTCATAGCACTTCATACTGAAATGATCGATTTGTGTACATATCTATCTCCACACCCTGAAGTAATCTCTTTGATGCCAGGGGCCACATCTTATTTTTCTTGCTACTTCAAGTAGCTATATCTGAGAGTAAAGTATAGGACAGTTACGGGTACAGATTTTAGCATTAGATTATTTAGCTTTAATCCTGATTCTTCCCCTTCTCTGTGTGATTTTGGATAAGTGCCTGTTTCCCCATCTGCAAAATGGGATACTAATAGTATCTACCAGATAGTATTGTTGTGAGGATTAAATTAATTATCTATATATGTAAAAGTCTAATATGCTAAGTGTCCAACCAATTGGTCAATCGTTCTGTTGACTGCTCGACCAGTCACTATGACGTGCACTGACCACCATGGGGCAGCCACTCTGACCAGTAGGTTAGCTTGCTGCTGGGGTCCGGCTGATTGGGACTGGGTGAGATGGGCCAGACACACCCTGGAGCCCTCCCAAAGCCCCTTCCTGGCAGGCTGGCCCCGATTAGCCCCAATGGGGACTGGGCAAGACAGGCTGGACATACCCTGGAGCCCTCTTTAGCCTCTAAAATATTTCTTCTAATTAATTTCTTTTCAATGTGCACGAATTTGTGCACCGGGCCTCTAGTTATAAAAAATGTGCTTAGAATAGTGCCAACGTGAGCACTATATAAGTGTAAATTATTATTTTTAAGTGCCCAGAAATATTGACTTGCACCACTGTGAAACGGTATGAAGGAGGGAGAGTAATTGAAGTCTTTGTACATGAAATGGAAGTGTAGGTTAGGTTATTGGTAAGTAGAAGTGGGTATAGACTGTGGAGAAAAGTCATTACAGGATAAAGTTGGAATCAGGTAGAGTATAGTACTGGGACAGTTAGGTACTTCATAACCTCTACCTTTCACACACTGTCAACAGAGTGCCATGTGCTAGAATATGTTTTTTGTTTGTTTGTTTGTTTTGTTTTGTCTCTCAATGTCTCCCATGGGAGCCGATAATATGGTGAGATAAAAATAAATTGCAGGTTTGTAGTGCTGACTGAAAATGGCATAAATGGCAAGCTCTCTAGGTGGCTAGTCAAACATTTTATAATAACTGTAAGCTAACTAGATTTTATAATAAGTCCATCCAAGTTGATACATATAGAATAGAATGGAATACAATTAAAATCTTCCCTGGGTTTGTTGCTAATATAGTTTCTCCCCACAAAACCACTATTTCTAACATTCTGTAAGATGTTTTGGAGAAGGCAGATGATACAGATACAGCTCACAAAATGTGTGAAACAGATTTTGTAGTTCAAGTAATACTCTTGCATTGACTTCCACTGTAAAATTGATGGCACTTGAAGAAATCAATTCAGTGGAATGATTACTATATTCCTCGCTCTGACCTGGATGCTTATCCAACCTGTTTCTTCTCCTGAGGTAGGGGCCATGTACATGTGATTAGAGAGCAGGTGCTCCTCAAGGGGTATTTCCTGTTTCTGTGGCCACAGGTGGGGAAAATGGAATGAGTGTTCCAGAGGAAGCACTGGGGGGTCAGAATTCTGAGTGAGTTCAAACCAGAGTTGAACAGAGAGTGTGATCATGGGAACATGGGTCCAAATGGGGGCAAAAGGGGAAGGAAACTGGTACCAAGAGTGAGAAGCCAGAAAATAGATAAATGGAAGCTGACAACTCCAGAGACAAAAGGTAGCTATCTGTGAAAAAGCAAGAAACTATTAATTGCATTTACCTTTAGAAGCTAATTTAAATCCTTTTCAGAAAGAATATATAAGAATGGGAACAAAATAAATTTCAATTGTCAACAATTATAACAGTTATACAGATTCCAAAGATTTAATTAATTTCATTCATTTATTCATATCCCCAGCATTATTCAACAGCCCAGATTAGCTTCTTAACTCTGACCACCTCATATTTCCTAATTATTATTACATTTCTTTTTCTGTAGGTAAAGAGAAATGTAAGAAGGTGTAGGAAGTCAAAAAATGCACACTTGTAATTTTTTAGATATTACTTGGACACTTGAAAAATGAAACAATGTTTAAATGAGATTTTCGGCAGTTAATTTTATTATCATCCTGTTCACTGAAAAGTCACCGAGCATGATTCCTAGTCAGGGCACATGCCCAGGTTGTGGGTTTGGTCCCTGGTGGGGGTGTGTATGGGAGGCACCAATCAATGTTTCATTCTCTGTCCTTCTCCCTTCCTCTCTTTCTAAAATCAATAAAACATAAAAAATAAAAATAAAAAACAGATCCCCAGATAGGGATTTTAGTGCAAATATGTTATCTTTGGCGGGTGCAGGAAACACTAGTAGTGATATGACCAAGCGTAACAGGAAAGAAAAGGCATCCAATAAAGGGCGTTAGTAAGCCAGCTCTCACTATGAGCAACTGGATATTAAGCCCCTGAGGAAACTCTACAAAGTCCCCAATAGAACATACACCTCAGAATTATCCAATTACAAATCAACACCCATCATCATTGAGGGCTGTTTTCTGTATGATAATCCCCTAGTCCTCTGGCTTGCTGGATACTTAGGGAAAGGGGTTTTCAGCTTTGGAGGCAGCCCCAGGCAAAAATATGCTGAAACTGTCAGCTGTTGGTGGTGCTCGGTGAAGTGGGAAGGGCCCTTCCATCCTTAATTAATCAATCATTCTTAGATGAGGCAGTCAGTTACAGAAGTCAGTGTGGGTCCATACCCGAAAGGGTGTATAGTATATAAATGCTATAGGACTTCAGAGACAGGAGAATATGGTCATGCTAGTAGGGTGCGTGTCTTGAAGGATGAGGCAAATATCTCTATATATAAAAGCCTAAGTGACCATTACAACTGAATGACCAGTCGCTATGATGCGCACTGACCACCAGGGGGCAGATGCAGGAGCTGCCCCCTGGTGCTCAGTGCACTCCCAAAGCCAACCTCCCATGGCTGGCCAAATCCCTGTGGTCCTTCCCAATGGCTGGCCAGCCCTGATCAGCCCCGATTGTTGGCCAGGCCAAGGGACTCCACCTGTGCATGAATTTGTGCACTGGGCCTCTAGTGTTTTATAAGTGATCTAGGCCTAAAGTGAGAGAATGGGCAAATGCAGGGAATGTAGGAATGACTCAAGCACATGGAACAGGCTGGTGAGTTGCGAGTGGGAAATCAGGTTGGAGAAGTCCTCCAAAATCCCATAAGGAGGGCTCTGAAAAGCAAACTGAGATGTTTGTAGATAATGCATTAGGTTGTAACCTGTATTGTCTTGGGGCCAACATTAAGGTAAGTTACATTTTTAATCTCCAAACTTTTAGTACTTACTTCTACAAAAGCCCATTTTATGCCCTAGTTCACATTTTCAATTTTATGGAAAGACTTTTATTAAGTTTGCTTGTCGTTGGTTATACATAAGGCAAATGACATATTCATTATTAAAGTGGTATATAATGTTATTAAAGGATCAAGGCTATATTTAAGAATTTTATAATGTGTGCTTTTGTATAGAAACTTTCCCATAAGTATTTTTCTGGGGCCAATTATTAAAACATGCTGAGAAGGAAGTGTAGCCTGTGGTATTAAACATGCAATTCTCATTCATCTAACCAACAGTCGTTGAAGGCCATGTTCTTAATGGTAGGCACAGAACTGCGCAGAAAAATCAGTTACTGTCCCTGCTACCCAAGCACTGATGGTCTCACAAAACAATTAGGTAAAAAATCATTTCAATGCAAGCTAAAAAGTGCACTAATGGGGGTGTGTCCAGAGTGCTGTGGGGATGCTGCTAACTTGCTGAGGAGAACATTGTCAAAGAGGTCCCAACCAGAAGCAGAGATCGAGGAGCTCATTATATCTGAAATAGTTGTTTGCCAGGTCGTTTTTCTCTCCCCTAACCAGGCAAACCCCAGACTATGGGTAAACATGTAGCATTTGGTAATGCAGCCAATTTATTGAATGGTTTATGGATACTTTTTTTTCTTCTGAGTTTTCCCTTTGCTTTGGGTGAATCTCCTAGAGGGCAGACAGCCTGGCAATCCCGTTAGAAGGAACAGGAGGGTGGGGCCGACCCTTCCTCAAAACCAGGACAGTGAGTTTGCATGCCGGCCCTGGGATGGTGATTCCCTAGCTAGGGAACGAAGTCCCAGGAACAGGCAAGGAAAACTTACAACATACTTGCATTATTGATCCAAATCCTCTGGGAAGAAAGGATGTTGATGAGATGCCTAGATTCCTAAATCGAAATCTCTTTTATAACATATTGCATTTAATTTTAAAAGCTTGGAAGGAACAAAAGCGATGATTGTTCTTTCGTGTGACTAATCCATTACATCATGAATGTAACTGTACTCTAGGGGTACCTCGAATAGAAAAAATATATACCTGTTAAAGCTGTAATTCCACAGCAACTACAGTTACTGCAAGGCAAGTTTGGAAAGTATTCAGAAAAGATACCTGGATCCCAGGCATGTACTTTCAAAGAGTAATCATGTTCTTGGCTGAACTTAGCAGAATTAAAAGTCATCACTTCTTCCTGGAATTCCCAGTACCATATGGAGAAGTGTTTATGCTGCATTAGGGAAAGTGTTGTCATCATCATTATGCCTGCTTCTCTTGGGGAAAGGATGGTGCTTTTACTAAGGGGATTTTTGCGTTGTGTGAACAAATTGTTTCACTGTAGAAAAGCAGGGTGGCCCATGACTCCCAATACTGCCTTCAAAACACTTGTTTTCAGAATCAGTTGACTAAAGTTCTAGCATCACTTAAGGGGACGGAATGTCCTTAATGCTTGGCCACACAATGAAGTGTGGCTAGGTAGAAGAGAGACAACTCTATTCTATGATTGTGATAGTTATGATATTATTTAAACTACCAGTGGTTCTGATTGAGAACAACCTGTTATAAACCGATACTTTAATAAAATCAATTAAAAATAAATTAATAGAGAAGTGAAATGGGGAAGCAAAATAAAAAAATGCATAAAATATAATTCCCTGTATTTTATTTTCCAAAATACATGAATTCTGAGTGCTTACTCTTTCAATATTTATCTTATAGTACATGGGTGAAAAGAAAACCTGTTTGTGTACTAGTGTTGGTCCACAGATCACACTTTAAGTAGCACTGATCTAGCTCATTCCCCCTATACACAAAGAAGAAACCCAGAATGCATAAAGAGCTTGCTCATTGTTACATAAACAGACACCATTCCTCTAACTTAGGTACTGTGTGTGTGTGTGTGTGTGTGTATGTGTTTCATATCATTTAGGGCACTTAAGCTTTGGGATCTGTATAAAAGAGCTAGTTATGGGATTCTCCTAAGTGCTGTAAGCCAATTCCTCTACTACCAAGTTAAAAAGGGGTAGTAGTTTTTCACCACATTATTAAGTATTGTATTAGAAAGTAATATTTTGCTTAGCCAGTGTGGCTCAGTAGTTTAGTGTTAACCTATGAACCAGGAGATCACTGTTTCATTCCTGGTCAGGGCACATCCCCGGGTTGCAGGCTCGATCCCCAGTGTGGGGTGTGCTGGAGGCAGCAGATCAATGATTCTTTCTCATCATCGATGTTACTATTTCTCTCTCCTCCCTTCTTCTCTGCAATCAATAAAAGTATATTTTTTTAAAAAAGAAATTAGTATTTTGTCAGAGAAAAGAAAATAGTGACTGTCACACACCTGCTTTATGTGTACTAGTCTCTATGCACAGTATTTCATTTAATTCCCATAATAACTCTCAAATGTGGGTGAACTGTCTCCATTTTTTAAGAACCCAGAAAGGCTAAACAACTTCCAAATGAACACAACTAGCAAGTGATGGGACTGAGGTCTGAGACCAGGTCTGTTTGACTACGTCTTTCTTTGTTTTCCACTTCATTGTATAAACATAGTCACTTGGGTGTATCATACTCTTGAAGGAAATGCTTTCTTTAATAGTTGTTACCATTTAACATTTACATAACATGTTGTGCTTGTACGAGACTTTACAACCATTTATTACTTCATTCTCTTTGTGTTGTTCTAACAAAGCCTTCCATAGAGATTGGGAAACAAAGGCATAAAAAGGTATTCTTTAATTATAATAATTTTACATTGTTTGAAAACTTATGATGGTTTATATTTTGTAATAAGTTTTGGTAGAGTCCTCCATATCCCCAGCTTTATTCAATAGTCCATCTTAGCTTCTTATACTGTGACCACCACATATTTTCTAAGTATTATTACAGTCTTTTTGGTAATAATATATACTTATGGATACCAGTAATTCTATTAAAGTAATGTTTACATATATACTCAAGAAATTCATATTTTTTTCCAATATACCTTTGAAAGGAGCTACCTAAATCTCACACTGAAAGTATTGAAAGTTGGTCATATTTTCTTTTAATTTTTTTCAAACATTTTTGAAAATTATATCTATGGACTTACCCTAGATAACTGGATAAATAAGAGCTCTATAGGCTGAAGATCTTAATGACTCTGAGATACAATGACCGGAATCATAGACCCAGCCTATAAATTGGCATGAGTGAATAAGATGGCAGATGTGTTGTAAAGATTTATCAATATATAAAAATTAATTTTTCTTACAATCAGGAAGTAAGTAAACATTCATCCATTCATGCAACCTACACTGTCCTTTAGCAAACATTTATTGAGCATCTTTTGTGATCTACATGCTCAACTTATTAGGCCAATACATTTTTTTCTGATTCAAACTAAATTTGTGATTAACTGTGTCTTCCAGGCTATTTACTTTGACATCTGTGGCTCTTCCAGTCTTTTCATATCTACATATTTTTAGTTTATGTTGTTTTAAAACTAGCTTGCTTGCTGTTGTGGCTTTGAATATGATAGTGAAAGACACATTGTAGCAATTCCAGAGATTTGGGGTTTAGTTCAAGTATCATTATCTTCTCATGATGCCCCATGAGTTATCAAAGACTTTTGTTTTATTGATTTTTACAACCAGAATCCAAATGGATAAATCTCTTAAAGTAAGTTCCCTATAAAACATGTCTTATAGCCCTGGCCAGTTGGTTTAGTGCAGTCCCATGCACTGAGAGGTTGCCAATTCGATTTCCTGTCAGGTTTTGGGTTTGTTTTCCAGTGTGGTGTGTGTAAGCGGCAGCCAATTGATGTTTCTCTATCATGGATGTTTCTCTTCCTTTCTCTCTCTCTCTCTCTCTCTCTCTCTCTCAACAAAACCAAAAAAACCAAAACATGTCTTGTATATATTTATTGGACACCTTTTCTAAAATTTTAGGAGATTCCCCCAAATTTATAATATATAACTGCCCTTTATCTGTTCAGTAGGCTCATTTATGTAAACATTTCTAGATTATTTTATTCTACCAGATTATTATTGGGTGTAAGCAAAGGAAACATCTCCTTCAAACATTCAGAATAGAGTAGACAGAATCATTGTCTGAAAGGATGCTGTTCAAGAGGCCTAATTGCCTT
>NW_006290677.1:1742864-1744537 GCF_000327345.1 Myotis davidii | reverse complement strand
TCCCTACCCATTCTTCCTGCCACAAAATAACAATATTTGCATAGCAATTCACAGTTTATAAAGCTCTACTACACACGCTTAAGCCAGTTCCATGTGCTTATGACTCCAAACATTCTCTGTACAATTTCTTCCTCCCCCCTGACCTCCATATGTGTATACATATTGCATAGTCAAGATCTTTCCTTGGATGTCTAATAATGACCTCAAACATACACAAAAACTAAACTTTTCATTGCTCCCCCACTCAGCACTTTCCCGGGCCCAAAACAGAGGATTAATCTTCGACCTTTGTTTTCCCTCAGAGCCCACATCCAACCTACCAGCAACTTATGTAGACACTAGACTCAAGGAATGCCAAATCCAGCTGTTTCTCACCATTGCTACCATTGCTAATATGTCTGTGCCTTCCTGATCATTCAAATTACAAATATTTCCCACTAACCTATGGGAAATGTTTTGTGTCTGTTTACTCTGCTTGCATTGCTTTTCTTATCCAGTCAGGTCTCCCACCTTCCCCACCTCTCACCCCCCAGTAATTAGAATGACCTGTTTGAAAAGGGAAGGGAAGGTGAGAGTGGGTGGGTAGGTGGATGGGAAGAGATCCACCAAAGAACTTGTATGCATATATGCATAACCCATGGTCACAGTCAGTAGGGTGGTGAAAGCCTATTGGGATGGGAGGCAGGGCAGGCTAGAAGGGTTCAATGGGGAAAAAGGGGGACATATGTAATACTTTCAACAATAAAAATATTTTTAAAAGAAAAGGAAAATTAGCAAATTAGCTTTAATAGCTTTCCCTCACATTCAGAATAACCCATCTCACTGCTCTCTATTTTTGCACTAGCTGCTTTGGTTATTTCTTGAACAAAACAAGTTCATTCATTTTTTTTCCACTTCACAAATCATTTTTATTAATTTAAATACAAAGTTAATGAAGAAAAACTCTGTAAGGCCAAGATGAACTCTGTCTTTTCAATCTGCAAAGTGCAAAAACATAAAATGAAAATGTTAAAAAATTGTCAAATTCTCTTAACTTCAAGCCAAAAAAAGAAAAAGTCAATTGTTAAACAATTTGGAAAATTTGCAGATGACTAATTCTAGCAGCAACATGAAACTTCAGAAAGGGATAGGGTAGGTCTTTAGCTACTTTGGATCAAAGCTAGTAATTTCTCCCCCAATATAATATTAAACAAAATTTATCCAAAAAGTAATTTCATGGCAATGGAAGGCTTTATTAATGAGAGAAAGTAGTGCCTAAAGTAATCACTTTTGGAGAAACATGGTACAACAAAAAAACCAAGCTCATTCTTGCCTAAGAATTCTTGTGTGTACTGTTGACCCATAAGTTGTCCCCTCATTTTCTCTGCTCAAATGTTTCTCCTCGGAAATGCCCTCGTTGAGTACCTTATCTCAGATAGCTCATACACAACCTGGCATTCTCTCTCCGTATGGTACTTTAGTTTCATTTTTGTTGTTGTTTGTTCTTACCTTTATATGATATTTTATGTAGATTTGTTACAGTTTGTCTGTTTCTTCTATCAGAATATAAGCTCTCTAAAAGCAGGGGCTTTGTCCTGTTTACCATGGGATACCCAGCATCCAGAACAGTATCTAGCAAATAATAGATACTCAGTAAACATGTTTTGATTGAGTGAAGGAAAGTGAAGTAAAGA
>NW_006290677.1:1725767-1742798 GCF_000327345.1 Myotis davidii | reverse complement strand
GGAAAGAATTAACTCAAGCCACTTGAGTCTAAAACCCACACTTTGTCAGATAGCCTTTCTGATGCAACCGGCCATTGAAATGTCAATGTTTCCCTAGTTTCAGCCATCCCCTGCTGGCCAGTGGGTCGGCCAAGACATTGTATTCTACCCTATTGGGAGGAGAATGACTGTGAAATAGTCTGAAATTTGCCAAAAACCAAGTAGATGAGACCTTCTGCTTCCCCCATGCCTGTAGCCTACCACTCAAATCAAAGAAAGAAAAATCAGTTTATCTGATTTTGTTCTTTGTACCATGTTTTATTTTATGTTGTTTTCTTCCTGGCCCGTTTACCTCTTCTAAGCAAGTGTTCTCAAACACAGTGTTGCTATACATTCCTGTATTATGATTAATTGTAATTTGTTAATAATGATTAAGTACTGATTTTGTTTACTTAAAAATAAATTAGAGTCTACTCAGGAATATCAATAAAATAAAGCTCTTTCCACCTTTCTGTGTGCTTTCCTAAGTGCTAGTGCTCAGAGAATTGCATGTAACCACAGCTGGCTTTTTGTTGCTGTTTGATTTGTGGGATTGTTTGTTTGTTTTTGCTGTGCTGTAGCAAGTAAATTGGGGGTGCCCAGAAAATTGTGTCTTCCTGCAAAGGCCATGACTTCCTCCATGGATGTGATAGCACACAGAAAGAAGGGAGAACCATTCTCAAAACTGTTTTTATTTTGTATGAGAACTTCTCCCGGATATAATTGCCTGGGCAGGGATTTTTCCTTCTTTTAAAAATGGAATACCTGGTCCAAACCAGGGCCTTATACTCCATAAATTCTCATAAATTATGCCTATTGCCATAACCAGTTGCCCTGATGAGGCTCAGCTGTGAAGCAATGCAATGTCTAATTTTTATTTATTTATTTTTTTTAGTAGCTACCCTCTATTTACAGTATGTATGTTAGGCACTGGGCAAAGTGTTTTTGTGTTTTTTTTTTTTTTACAAGGATTATCTCATTTAATCCTCAAGTATCTTTTTTAAAATACATTTGTATTGATTTCAGAGGAAAGGAGAGGGAGAAAGAGACAGAAACATCAATGATAAGAGAGAATAATCGATTGGCTGCCTCCTGCATGTCCCCAACTGGGGATAGAGCCCAAAACCAGGGCATGTGCCCTTGACCAGAATAAAACCCGGGATCCTTCAGTCCACAGGCTCATACTCTACCCACTGAGCCAAACCGGCTAGGGACTGACAATTACTTTTGATGTAACATGCCTGTTTTTGTGATAAGAACAAGCACTGTCACTTCTAACTGCTTGGAATCTGAGGCAAATTACACAGTTTATGAACCTCATTTTCCTCCAATACAAAAACCGAGATAATGATAGTTGCATTTCATTGTTGTTCTTTCAAGGATTAAGTGAGATAAAGTGTGTAGCACAGTTAGAGCCATACCTTACTCGGAGCTTAATTGGTGTTAGTAGTCCCCCCCCCCCCCACCGCCAGTCCTTTTTTTTCCCCCCCCCCCCCCCACCGATACCCCAGTGTGTGTTTGATTCATCCTTTCTGATTTCTAACTCTCCCCCGGAATGTGGTTGCAATGTAAGAACTGAACATGGATTTGCCATCAATTCTTCTAAAAGCACAGATAATTCAGCTACTTGATTGTCTGATTTTTTTTCTAATTATCAATTCTTCTTCATTGTTGTTGTTGGTACTATCTCTGCCATCAGGTAAATATGTGGACAACAACAGGGAACTTCTTGGCTTAATTGGATGCCACAATGCACAATGCCTGGTTTAAAACTTTTAAGCATTGTATTTCTCAATTATCCAACCCAGAAACAACCAGGGAAGTGTTAATTGGGTAATAAAAGCAAATTGGATTACCTTAGGGATCTTTTAACAACAATTTTACACTCAATCAGGTGGTAAGGACATAAATTACACATACCAGTCTAGCATCCAGTCCAGCTGTGTTTCAAAATGTTTGACTTTGTCTGCTTTGTCCTTCAACTTTGCAACTTTATAAAGTGATTAAAAAGTACCCCATGTTCTTAGGGAGCACCTGATTGGTGGGATAGAAGTGGGAAACCATGATAGTTATGACAGCCAGCTTTAGAGACCTAAAGTCTCTGGGCACAAAGTTAATTATGCCCAGAACATAAGAGTTTTATTTGGTATAGAATTGTTTTTAGTAACTTTTTTTTAAAAAAAACCTTTATTCATATATAATTTATAGGTGAGATTTAAGTTTTGAATAAAGGTTTGCACAAAGATATTTCTCTTCACACTCAACAACAAAAAAATCTGTCTACTGGCCTACACCAGACCAAATCTTACAATACATTGTGGTGAATTATAGAATCAGGACCTCTGACTTCAAACCTCAACTTTTCCTCTTCTTGGCTATGTGTTCTTAGAGAAATCAGTTTAGTTAAATGAACCTTCATTTAATAATTTATTTGCTGAGCACTTACTATATGCTAAACACTCTTCTGGGCATTTTGGATATTATAGTGGGCAGAACAGACAATGATCCTGCCCTTGCAGTTACTCTAGTTTCTACTGGTTGAATGCCAGGACATGCCTGGTGGAATTCTAGACACGTACTAGGAATAAAGAGCAGAAGAAATGTAAAGACACTGAGAATAACATGCTACCCAGGAGGAGCTCACTCTGAAGCCTGCATTTCCTTACTTTTTAAAAGTAGGAAATACACATACATGTATAACAGGATTGATAGGAAGGTTCTCAATGTCAGTTATAATCAGGTCTGGTGCTCAATTCAAGAAGTATGGAAACTGTTGTCACTATGACTTTGTAGAAACCAGCTCTTTTGTTAGTTAGTTTTTTTGTTTTATTTTTGAGATGGAAAAGACTTTGTGGGTGAATGGGATAGCTTGTACAGAAACCTGAAGTCAGGGAAGAGCAGGGCTTGCTCAAAGAACAATGAATATTCTAGTTGGCAGAGAAGCGTGTACATGTAAGCGAGTGGTGAGTTCAAAAGCTTGAATGATCATTTCAAGTACTCCTCTACCATCTGACTTTCAAACTAGTGGAAACTACCATCATTTTTTTTTCAAGCTTCCTCCAAAGAATATATAATCTGGGACCTTGATTAGCCTTCTTAAAAGCCAAGTACTTTAGAGGAGAGAACATTGAATTAACAGAGGACCCCACAAATCATTATACAAAGATGTCTTAAAGTCTCTAAAAGCTTTTGCTTCTTAACTCTAAACCAAGAATAATATTGACCTCATTTGCTCAAGAACAAGGGACTAAGATTTATTTATGCTTCAAATCACTTTTGGAAAGGTAGACCCAAATAAATTAATAATTAGAAAATGAATATATGGCATATTCATTTTTATACTTCTTGATAACACAGTAGAGGCTCAACTAAAATTATTTTTCATAAACAAATCTATAGATGCATGTGCATCTCCCAGGAGAAAGGAGATGGCATGCAGAAATTTTTATAGTGACAATGACAGTGTTACTTATCAACTCACTGTTCTCCACTTCACATTCTAGTTATTGGTGTACATGTTTTTCTGAACACACACATGTGACTACTAGCTGCCTGAGGGTAGGGACCAAATTTTCTTCATCTCAAGTTTGTGGCTGCCTCTTGCTCAGTGAATGCCAGTTGGCTTGTTGGGGCCACAGCAGAAGTTGGTGGGTCATCTCACTGAGGGGCTTTCTAAAAGCACCTAGCTACCAAACAAAAGAGCAAGTTTCTCGCGTATGATTTCCTGTCCTGGGATACAAATGGGAGAGCCCTGCAGCAGCACAGCCTGAGAGCAGATGTTGCCCTGTCAGGTGTCTTTGATTCTACTTGAGAAACCACAGGAAGCTGGTTGCAGACAAATCATCAGCACTGTAGGAACAGGGGAAAGGCAGCCCATGTGCACTCACGGAGGGGGCGTGGCACATGGCCACACAGAGGGGAAGATGACTAGGGCTGCTATGGAAGTACCAGTAGGTGGGGCCTGGCTGTTGGTACAGAACTCCTTCCACTCTGCTTTGTAGTAGAGTTGATTATTGTGACATTCATGTCCCCCTTTTAATTAAAAATCTTTGATGAGCATATTCTAACCAGGATACCAAGCACCTAAATTAATGCAAATGAGGAGTATGTGCCAGAAGATATTTTTAGATTTCAATTAGTTGAGCTGTACTGATACCTGGGGACAGTTGGGATGATGGAGGAAAAAGGCAGCCAGTGGGATTTCAGCTAATATTTATCAAGTGCCTTAGTGCAAGGATTATTTCATATTATAGCTTTTTTTTTCATTTTAATAGCAAATGTGGTTAATGTCATTTCTACTTTATCATGAAGAGGGTGGGAATGTCTAAATGAATTCCCCAAGGTCACCTAGGTGGTGTATTACAGATTTGGGGCTCAAATACATGTTTTTCTGACAACCAAGTCCATGCTGCTTCTTCTGCCTCAAAATTGCTAGATTGCTTCGTTTGGTATAATAGCCGAAATTTAGTTCTATCATGTTTAATGCATTTTTACTGTAACTTCAAACCAATTATACCCACACATTTGTGTGAATATGGATGAGTTATTATATAACAAAACTTTGGCCAATATTTCTGTTTATTGGCATGGTTTTCCAGTAAGAAAGTTACATGTTCCATTATAGCTTTCAGGAACACTTTTGGTTGCCTATCCAGCACTCATTTGCCGCTCCCTTCTTCCTCACAGAATCTATGGCTCATGTATTTATTCCTCCAGCACAAAACCCATGTGCCTCAGGAGAGGCATGACCTACTCAAGCTCCAAGGGTTGGCCTGATTTGTCTGAATTTAATCCCATCCCAGGGGACTTATCTAAGGTTAATCCCTTCCCTATGTTTGGTTCTAGATTGGCTATGTGCTCTATTTGGAATCTATAAAATGCAAGGAGAGGTTTTAATGAGATTTCTGGGAAAGGTTATTCTGGATCTTCTGAGAGAACTTGTGGAAGCCAACCTCCTTTCTTCTGCAGCCCAGGGGGGTGAAGTCCAGAATCGCTACAGCCATCTCCACACAGAGGAAGCCAGGCCAAGAGATTGGCAAGGGAGTGGGCCTGGGCTCTTTGCTTAAAGTGATACTTCATTCTATGGTCAACAAATGTTCTTATTGTTTAAGCGCCTTTGAGTTGGGTTTTCTGTAACTTGCGCCAAAAAGATTAAAAAAAAAAATACCTGCACTCCTAGACAAAGAAATAAGTGATACATTTGATTCCTTTTGCTAGATTCCTTTTGGATCATCATTTTACATATTGTTTTATGATTAACAACACAGTAGAATCTACTTTCCATCATCAGACCCTTTTCATTAACCTCATTGTACAGATAAAGAAACAGTTTCTGAGTTAAGTGTCTGTCTCCTACTAAATAACTAACTTTAAGGTTTCTAATTTCTGAATTAAAATATCATGCTTTTTGTCTAGTCTAAACCAAACTAAAGAGCAAGGACAGAGTTAAGTTCATGGCCAAATTCTATGTAAAACAATAGAGTATTTTAGTTGTTACCTTTACTCAATAGTAAATAATCATTTCAAAGCATTAGTTTCTGGAGTTCAATAAATAAAAAGAATGGCTGTTGCTATTCTTTTCTCTTCTTTTTTTCTCTTTTCTCTTTTACTATTCTTTTGCATCTCTTCTACTGTTCTCCCCTCTCTTTTTCCCTCCCCTTTCCTTCCTGCCCCTTCTCTTTTTTCTTTTTCTTTCCTTTCCCCACAGAATCACCTTCATCCTTGGGTTTAGATGAGCACCCTACTCCCAAGTTCCCAGTGACCCTCTGCCTACAACAGCCAAACCTACAGTTATCCACTTTTCTGTTTATATTATCCACAATCTAAACTACCCGGAGAAGAAACAATATCTCATTTATCTTTGTATACCCACTTCTGACACGTAGTTGTCAGTCATTTCATATTTACAGATCTAAATGATGCCTCCAAAGCTACCTAGAGTTTTTGAGGAAGAAAGCATTCTGGATGGCTAAGTTTTTTGGATACTTAAGAGTTAAATATTTTAAGATCGTAAACGTTTACATTTCAATTTATTTCTGAAAGGCAGTCTTTATTAAGTTCAATGCATTATTTTGTTTTCTTAAAGCTTAGAGGGTATAGTTTAATTACTTCACATATTGCTATTCTTAGAAATTAATCAAGTGTTGAAAAACATTTAACCTGATGATGACTGATATACAGTCACTGTTATTTTTTTTAAAAAAAAATCCATATAGCAACTGTTCATAGATTTCTTCACACACACCCCTTTTTCTCTTTATACCTGCTTGCAAAAACATCTCTTATTTGTATTTGTTTAACCTAATATGGACTTGAAATTCTGCTATGGACCTTACATCTGGACCCGGATGTAAAGTAATAACATACTGATTATGACTAACGGGCTAAGAGTGCTTTATTTTTATGGATCTTGAATAGTGAACTCTAATATGTGAACTTTGAGTAAGTCTATTTGAATTTTCATAGAATTTTTACTTTATTACTAGTTTTCAGTGTTTGGAGTAAGTAATCTTTCTGGAGACTTCATATCTCAAAGGATCAGGGGCAGTGTTTTGTGGAGGTGTTTATTTATTTATTTTATTTTTTAACTCCAGGACTCAGAGAGCAGAAATGGTCATGGTTTAAAGTAATGTCATATTTAGTGGCTTCCTTTCCTGAAAATGCAGGTCGGTTTTCCAGCTTGCTCTTCAGACTTATTGATCTGTCTTCTCAATTTGTTTTCCATTTATATCTGGCTGTGAGAGAAAGCTTTTTGAGAAACTTGATGTACTTTTAAATTGAAAGGAAGAGTGCAAACATTAGCTCAGGTGGAAACTTGACTTTGCTCCTGCCTGCCTCATTTTAGCTTAGGATCTTGACTTTAAAATAGCTTCAAATATTTTTAGCATTTTTATAGGAAAGTGCTACCTATTCCTTTTGGCAATACAGAACTATAAATTCTGTAATTAGTACCGTCAGAACTGAAGGGGTCTTCCTGAGAAGCTGTATTCACACAGGAAGTGTTTGCATAAAGTGTTTTTCAGCTAAGTTTTCAGAATTTGTTTCATGTTGAAATTTGCCACAGCATGGTACATAAGAAAGAGCATTAAGGGACTGTCATGAGGCCTACATATTCCAGCCCCAGCTGTACCCAAAATGCATTGTGCAAGAGTTAAAAGGTTTGCCTAGTCTTATTTCTATGTGTAGAAATTACATATTGTCTGGTATACAGAGATGTGATTCAATTTATTTTCTCTCAACTCAATATTTTTAGCAGCTCGTTGAGGGTCCCGGGACTATGCCATTGTTGTTCAGGCTTCTTCTATGTATACTTTGACGAGGGGATGGAATCTAAACTCCTTATCCTGGTTAAAATCTTCCCAAGCAATTTGTCTCATTACTTCCCACCAAGAACCGTATGATCCAACCACATAAAACTTCTCCCCACTCTTTGTGCACACTAGACTTTCACAGTATATCCTGTTCCCTCTCTGTGGAGCCCATGTCTTCTTATCCACATGGCAAATTCCTTCCCCTTCTCAAAATCTAAACTAAGGTTTCTCACTGCCTTGTCTTCCCAAGGCCAAAGTAATTGCCTCTCCCTTGTCTTTCCCATAGCATGCATACATTGACCACCAACCCTCTTCTCACTTTGCCGTGTGAGTTGTTTATTTATGTGACCCTTTATTTTCTCTAGTATGTGAGTTCTTTATGGGGGGTGGGGAAAGAGGAATGTATTTCATTCATCCTTGTAACCTTAGTTTCCAGCCCAAACATGAAATGTAATAGAACTCAATAAATATTAAGTGGATGGATTGAAAGCTAAACCAGAATAAAAGTAAAATGAAGCACTTTGTTATAAAAAAAATTTAGGTTTCTCGAACTAAAGGTGGTAGACAGACTAAATAACCTCTTAATTTTAAGCATATTTTGCGTTGTGATGATGTTAATGTGTATGGATTTCCTTTTCTGAAGTGTTTTGAGAATAAGGTAAACTACTCAATTGCAGAAATGTTTTCATGCAGTTCCTATTAAGACTGCCAAGGCTGCCTAAAGTATTTGCAGATTAACAATAATACTCTGATGATCAGAAACATATAACCTTATTAGCAATGGTCATTGGAATGTTGGCCCTGGCACCTTACATAGTCATTCACTTTGACCCTTTAAAACAGTTTCTCACTATTTTCATTACCTTTTCTCTCCCAAAGATCTCATTACATTTTCTAGGAACTATGATTTGAACTATATAAAGATTTTATCTGAGAGAAATCAATGTATCTTTGTTATGCATTTTGGCTTACCTTGATATAGATATATTGATATATCTTATCAATAACAACAAAGTGCCTCTTGTTGAGAGAAATTTTATTGAAGATCATTTGCACTATATTTATTCACTTTTTATTTGAATGACTGATGGGGGAAACAAGTAATTTCTGAGCTTCAATTGTGTACCTAACATTAAACTAAACACATATTAGTGGGAAAGAGACTTAAGTAAACAAGGAATATAATAAATACAATAAGCTGGGAGGCAGGATAGTGTAGTACAAAGAATGCAGCCATCAAAACTCTAAAGCTGGCTCTGTATCCTAGCTTCACTCCTCCCTTAAGTGATTTGAACAAGCCTTGAATCTTTCTAATTGTCTGTTTCCGCTTTAGAAAAATGGCTTCATCATGGTAGAGTACATTTCCTGTTTGTCTCATGTACCACTACATATCCAGTACCTGTCACAGTGCCTACTTACATTGCTTTTTTCTAAGTGTTATAAAGAAAAAAAAAAACATTAAAAGTCCAAAGTAACATTGCTGTCTGAGTGGAAAGAGTTAGCAAAGGATTCAAAGGGGGTGATATTCAAATTAATTTTTAAAGATTGAATTGAATTTTCTGTACAACTATGAATAAGGGTGATAGTGATTATAATAATAACAACAAGACCAACAATAATAATACTAAATCATACTTTACTGTATGCTAGACAGTGTTATGCATTAAATCATTTAAATATCTGAAGGTTGTAAATACTTTCCTAATGCCATTTACAGATGAGGAAAACAAGAAGCTACAGATACTTAGAGACATTTGCCTAAGAACCCTTGACCAGTAAGTAGGTGGTTGGTGCTGGATTCAAACATAAGCGATAGTCTTTTTCTTACTCTCAACTGTAAGCAGCTTCCCTCTCTTTTTTAGTGGATGCTATAGAATGCAACAGCAGTAGTGATCTGCCAGTTTCTCGAAGTTGGGGCTGATGGTCCCTCCGATGTGAGCTTGAACTACAGTATGGACCCAGGCATTATGAGTCCATGAGTCTCATCAATATCCTCTGAGATAATATAGTCTAGGTTCTAGCCGGGATCTGGGCCCAAGGAACACCTCTCACATACTGTAAGATATTATTTAAGTTAGTATCATTACCCATACAGATGAGGTAGTTTTATGTAATACTATATGGGTTTTATGTGAAGTGGGTGGGCCCTTCACCAGGTTCTGTTTCCCTGCTCTGCTATCAGATGTCAGGAATGGAGACAACGTTAAAACAAAATCCCAGATCCCTTAGTCAGATAATTCTCATTCTTCAATCACACACACTCATTGCTTCCTTTATATTTCTAAATTCTCAACTTCCAAACATTGGGTTTTCATCACTAGAAACTTTTCATTTTTAAAGACACATCTTTTCCTGGTGATATAAAGTCTTTTTTAAAATCTGGTAAAATACATGTGAGTGAATGAAGTAATTATGTGAGTGGTCTTGGCAAACTCATACAATGAATGTTTTTCTACTTCTAGAATACAGAACACTGGGATTTTATCTTCTAACAAAGTAGAAAATCAGCTTATATAATAACTGTGTAGAAAGCAATTAATTTGGAAGTGACTTTGCTTAAAACCTGCAGCATTGGTGTGTAGTTTGATAATTTACTTAGAAAATCAATGTAATTCCTTGATCTTGAATCCTAAACCATCTAAGATATTTTAATAAACATTAATGAGGTATAATTTCCATGTAAGTGCACATATTTAAAATTTACAATTTGGCGCACTTTGGCAGATATAAACACCAGTGAAACCACCACCACAATATACAGATCATTTTCATCAACCTTGAAAGACTTCATGCCCTTTTCAGCTCTTTCCTCCCTCTACCACTAGATGTGGACCGCAAGGGATCTACTTGCTATCACAATAATGTTAACTTTTATGTTCTAGAATTTTATATAAGTGCAATTATACTGTATGCATACTTTTGTGCCTGTAGTCTTTCAACTGGAGTAATGGTTTTGAGTTGGTATGGATGGGTCTCATTTTGTTTATTCATTTAGCTATTAATGTACATGTTGGTTGTTTCTAGCTTGGGAATATTATGAAAAAAGCAATATCTTCCTACTTATTCTGTAAGAACAATATTACACTAGTATCAAAAATGGGAAAATGTCTTATAAGAAAAGAATACTACAGACTAAATCCCTCAGGACATAGATGCAAAAATTCTAAACAAAATTTTAGCAAGTGGAATCCAATACTGTGTTAAAATTACAGTATATCATGACCAAGTGAGATTTATCCCAGGAGCATGAGGTTGTTTAACATTCAAAAATTATCACGTTAATAAACTAAAAAAAAAATAGTCATCAGAATAGTTGTAGAAAAAAACATCAGAGAAAATCCATCATTTATTTCTGATTAAAAAATAAAAACTCAATAAAGTAGGAGAAATTAGAAGGGAACTTCCTCAATCTAATAATGAGCATCTATGAAAAATAAAAAAACCCACTATAACAGCATCAGACTTAATAGTGAAAGACTGAATAGTTTTCCCTTAAGATCAGGAATATATATCTTGTCTTAATACTTTTGTGCAACATTTTTCCATGCAGCACTTACAGTTAAGAGAAAGAAACAAAGGACAAAGTAAAACTGTTTTTATTTATAGATGACATGGTATGATTTGATAGGATCTACAGAAAAAGCTGCCAGACTAATTGGTGAGTTTAACAAGGTTGCAGGATAAAAGGTCAATATAGAAACACAGTTGTATTTCTACATACTAGGAATGAACAGTCAGAAAGTGAAATCAGCAGTTCCATTTACAATAATATAAACACGAAATACTGAGGCATAAATATGATGAATGATGTGAAAAAGCTGCACATCAAAAATTAAAGATATTATTGAGGAATATAAAGGATGACCTCAATAAATGGAGAGAGACCTTGCTTCTGGGTTGGAAATCTCAATATTTCTAAGATGTTTAATCTCTCTAAACTGAATGAGAGATTCAACAGAATCTCTATAAATCCCAGTAGAAATCTTTGTTGACATCAACAAGCTAATTATAAAATTCATATGGAAATTCAAAGTTTTTAGAAAGTCAAAACAGCTCTGAAAGAACTTGTGTAAATATGGCTTTTGTGTAAAGGTAGACAAATGGGTCAATAGAAAGGAGTTGAGAATCTATAAATAAACCATGCATAAAAGGACAACTGACTTTTTTACAAAGGCATGTAATTCAGGTGAGAAAAGATAATTATTACAGCAAGAGGTGCTGGAACAACTGAATATATATATATGCAAAAAATGAACTTGGATCCATACTTCATACTCTATACTAAAATTAATACCAAGTTGGCCATAGACCTAAATGCAAAACCTAAAGTCACAAAAACTCTAGACAAAATCAGAAGGGAACATCTTTGTGTCCTTCGGTTAGGCACAGATTTTTTTAGATGCGACACTAAAAGTATGAACTACAAAGGAAAAAAATAATTTGGACAAAGATACTGTTAAAAGAATGAAAAGGCAGACTACATACTGAGAAAAAAATATGTGCAAACACCTGTCTAATTAAAAGCTTAAATCCAAAATTTTCAAAGAACTCAAAACTCAACAATAAGAAACAAAAAGCTCAATTTCAAACATGAACAAAAAATTTACATAGACACTACCAAAGAAGACAGCAAATAAGCACTTGAAAAGATGTAGAACACTGTTAGTCATTAGGGAAATACAAATTAAAATTATGATGAAATATTACTATCCCTCTATTAGAATGGCTAAAATTTAAATGACTATATCAGGTGTTACCTTAGATAGGAGGAGATTGGAATTCTCATACACTGCTGGTGGGGATGTAAAATGATACAATGACTTTAAAAACAGTTTGGCAGTTTCTTAAAAATATAAACATACATCTACCTTGTGATCTACCTTGTGATCAACCCATTCCAGTTCAATAGAAAAGTAACTATATGTGTGTACAAAGACTTATTCACAAATATCAACTGGGTAGCAAAAGACTGGAAATAATCCAAATGTCCATCAACAGATGAATGGATAAACCAATAGTATTATAACTTTACAGTGTAATATTATTTAGCAATAAAAAGGAAATGAACTATGGACACATGTAACAGCCTAGATAAACCTCACAATAAAAATATCAGACAAAAAACTCATATTGTATTATATAATTACTAGAGGCCTGGTGCACAAAAATTTGTGCACTTGTGGGTGTGGTCCCCTCAGCCCAGCCTGTGCCCTCTCTCAGTCTGGGACCCCTCGGGGGATGTCCAGCTGCTGGCTTAGGCCCGCTCCCTGGGGGGACTGGGCCTAAGCTGGCAGTCAAACATCCCTCTGGCAGCCCGGGAGCCCTCAGGGGATGTCCACTTGCCAGTGGGGAGCAGGCCTAAGCTGCAGTTGGAAATCCTTAGCGCTGCTGAGAGGGGCTGATGGCCATTTTCAGGCTGACCACACACCCACTGGAGATCCAAGCTCCCAGCCTCTCCTTTTTTCTGGGATTTATTTATCTTCTATAATTGTAACTTTGTAGCCTTGAGCGGAGGCCAGGTCAGGCTAGAAGCCTGGGTTGGCACTGGCAACCCAGGCTCCCAGCCCCTCCTTGAGCGGAGGCCACGGCCAGCTGGAAGCAGGTATCTGGGATTTATTTATCTTATATAATTGAAACTTTGTAGCCTTGAGCAGAGCCCAGGGCCGGCCAGGACAGGTGGGAAGCTTGGCCTCCTCCATCGCTGGGGGCAACCCAAGCCTCCTGCTCGCTCCAGCTCTGTGGCCGCTACTGTCTTAGTTGGGTTAATTAATTTGCACACTTGTTCCTGATTGGCTGATGGGTGTGGCTTGTGGGTGTGGCTTTAGTGTAGCAGAGGGATGGTTAATTTGCATGTTTCTCTTTTATTATATAGGATATAAGTTTCTAAAAATTGCAAACGTCTTGGTGGTGACAGAAAGCCGATCTGTGGTTGCTTTGAGGTGGGGGAGTAGGGTAGAGTTTGAGGGGCAGGGATATAAAGGTATATAAGCAAACTTCTGAGGGTGATACATACGTTCACTCTCTTGATTGTGCTAGTAGTTTCATGGATGTATAATATATATGTTAAAACATCAAGTTGTGCGTTCTAAATATTTGTAGTTTATTAAACTTCAGTTATAAATAATAAAGCTGCTTTTTAAATATTCCTTATGTAGTTTCCTGAGAGTTTTAGACTTTTTTAAAAAAATCCTAATTATAATCCCCATCGTCTGCTCTCTGCTTCCTCTTCAGCTCTTCTCACTTTGATGTTTCCCCTTGCTTCCTGTGTTCCCACTATTCTGAGTTTATCTTATTCCTTCCTAAATTCCTTGTTTTCAGGCCTCACATATTCTTTGCATACTCTAGTTTCTCTGTTTGAGATGTTCTTTCGTCTTCTATTTGTCCAGTAATTTTTCATTCATTCTTATGATTTCAACTCACTTATCACTTTCAAAATTATGCCTTTTCTGACTGCCACCTGGCTGCTCAAAGCACTCACCCCAATCTGCCTTCCCCATGGTCTGTAATTTCCCTGAGGCTTGAATTGATCTATAGTTATAGATCCACTATATCCCAAACTTAGCATAGTGCCGAGCATGTAACAGACACAGGAAATTATTTGTTGGATGAATGAATAAGCAAATAGTGATTGGGAACCAAAAAGGGGGAAGTGAAGCCCTAGCCGGTTTGGCTCAGTGGCTTGAGCATCACCAGCTGACTGAAGGGTTCTGGGTTTGATTCCAGTCAAGGGCATGCACTTTAGTTGCAGGCTGATCCCCTGCCAGAGTTGGGACACGTGCAGGAAGCAACTAATATATGTGACATGTTTTTCTCTGTCTCTCCCCCTTCCTTTCATGCTGTCTAAAAATCAATGGGAAAAATATCCTCAGGTGAGATTTTGAGGATTAACACACACACACACACACACAAGGGGGAGGGAGAGGGAGGGAAGTGGAGTAAATATGTTAAATATATTGTGGACCAGTAGTTTTATTGCTAGCTTTACCCAGTGGCCAGATAAGTTTCTATTGAATGAGTACAAAAAAACATTTTACATAAATGTTAAAGGCACACTTTAAAAGTAAATACCCATTGCATTTGGAAGTTATTTATTACATGTTCTTACAAGCTAATATCCTTTTAAAGAATTCTTGTGATAGGCCATAAGCCTTAGAGCAGAAAACACGAGAATTCTCGTGATCCATCTTACCATCGTGAACCCAGCAAAGGCTTTTTCCATGGTCAGATGCTAACAACTTGAGCAAACACATTCACTGTTCTTGAGACTGGCTATTCTGATAATGAAGAAAGAGAACACCAGCATTCTTATAAGAGAAATAACTCGCACATTGTACTAGTAGATAGCTTTCTCACAATGATCTTACAGTATTTTAAGCAAAAAGGAAATGGAAATCTAGTTAGGCTATATTATAATTTGGTGCCATTAAGGACTTTCGCTAGCATGCTTCCAGGTAAGTAAGAGAAAAGAAGATAATTGCCATAATCTTAATTCTATGGTATGTAGCTGGAGATTGTAAGACGGATCTGATGTCTTCACAGTTTTAGGTGAGCAATGGTTTCATTGAGGGCTTATTCCATTTGATTTAGGTAGGAAAGCTCCTGCTTGAAATACAATAGCATGGAGTTCTTCAGTCACCTCATTTAGTTCTTGCAGTTAGAAGAGCCATCTATTGTTCAGATGAAAGAAAGCTGGTAATGAAATTCTATGTGTAGTAGAGAAGCACAGTGACAATATAAGCCCATTTAAATGAGCCATATTTTGAACATAGTTTGCTCATGAATTGCTGCTCACAAAGTTGAACTCTGATTATATATATAGACAATTTGCTTTTGTTTCAAAGATGGACAAATAGTATAAAAATGGAATTAGTGATTTCACAGGAATTTTTCTCTGTTGGTTGACATGCATTTAAAATAAGTTCCTTGGCTTGTTTTTGGTGTATAATTTATAAATTTAAAAAATGAATGAGTAAACAAATGAATATTGTTAAGCATTCATTAAATGTATATACCAGACCATCAAAAAATAAATCAACAAAACAAAAAGACAATCTACAGAATGGAAGAAATAGTTATAAATCATATATCAAAAAAGGTTAATATCCAAAATATATAAGGAATTCTTACAACTCAGTAGAAAAACAATCAACCTGATTTAAAAATGAGCAGAGGATCTGAATAGATATTTTTCAGAAGAAGACATACAGGTTTCCAACAGGTTCATGAAAAAATGCTCAACATCACTAATCTTTAGGGAAATGCCTATTAAGACCACACAATCATAAAAAAGACAAGAGATAACAAGTACTTGAGAGGATGTGGAGAAAAGGGAACACTTGTGCACTGTTGTTGGGAATGTAAATTGGCGCAGCCATTTTGGAAATCTATGGAAGTTTCTCAAAAAATAAATAAATTAAACTACCATATGATCCATCAATCTCACTTCTGAGTATATATCTAAAGGGATGAAAAGAGGTCATCAAAGTGATATCTGCACTCTAAAGTTTATGGTTGCATTGTTTATAATAGCCAAGTTTATAAAAACAATCTAAGTGTCCCTTAAAAGGTAAATGGATAAAGAAGATGGGAATATATATATATATTTCAACCATAGAAAGAAGGGAATCCTGCCATTTGCAACATAGATGGAAATTGAGGGTATTATACTAAGTGAAATAAGTCAGACAAAGATAGACAAATGCTGTGTTATATCTCTTATATGTGAAATCTAAAAAAGCCAAACTTGTAGAAGCAGAGTAGAATGGTATTGGGCAGGGGCTGAGGAGAGGGGGGGAGAGGGGGAATGGGGACATATTGGTCAAAGGGTAAAACCTTTCAGTTATAAGATAAATAAGTTTTGGGGATCTGATGTACAGCAGGATGATTAGAGTTAACAATACTGTATTATATACTTGATAGTTGCTAAGAGAACAGATCTTAAGTGTTCTCACCACATAAAAAAGTGATAATTATGTGAGGTGATAGAGTTGTTAGTTAATGCTACAGTGGTAATCATTTGGCAATATAAGTGTATCAAGTCAATTTTTTTCCCCTTATCCTATCTAATAATAGACAAACATGGTAATTAACCATACCTCTACTATGCTTCCCATTGGCTAATCAGCATGATATGCAAATTAACTGCCAACAAAGATGGCGACCAGCAGCCATGCAGCTGAAGCAAGCAGGAGATTTGCTTGCTCCAGTGATGGAGGAAGCCAAGGTTCCCCACCTGATGTGGCCCAGCTCTGAGCTCCAGAAGCAATAATGATTCAATTATAGAAGCTAAACAAACCCCAGATACCTGCTTTCAGCCAGCCGCGGCCTCAGAACTGGAGCAAGCAAGATAGCAACAATGTTTTAATTATAGAAGCCAAACAAACCCCAGATACCTGTTTTCAGCCAGCCACGGACTCAGAGCTGGAGCCAGGCCTCAGAGCTAGAGCCGGCTCTCAGCTCCAGTGACAGCTATAGAAGGTAAATAAATCCCAGAATTAAAAAAAAAGAGATAAAAAAGAGGCTGGGAGCTTCAGTCGCCCACCAGCCTGAAAACGGCCCTCAGCCCTCACCCAGACTGGCCAGGCACCCCAGTGGGGAACCCCACCCTGAAGGGGGTGTGACCAGCTGCAAACAGCCATCCCCTCCTCACCCAGGCTGGCCAAGCACCCAAGTGGGACCCCCACACTGATCCAGATTACCCCCT
>NW_006290677.1:1723867-1725197 GCF_000327345.1 Myotis davidii | reverse complement strand
AGTGAGTCTTATAAGGATTTTTAATGGAACTTTAAATTGATAGAAATGTAAATAGGCTATTATACATTAAAATTTTTAAAATATCTAAGCCCTTTGCACCAAAAATTCTTCAACTGTGTTGTTATGGATCTGTGCAAGGATTTATCCACTAGAATATTTCAAATTTCAAATATTGAAATCAAAAGCATTTTTTACCCGCAACAGGAAGGGACTTATGAAATTTGCCGTGAAATATCAAAGTCCAATGCCACTGTTAATGTTGTTTTTGTAGGCAAGCATCTGTCTAAAAGCAGGATTAAAATTTTTAAAATATCTAAGCCCTTTGCACCAAAAATTCTTCAACTGTGTTGTTATGGATCTGTGCAAGGATTTATCCACTAGAATATTTCAAATTTCAAATATTGAAATCAAAAGCATTTTTTACCCGCAACAGGAAGGGACTTATGAAATTTGCCGTGAAATATCAAAATCCAATGCCACTGTTAATGTTGTTTTTGTAGGAAAGCATCTGTCTAAAAGCAGGGATAGGGCCCTAACTGGTTTGGCTCAGTGGATAGCATGTCAGCCTGTGGACTCAAGGGTCCCAGGTTTGATACCGGTCAAGGGCATGTCCCTTGGTTGCGGGCACATACCCAGTAGGGAGTGTGCAGGAGGTAGCTGATCGATGTTTCTCTCTCATTGATGTTTCTAACTCTCTATCCCTCTCCCTTCCTCTCTGTAAGAAATCAATAAAATATACTTTAAAAAAGACTCAAATGGTATTCTTTAAAAAAAATAAAATAAAATAAAAGCAGAGATAGGTATCGAAGTTATTTTCAAAATCTGCCTACACTATATACATTTTGAACATAATTTTGTTGAAATATTATAGGAGACATATCTATAATATCTGTATCCCCCAAAATATTAAAATTACTTATCTCTGCCAATGGAACTGTAATTTCAAATTGCCTTTTTTTTGGTGCCTGACATCATTTTAGAATTATTTCTACACTAAACTTTTGTTTTTGTACTTAGAATAAATATTATTAAAATAAATGCTATTTTTGGCTATGAAAAATAGATAGCAGGCAATTTGATAGGTAATTTCACAGATGGTATTTTTGTGACTCCTCATAGGAACCCTGTGATAAAGGTGTTATTATTTAATAACATTCCCCCTTTTTTAATGGATGAGAAAATTAACTCTCAAAGAGATTAACTGACTTACAGTTACATAATAAGTATCAAAGCTGGGACTGAAACCAAGACCCAAATATTATTCTTTCAACATCAAAATAAAATGTGATGAACAATGATACCTAAGATCTTCTTTTTATTTTACTTTTTT
>NW_006290677.1:1703185-1723854 GCF_000327345.1 Myotis davidii | reverse complement strand
AAGAAGTGCTCACATAGGTGGTATAGTGGGTGATATTTTGTGGCTGCTTTTTCAAAATGGCAATAAAGGTGAAAATGAATATCATAAGCAGTTTTATAGGCAAACTTTTGCCTTGCCTCATTGTAGGTGAGGGCAATTATTATTTGAAAAGACTTGCTGCTAAAATGAATTGTCAAAATTGACTTGGAATCAACGGACTGGCATTTCCTCAATAAAGGGTGTACTCCTTCCAACTAGGCAGGAGGGTGAGGGGGGCTGGATTAGGAGACAAAGATCTATACTTGTTCAACCAGAGCCCAGGTGGAGCTGTAGAAAGCCTGACTTAACCCACACATTCATTTCTTCTGTATTAGTTCATGTATCGACTCATTCATCCCAAACTACAAATAAACAAGAAACTTATTTCAAATAAAGGTCAAACAAACCTGCCAAGTATGATTCAAATAAAGGTCAACCAGTCACTAAGTGTGACTAACCAAATAGGTTTATGCTCCAGGGCAGGTGAGTGGAAATGAAGACTCAGAAATTGCAGAGAACACAAAGACTGGACCATCATGGGGAAAGCTTGGTAGATACTGGAGTCAGTTGAATCAGGCCTGACTCTAACACAAACCCTCACTGCAGCTGTGTGTTCCTCAGAGGGACATGAGAGGGCTGAGAAAGGGGCTGAGGATTTGCAGGGAGAGTACAATTTGTGAAGAAAGGTTAAAGTGTTAGAATTGTTCAGAATAAGGAGATTATACACATTGGGTGGAATAGGTTTATTCCCTCTGATAAACTTTTGCTGGAACAAAAATTATGAAATTAACATAGAGCTTTTCCAATTTACTGAGTGTCTAGCATGAAACAGATGAGTAACAGCCATATTGAAATACATTTTCTCATCTAAGCCTTACAGCAACCCTATAGCATTATCACCTTTTTGCAGAACAGGAAATGGTAGTTCAGAGACATTAACTGGGCTGGTCAAATATTCTTATGAATTTAAAGTACATTTACTAGTACATAATTATATATACTTTTCTACTGTCAGAAAGAGCCTTTATCTCTTGGCAATCTCTTTAATTCGTTTGTAAACTCATTGATGGTAGAAATGCATATATTTATATCCCTCTCTACCTTAACATATTTCAGAAGTTCAATGACAAAAATATAGTTTGTGGTACAAGATTATTGATGAATTAATTGCAGAAAAACATCTCTACTACAAGATTAAGTGAAAATAAGTGGACTTCCATTTGCAGTGAGAGGAAGAAGAAAGGAGTATAAAAGTTGTAATCACACAGCAACCAGTGGCAAAACCTGGTGTGTCTGGTTGGTTCCAAAGCTCTTATGTTTTCAAAATCTACCTCCTTTCTTTATAGGAGTCACAGGGAAGAAATCCCTCATGGAGTTACTAAATAGCAAACCCTATTATGGAAAGCAGGTTAAAAATTGAGATGTGTTAGCTGTAAGTAACGGGCAAAATGGCCTAGTTGTTAAGAATGTGGGTCCTCAAGTCAGATTGCTTGGGATCAAATTCTAATTCTATCACTCAGCTAAGCTATTATCTGATTGTATTATTGTTTCCACTATTTTCTCCTTCCTCCCTGTGAGAGGAGTATTTTTTCTTTCTTTCCCACTAACATGCCTTGGCTAATAAAATGTGAACAGGGAGATGTTTTTAATGTGTGAACAGAAATATTGAGAGCCATTGATCATTTTTCTTCTGCTATGGGGCCATCATGTCCCTGATAGAGGCTGCCCTTCTGTTCATGGAACAACATGGGCTAGGGCCACAGTCAAGCTATGAAGGGCATCTAACATGAGGAAGAAATAAACTTTTGTGGTTGAAAGCCATCAAGACTTTTGTTAGTTACTTATTTAACTAACTAGTATACATGTTTTGTTAACTTGAGCAAAGTTACTTAATGTTTGTGGTTCAGTTTTCTTTTCCTGTATTTTTTTTTTTGTAAGATTGAGTAGTTGTGGTGATTAAACAAGTTAATGTAGATAAAGTATTTAAACCAGTGCTGTGCTGGCAAGTGTTTCTTTGAAGAAAAAAATACTGATCTGTCATGTTCACCAATTTATGTTGTGTAAGTACTTCCTTTATGGCTGATTGGAAGCTGCCAGCATGATGTCACTGAATGAAAAGTTTGAAAGAGGTACAAACAACCCCATATCAAAAGTGGGAGCTGACTCCAGCATACATTGAATATATAACAGTTTACATAGCAAATACTATAGTAGAGCATATCAAATAGTAAACACCACAGAAGAGTTAATTTTCTGAAGACAGGTGACGGAATACAATGGCTTCTCAAATTGTTAAGATCTTATATATGAAAGCCCACTCAGAGAACTTCAGCACTGGAACAAACTTAGAGATGCTTTAGTATACCCATTTCATATTAATAGACAGGTCAGAGAGGCAGAGTAGATGGGTAGAAGTCACATAGTTGGCAGGAAGAAGCACAATGGCTCTACTGTCCAATACATACTTTTCCCTTCCAACACAAACCACCTCTTTTTAAAAATTGCTATGGAAGGGATCTGCAAAGAAAGGAAAAGATGAGTAAATAACTAATGTTTCTTCACTGTTACATTTTCTGATTAGGAATAATAATAACAATAATAAAAGGTTAAACTTAAACACGCCATATTTATTGATAATCCTATGGGGTTATTTTTTTTTTGTATGTGATTTTCAGTTCGCTTTGAAGAAAGTTGTCATTAGGAAACATGTTTAGTAGTATGTAGTTATCATGTATCATTTTTCAAAAGTGATGATTATTAGGAAGAATTGTAAATGTTACCAATCACTGAAATGTCTAATGAAGGGTGGTTATTTTGACTATTAAAATCAGTGCATCCTTTGCTGGCATTCCCTAGTAATATTTCCTTCTCAAAATATTGCAGTATACCCCCATGCAGTATACTCCCAAATTAGTGCTTTCCAGACCAATAATGCAATGTGTTCATATCTTAGGGTAACAGTGATTCATTTTTTTAAACCATAGTGCTTACTGGCTGTAACTATGGAATACATTGTCATGGAAACCACATTCCCCTTTCTATCCCCCTCCCCTTCAATTCACCCCAGAGCTATTACTGAGAAACAAAAATGAAGAGAAAACATTTTTTCAGATGCATATAAACAGATAACAAATATACACACACACATACTGTGTGTGTGCTTGTGTGTATGTGTGTGTGTGTGTGGGGGGTGGGTGTGTGTGTGGAGAGAGAGCTAAATGAACTCTTATTTATTAAAATTAAACAATAAAAGATCAATGAGATTAAATATACACTTTTCTTTATATATATATATTTTTTTCATTTGCCTATCTCAATCTAAACCAGCACAAACTTTAAAATGTGAAATAACTTGAGCATAGCAGCTGTTAATGCTGCCCTAGAATAGGAGGTCAGCCTTAGCCTGGGTAATTCATTAGGGAGAGGCTGTGTTAGATATTATTGGAACATCACAATATAGAGCATACAATACTTTTAGGGTGTTTGAAATCCAAATTATAGGCTAATGAATAAGGGAAATATTGTACAACTTTTTTAGAATCCATTCTCCTTTGGAAAAACAGCCATAATTATAGATGCTCTGTAGGTGGAAATGCTCACACAATCACACATTTTATGGTAACATAAAGGGATAAAATGCTAAGGGATATACTTAATCCGTGAATGTGACTAAGATTCCACTGAAGGCATCAGACCAGAGTTCTCCTTAAATGTGATCTGCTATGTTTAAGCCCACACATATGAGACCTCCCCAGCCCCAGCAGTCCCTAGATAGGAACTTGACTGAAGCAATTTTGATTCCTAATAGGGAAACCAACTGGGTGGGGACCCTGGCACTTAGTGTAAGAACCCCAAAGCCTGAGGCATAGCTGCCCTCTTCAGTTAGAACCAGATTTGCCTCAACTCCCTATAAGAGGTCTTGATGTTGTAGACAGGGCCCATATTCCTCTCAGCAGGGGCAGGGGGGCTGCGGGAAAATGTAGATTCTTTGATATCTTCCTAACCTAAAGAATGAGAATATAGGTTTGGACCATTATTTTAAAACACCTCAGGGAATTCTGATGTTATCAGGTCCAATTTCCATTGACTTGGAACAGGAGGGTGAGGTACTTTGGACATGGGCAAGTGAAAAAAAGTTTATAGGACAATGCATTTGACTGGACAGTTTGCAAGATGTTCTGTTCTTTTGCTCCTCCAGGAACTTTGTAAGCTGCAGAGTATATTATTATTGGGGCTCTTATAACTTTAGAGTCCAGCTGCCTGGCATTCTGGTGGGAAAGCATCTGAGGCTGTGGCTCTACGAGAGTCTGCTATGGATGTTTAGTGCTATGTTGTTGCTGTATTCCAAGATCTGAGTTCAACGCCCAGGTAGAAAGAGACCTTTGACACTATCACGTATGTGCAAATTCGACAAGCCTGGCCCTTCTCAATTAAATCTGGAGACTCTGGAACTAGCTTCTGGAGAAGTGAGTCACGTCCCCTGTGAAGTTGCTTCTTAAACTCTCTCCCATCACTGTTCTTTGAACCTCACCTTCATAACTATTGATTGTGTGACTTGGGCAAATGATAGAACAGCGGTTCTCAACCTGTGCGTCACGACCCTTTTGGGGTCAAACGACCCTTTCACAGGGGTCGCCTAAGACCATCGGAAAACACATATATAATTACATATTATTTTTGTGATTAATCACTATGCTTTATTTATGTTCAATTTGTAACAATGAAAATACATCCTGCATATCAGATATTTACATTACGATTCATAACAGTAGCAAAATTACAGTTATGAAGTAGCAACAAAAATAATTTTATGGTTGGGGGTCACCACAACATGAGGAACTGTATTAAAGGGTCACGGCATTAGGAAGGTTGAGAACCACTGTGATAGAATCTTATAAGCCTCAGTTTCCTCCTCTAAGAAAATGTATCCAAATAACTTTTACTTCTCTGGCGAAGATATGAAAGAAGCTATGTATGTAAACCAAGAGCAGCCGCCAGGTACAAATGGGTTTACCACAGAAATGTGTTGTCTATCATCTCTAGTCTTTATGACAGCTCTGCAGGGGAGGGGCTAATAGCCCCATTTACAGAGAGGCAAACAGGCTCAGGCACTATAACTGACACAAAGCCACCTACTCTCACCACCACCAGAAGCAGAGTCTGATTCTGATCCCTGATGTCTTGCTCTGTTCCACCAACAGTCTGTGGGGCAGAGTGCCAGGCACTTAGGTGGCACCCAGGCAGTGCTAGTTTTATCCACTTTCTTGTCTGTACCCTTCCTATCACTTTTTTTTTAAATTTTTGTCTTCAATAAGCATTTTTGCAGCTGGGCCAGCCACATGCCTAATATTTTTCGGTCTTTTGCAATTTTGACAGCCTCACTTTAAAAAGAAGGAAAAAAAAAGGAAAGGAAAAAGCCAATAAAGCATCCACCAGTCTTGACATTCATACTTCCGGAACTGCAGAAATACTTCTGGGCCTTCTTGGAGCTTCAGAGACATCAATATGGGGAGGGGGCGGGCTCTGCTTTTTGAGTTTTAAAAAAATGTTATATGAGATAGAGCCTTGGTTCTAAGGCTTGAATCTACCTTCCAGGGAGGGAGTAAGCTCTCTGCCCTCCCCCCCTACCCCCCAAGTCAAAGGCCTAGGAGGGCCTCTGGGAAACCATTTCCAGCTCACTCTACCTTAGGGCCCTTTGCAAGCCATCAACCCAGGCACGCCTTTGCCAGAGGGCCTGGAGGTGGCCCGCAGCAGGGGTTAGGCGGGCCTCCCCCTGCTCAGGCACTGGCTTCAGAGGTCGCCTACGCCAGGCAGCAGCAGGAAAGGGGGCTGGATGTAGTCTGTGGGGCCATCAGTGCTGACAGCCCCAGCGCGCCCACCCCAGGGACTGAGCACACCAGGGCGGGCTGGGTCAGGCTGGCCAGCGCCACGCTCCCTCCCTCTCCGGGCCCCTCCCTCCCACCCCACTTGCCCGGCCAGCGCTCCCCACGGTGACTGGGGATTGCTGCAAACCACTGGCTTTTTACCAAATCGGGAGCTGCAGTATTTTTTTTTTTCCTTCAGAGAATAATTTCAGCCCCCTTCAGCTCTCATGACAATCTTGTGTGACTGGGGCGAGTAGGCGGGCACATCCTTTTACATGCTAATACTGCCCCACCTCCTTTGAACCCTCCGCTCAGAGAGCCTGGCTTCCTTTTATTTTTACTTATTTATTTAATTATTTAAAATTTTACCCCCCACCCCCACCCCAATTCACCATTGTGGAGGGGGGAAACCCGCCTTGGTCTGTCCCTTCCCCCCTCACGCATCATTCCCCAGGGAAGGGAGACCCGCTTGGTACTTGCCCTCCGCGCGTGGCTTCTACCCGGGCGGGCGCTGGGATGGCTGTGCGGGGCGCAGGGGGCAGCGATCCGAACGGCCGCTCGGTCTAGGCTGTCGCTCCACATGCCCGGCGAGCCCGTGTTCGCGTCCCCCAGCGAGCTGCCACTGCCGCAGCCCGAAAGGAATGTCCCCTGTTGTTACGGACCCTGACTGTTTTACACCAATGATTTGCCACTGCAAAGTTGCTTGCACCAACAACACTTTGTCGTTGATGTTTGGATGCAAGGTAGGACGAGGTTCATGTCTTTTTAATGCATGCTGCCTCCCGTGGGGGTGCGACCAGTTCTTCTGTTGTTTGTTTCTGTGTCTGCCTGTCGGGGGAGCGATCGGCAGAAGCGAACTAAGACTTGCTCTGCTCTCTCTGGGAGCCGGCTGGGTTTGGGGGCCTGGTGAGGACAGGGATTTTCTGGCGTCCGATGCTGGGTTGCTAACTCGGTCGTGACAGGACCTTGGTGTGTGAGGTGCCGAGGCTCCGAGAGCTGATACGCTTCGGAAAGGGGGCGCCTTAGGTTGCTCTCCCCTTGGGATCTCATTGCATATTTCAGATTTAGTTAGCGCCTGGGCTTCTGGAGGCTCTTCTGGGCGTCCTGAACTCATCCCAGGTTACCGCCACCCGGAACCCTGACCCACGCGACCCGCGGTCAGCCAGGGGTTAGTTAGCTTCGGGGGGTCCATGTCCTGGAGATGAAATGGAACGTATCAATTTGCAATTTGGCACTTTAATAGCGGAGGAGCTTATTTTTATTCTAGATAGGAAAAAAAATAGAGCTAAACTCATGTTGCCCCCAATTGTGTATTTTTCTCTGAGCTTATACAATCTACTTGAAATCAACACTTGAGAATTGTAACAAGAGGTGGCACAGTTAGTGAAGTTTCTGGTGAATAACTGTCCCACCCCTGATTTTTGTAAAGGTGATTGGTGTTCCCAGCGAAATGAGGTTTGAAGGCTTTTGAAGCGGGTTGCCTACCATTCATTGCTCCTGGTCTGAAACTTTTGTAGTGGACTCAATAATGCAGCTCCTGAAAAAGGTGCGTGGAACTTGGTATTGGAGCACTCTTAGCCCAGAAATGGTATGAACTCACAGCCCCTTACTCCTACGTACACACCTTCATTTCTCTTCATTGTGAAAAGCTGGTGGGATTGTCTGGCCTGTTTGTCTAAAACATTTTGGCTTCTATGGAGACCCTAAGGAGAGAGAGCGTTATCTGAAATAACTGAAAATTCACATTCCCAAGTGAATAATCACAGGATTCCCTACTGTACTGAAACTCAGCAGCAGCGACTGGGTTGGACAGCTGGCAAGCATGTTAGGCAGTCACGTTAATGAAACATACACGTTCAACTTCATGGAGCGTGCTCAGAGTGGGTGTAGGTTTCATGAGAAAATTGTGAGTCAGGATTGTGAGTCTTATACTGACGATGTAGAATCTTCTCTCTTTTCTGAGCCTCAGGTTTTATTCTGTTAATTGAGGTGTGTAGATGGGATGATTCTCCTGAGCTCTAACATTCTGCAATGATATCCTTCATAAAGTCATTTAATGGTAAAGTTACTGCCAGAGATTTCTGGGTTTTTTACTCAATAAGATAAGCTGCACCTTAGAGTCAGTTAAATATATATATTGATTATGCTGAAGAGTAGCTATACTCCTTTGGAAATCCCTGAAAAGGTCTTAGAGTTGTTGAAGGTTTGTGTGCTCACCACTGTCAGGAAGATGTATGTGAGTGAACAACACCGAAAACTAACTTGTTAGCTCCTCTCTGCACACAACTTGCCACCCTCTCCCCATGATGCCAGCCACTCACTCTCTTAATTATATTTACAGCAGCATCTTAGCAATAGCAACTATTTAAAATCTATTCCTGTAAACTTACAAGAAGTGCTTTGCAGTGCTAAATGATTATTAATAAAGGTGAGTCATTTGTCAAGGGAAATTAAACACAAGCTAATAATCAAATAAGTTGTTGTTATGGAGAATGTTGTTGAATATGCACTCAATCCTTTAAGCTCATTTTCAAAGAGGTTTCTTTTATACTGTTGTTAAGTTTTCCCCTGCTTTTCAGATCATTGAAGGAAATTGGCATAATTACAAGCTCCCTTTCTTTTTAAGGCTGGGGAATTACATTAGTTTAACTTTCTTTACATTCTCTTCCTTTTGGTATTCTGGTTTAACAACGTCAGTTTGTGAGATGAACCATGTCAATAGAGTGAAACACCCAAGTCATGGGTGTTGGTAGACATTATTTGTTGGAAAATAAATCAGGTCTCTATGAAAATGAAGTAATACTCTTAGAGGGTCTATTCCATTTCATTTTGCCAAGCATATAATGGAATTGGTAATTACATCGTAGCTATAGTTAATATTTGGTTTATTATAGACTGGTTGTTATAGGCCTCCCACCTTAGAAACTGAGATATGGAGAGAATAATAGAGCCTTCTCTCTTGTGAAATTCTTCAACACTATCTGACATGTGACAACAGAACATAAATTGTATGTCATATGGGCCTGGATTTCAAAACAAGATGTACTAGTATATATATAGTATACCCTATATAATAAAAGCCTAATATGCTAAGTATACAGTCGTCCAATTGGCGGTTCAACCAATCAAAGAGTAATATGCTAATGATATGCTAAGGTTGCTCAACTGCTCGCTATGATGTGCACTGACCACCAGGGGGCAGACACTCTGACCTGTAAGTTAGCCTGCTGCTGGGGTCTGGCTGATAGGGACTGAGCAAAACGGGCTGTACACACCCTGGAGCCCTGCCGTGATCCCTCCCTGGCTGGTCAACCACCCATATCCCTTCCAGGCCCCAATCATACACAGGTGGGGTCCCTCAGCCTGGCCTGCACCCTCTTGCAATCTGGGACCCCTCCAGGGATGTCAGAGAGCTGGTTTCAGCCCGTTGGCAGAACGACTGGTCACTACTACATGTACTGACCACCAGGGGGCAGACACTCAACACAGAAGCTGCCCCCTGGTGATCAGTGTGCTCCCAGAGGGGGAGCACTGCTCAACCAGAAGCGGGGCTCATGGCTGGTGAGCACAGCCATGGTGGCAGGAGGGCACAGGCCGGCTGAGGGACCCCCGCCCCCCCCGCCCAGTACATGAATTTCATGCACTGGGCCTTTAGTGTATATATATATAAGATTTCTCTAAAGTTTCAGCTTCCTCCGGTAGAAGAGCCATAGTAATAACTACTGCATTACATATGTCATTGCAAGACATGCAATTTTAAAAAGTATGTATGCATTTATCAAATGATACTTTTATATTGCCTCAGTTATTTTCATAGTTCCATTAAGGGGGCTCATCACTTCTAGGAGGGACCTCTTTGATTGTTGGGATAGTTCTTTGATAACTTGTTAATCTTTGCAATGAGCTTGATCATTATTTTTCTTAAGGTTATTTTTCTCTATGCTAAGTGTTTATGTAAAATGTAGGAAACATTTGATAAAACATTCACAACATAAAATGGATTTATAAAAATTAATGAAAACCTGGTACTATTGTTTCATTAATCAACAACTACCCATCCATTGAGCACCCAATAAATGCCAGACGCTGGAGACGTGACATTTAACAGCTCTTATACCCCATGGTCTCAAAGTCAAAAGATGTGGTAGGTGACTCTATTAATTATAAGATTGATTTAAGAAAAAATATAAAATAAGAATTTTAGCTGAATCTTTGAGCAATGAACGTGTAATTTAAACAATTATTTCCAAAAAAAACTCATTGAGATATAGCTGTCAATATGGAGCCTCCAAAAAAGTGTTCTTTCCAATAGTATCTAGTAAGTTTGAAACTAAAATTATTAGGACAGATATTTATTTGTCTATCCTGGAAGATATTTAGCATGACAAAGTCTGAAACCATGTTCCTGTGTAGGCTAGACTTTGTCAGTTTCAAAAATACTTAAACTGTTATTATTCCAAAACCTAGTAATGGCTTGCAGGGTGTTGAGTAACTTGAGCTTTCAAGGCAGAAAACCAAAATAATTTTATTTTGTCACTTAGCAATTTCCAGTGGCCCCTTCACCCCCTACCCTTGCTGTCATTCAGTTTAGTTAACTGATGATGATTTATGACTATAAATGTCAAGAGTCTTTCCATGCTAGGCTCTATCCCAGGCACTGTGATGGACATTAGAGATACAAATGTGATTATGACACCATTCTTTTCCTTCAAGAATTGTAAGTCTATTGAGGGAGGTAATTCTACTTTATACCTCTCCTTGATCTTAAAAGTCTCATAGGAAAAAAAGATTTTGTTGTTTGAAAAAAAAAATTCCCCATTATATCAGTCTACTTTTTGCCCCAGACCATATGTCATTACCATAAAATCTTGCTTTGGTAATGGACTTTCCATGAAGAAGGGGGACTTCTGATGGGCTTTCCAATTTTGGTTGTGTTTGTGTTATTATTGGAAAATAGATACTTGCTTTACTTTTGCTTCGCTGTTTTCTCGCCCTGCAAAATCTCAACTTCTGAATGTAATCCCATGGCCAAGCCTATGTATTGTGTCTCTTTCTTTATCTTGTCTCTAGCTGCATTACAAAGGTCAGCAGCCCCTGTCAGGCCCCTTCCCTTCACTTTCCTCTTCCCAGCCACCATTTCCTAGGCAAAACAAACAAATACACACCCCATGGAATATTTATTTCCCCTAATATTCTAAACGTTTATTTTTTAAAATGTAACTTCTCTACAATTATTCTTTTGCTCTTTTTTAACTCAAAAGAATATGTTACTGAAATGGGTTTCATACTTTAGGGAACTTCTCCCACATCTATCAATAGCCATTTGTTAATTTAACATCTCAGCAGAATCAAACAATCAAGTTCCTAGGCCACATTAGGTGCCTTTAATATCCTGCTTGGTGGGTTAAGATAGGGAAAAGTTGTTGAAAATGTTGTAGAGTCCTGGAACCTCCCCCCACCCTCCTCAAGTGAATGTTTAGACATTGCTTGAACTGCCTCACACTCAAAGACAAGGATCATCTGGTAGAAAGCAACATCCCTGTTTTAAGACTCTTGATTATGGGTAGAGTCTCTATGGTGACTCTCCCCAAAGAAAGAAGAGTGAGAATAAGAACACGATGAAAATTGAAGAAAATAGAAAAAATGAGGATGAGTTGGAAAGGTGAAAAGGAAGGGAAAAAATAATTTAGCTTGATTAAATGTCTTTAAAGCTAGAAACTATTTTAGGTGCTTTACAAGTGTTACTCCTTTCAACCTCCATAGTTACCAGGCAAACAGAGAAAGGAGGGGGTAAAGGGGAAGGAAGGATGATAGAAAGATGATGAGATACCAGGAAAGAGGAAGATGAGCAAAGGGAAGTGGGCTGTGGAATACCAACTTCCAGAGATACTATTATAATCCCCCAGCATCAAAGTGCTGGTCAGAACCTCTGTGGTGGACAGCTCCCTGAAACCCCCTGGCATTCTCCAACTTCTCCCAGGACTCCTTTTCTTGCCTAGAACTTCTCCCTGGTGAAGTGGTTTTGATTGCTTATGTGTTTATTTGGCTATACATAACCAATTTTGCTATAAAATAGTGGTAGTCACAGAGGATTCATTAAGCTATATATCACTATGTATGTTTTTGTCATTGGTAGGACAGTTGTTCTCTAAGGGAATATTTTTAATTTTGCCAATGTTTGACTATTTTGCTGTGTTCTTTGTTTTTATCTTAAAGTAACACATGTTCATTGAAATACAAAATTTAAAATTTAAATCAGAAATAGAACAAATTTCAGGAAATATTATTGTCCTAAAAGACTAGAGATTAAAACTGTTAATATTTTAGTATATATTACTCTGGTACCATTTTGTTATTGATGATGTTCATAAAATGTATTTTTTTGATGTAGTTTCAGTCACATTAAGTTCACTTTTAAATGTTTTAAGATTATATTAAGATTTGTGTGTATATATATACATATATATATTCGTATGTTTTTATTGATTTCAGAGAAGGGAGAGGGAGGGTGAGATAGAGAGGAAGAGAGAGCTAGAAACATCCATTATGAGAGAGTCATTGATTGAGATGCATCTTGCATGTGCCCTGACCAAAAATCAAACTGTGACCTCTTGTTTCATAGGTCAATACTAAATCACATAGCCACACCGCCCAGGCTTGTGTATATATTTTAATAAACATTCTTATTTTTGGATATATTGTTTTTTTCTTCCAAATTTTTTATTAAAAGTCAGTCAAATAAAATATATAACTTGGGGAATAGGTATTTTTTGGGGGTTTGGCATTATTTCCTTTAGATAGTCTAGAACAAGTAGAATTACTTAAGGCATGTCTTTTAAATGTTTTAAGACTCTTGATTATGGGTAGTGCTACATTTATTTTAATGATGCCATATAAATTTGCACTATCACAAGTTACTTCAGATATAATACTATTCTCCAGCTTTAAATAGTTTTCCTCTATTTATGGATTTATGAATAACAGGTAATGGATTTGTTTTTCTGTGAATAAGGTTAAAACTCTGTTGGACTTTAAGTTAATATCAATTTCATGACTATATTGGTGTAGTTTTAAAATATCTAATATTTTGAAAATCTAGTTGTTCATGTTCAACATGGGTACTTTAAGGTAACAGCTATTTATAGTCAAGACGTAAGTCCTTATCCCAACACATACACACTAGCCTGCTACCATGTTCTACATGCTTTACAAATGTCAAGTCACTTAATCATTGCAATAACCTTTAGAGTTGGGTATAATAGTTATCTCCATGTTAGAGATGGGGCAATGGAGGCATATAGAATTTAAGTAACCTGTCTGTAGTCACATTGCTTTTAAGTAGCAGAGCCTAATTAGAGCCCAAGCAGTTTATGTCTAAAGCCAACATTCATTTCCATTATTAACTATAGGACTCTTTCAAATAGCAACTTCCTATAAGTGCCTTTAAGTTAGGAGTCTATTTGTAAAAATATAATTTTTACACACCTTTCTGGGAATAAATCTGAATTTGAATGGAAGGCACACCTATCAGAGGACTCAGTCTTATTGTAAAGCTGTGTTTTTTTCCTTTGAGAGATGTTTGATACACCCTTTCCTAAGTATTTATTTTCTTTTTTTCCAGATAAAATTATTAAACCATATAGAGAGGATGTGACTTTCTCAAGAGCACACAGAAAATCACAGGGTCACAGCTAGAACCAGGTCTCCTAATTTCTAACTCAGTGTAATTTTTCTATGTCACGATATCTAACTATGGAGCAGAAGTTGAAAATCAAGGTGAGAGAAGAGAAACTGACAAGATTTATCTGCAAAAAAACAGGAAAAATAACACCTTGCTTACAGGACTGTTGTAAGGATTAAGTGATGTAACACTTACGAAAACAGTGAGCACAATGCCTGGAATGGGGTAAATATCCAGTACATATTTTTGTCTTCCATTTAGTTAAAGCCACTTTGCAAGATGGTGAAAAGTCAGAGATTATTGATAGTCAACTGGACACTTTCCTTCAGTCAGTACGTCGAAATGTATGTACTTTAACCTACCAACACATTTTTAAAGTGTGTTTATGCAACAAAAGGCAAAATCGAAAAGATTATGTAATTCACACCAAAAGAAATCCTAGATTAAATCTGACCCAGAAAGAGAAAATGAAAAATGAGCTAATGAGTGAAACAGGTACTGAGTGTCCCAAAGAAGCAGGTTGTGTAGGCCTTGTGTCCCATTGGAAAAAAAAGTGTTCTTGCCAGTATAAGGTCCTTTTCAAATTTAATATTTAATATAAAACAATTGAGGTGGGGCGCCTAACTGTCAAAAGATAGGGAGGGTTAAATGTTGTACAGTCACTAAAATAGGTTCACCAAAGGGAATGTTGGGTCATAGAATCTAGGATCTTGAAGAACCTCAGACTTATTTTATATTTCTCATGGAGCCTTTTGTCAGGTATTCATGAATTATCCTCATGAAGTTCCAAAGTTCATATGGTAAAATTATCCCAAGTCCCTTCTGAATAAAATTACTTAATTATCACAATAACCTTTAGAGTTGGATGCCTATGACATCTAATACTTAATGTTTAAATCTTAATTTTAATATGAATTCTAATTTGTGACTTATTCTATTTGTCCATCTAAAAGGTGAGGTCCTTAGGGTCAGGGGCAATATCATATTCATTTCATACAGTGCCTAAAAGATCTAGTAAATAGACCTATGTCTGTCTCATACAAGGCAATCAGTACATATTTGTTGAATGGATGAGTGAATTATATAGGTGTTTGTCAATGTTTACTCAGTGAATTAGTGATAAAATAAATAGTGTGTATTTTGTTACAGTTTGTCATTTTCTTTTAGTAGATTGCCTCAAAACTTCTTGTGCTATCAAACTTCCTAGAGCTGAAACAGACTATACGTTATTCAATGTGTTATCCTAGTGTGACAGTTAATTTTACGTATGAACTTGATGGGTTCATGGGGTGCCCAGGCATTTGGCTAAATGTTATTTTGGGTGTGCCATGAGGGTGCTTCTGGGTGAGCTTAACATTTGAATCTCTGGACTTAGTGAAGCAGATTGCTCTCCTTAAAGTGGGTGGGCTTTGTCTACTCAGTGAAAGACCTGAATTGAACAAAAAATCTGAGTAAGGAGGATTCCTTCTGCTTGACTACTTTGACATGGGATGTCAGTCTTTTCTGATTTTAAGTCTTTTTAAAAAAATATATTTTATTGATTTTTACAGAGAGGAAGGGAGAGGGATAGAGAGTTAGAAACATCGACCAGCTGCCTCCTGCACACTTCCCACTGGGGATGTGCCTGCAACCAAGGTACATGCCCTTGACTGGAATCTAACCTGGAACCCTTCAGTCTGCAGGCCGATGCTCTATCCACTGAGCCAAACCGGTCAGGGCTCTGGTTTTAAGTCTTAAACTGAAACATCAACTCTTCTTGGATCTTGGGCTGGCTGGTCTTCAGAATGGAATTTATATTATCAGCTCTCCTGGTTCTCAGACCTTCAGACTTATACTGAAACTACACTGGGGTCCTCTTAGCTCTCAACTTGCTAGCTGCAGAGTTTTGGACTCCTCAGCCTCCATAATTACATAAGCTAAATTCTTATAATAAATATCCTTTTCTCTCTGAAAAATCTTGACTAATACATTTGGTACCTAGGCTGAGATGTCTAGACATGTTATCACTAGTTAATTATTATTGTATAATAAGTTATAGAGGAGCTAATAGATTATAAATTCAATCAAATCTTCATGTCATGGGTATCTTGTTGAATGGGATCTTATAGTTTGTTTCTCTAAGAGGTCATGAATTTATTTAATTATAAATCACAGATTATAACTCCATATATAGCATAATATAAATCATTCAATGCTATTTTAATGACTTCCATTTATATTTATATATATGAATGTTCTTGTCAGCCTTATGAACACATTGTATATTGCAGTGATGATTAAGTATTCAATAATAATTTTTCCTATAAAAAAGTAAATGATTGGGTCAAATGGAATAAGAACATGGCCATAAATTATGGCTTCTGGAAACCTCATAAATAATGTAGTATTTTTAAACATTGTGTGTGTGTGTTTGGAATTTCTAATATAAAATATATTATTTGTGGTGGTATTTTATTGCATTATCTTTATTAAAGTTTTGTCCAAGTTTCTGAGGTATTTGGAAATCATTTTATTTGACAAGTGAGCACATTAAAAACAATCTTAATCTGCAAAAGGCTGGTCTAATGCATTCTGACTTCCTTAACATCCACATTATAGGTTAAACCACCCAAGGACTAATATCACTGCATTATATATCAGATAATGATAGCATCAAATAATGATTAATGATATTTACTTTAATAGGGTCTCAAATAACATGGTGGCTCCTGCTGTATGAGTTGGCTTGTTATCTAACATTAGGAGATTGAATTTTTCCCTGGAGCCATGTCTTCAGTTATCCTCACTGTCTTTGGCAAAAGTATCCATTTGTGGAATGATAGGTATACTAGTGAGTTAATCAATTTCTAGCTCCCTCTTGAGCATATCTATTAGCATCATAGTGGGCACACAACTCATGGGAAGTCAAACACAATAAGATAGAGTCCTTCCCTTGGGATCCTTTCAGTTTGGCTAGTATGCCAGCACTAAGAAATACACATGGAAAAATTAGCAAACAGGGCAGGGCAAGCTAACTCTTATTGAGTGCTCACCATGCACAAGGTTCTATTTAAGGACCTTACATGAATGAACTTGCATGCCACTCAAAACAACTCCATGAAGGGAGCCACTCTATATGGTACCATCTCTTCATATTTACAGCTAATATCAAGTGAGGTTCCTCAAAATAGCTTATATTTTAAAAATAGTCTCATATTCCAATTGATTGGGAAACCCTATCAGTAGTCAACAAGAGGACAACAGAATCAATGGTTGCTTTAAGTATAGTTAGAGAAGGATTTTTGGAGGTAAATGAAATTAATCTGGTCTTTTCAAGGTCTTGGACTAGGCCAGAAAGAAAACGAAGTTTGGTTTTGGCCTCAAGTCTACTGTTGATAACTATGATCCAACACTTCTTTGCTAGTTTTCAAAGGTCATGATACCAGACATTTAGTGGCATGACATTGAAGGTATATCTTCTTCTTGGATGGAAGAAGGGAAGGGAGAAAGGAGGAGGGGGAGCAGGAGAGTGTTAGACTACACCTTGGTGAGCCATATGCCTGAATGCACTCTTGAGCAGGCAAACCTAGAAGTAGGAAGCAGGTCCTGAGGGCAGAAGTTGGTATTTAAAGGTGTGGTGACTGGACCACCTCTCTGGGATGTTGGGGAAGCTCTCTCACCTTTCTGAACTTCAATGTCCTCATCTGTACAACAGAGATAATATAGATTTAGTGGGCTTGTAATACTAACCACATAAGAAAACAATGTCATACTGAGTGGCATATAGTAGCCGTTAAATAGATCTTAGTAGTTTCCTTCCTCTCACTTCCTCAGATACAGTCTCTTCCCATTTCACTTTTGTGTATGTTAGCAGGGAATGACGTAGCCTAGAAAGAGGCTTTTTCAATGTAAACAAAGTTTACTGTGGGAACCAGGTGAGGTATTAGCTATATTCAACCCCCCTTTGGTGAATATTCAGTGTGCCATCATTTTGCTAGGAAGATCTTATTTTTAAACCCTAGCATATTATCACTATATCCCATTTTCTCCCCTTTGTAGTAATGCTGGCATAAGTCTCCCACAAAGATTTTATCTCAGAAAGTCTGTGAGAGAATGCTCCCAACCCCCAAAGCACCTCCAGTGAGCATGGATTCAGTCATGTGAGCTGTTAGAGCTGTTTACAGGAGCCACTGCTTCCTGGAGGTATTAAGTAGATAACCCTTTCCTAACATCTGCTGCCTGAGAAAAGTTTGTTTTAATATCAGTAAAAAAATAATTTAATAAAGCACATAGCTTTTTTATTTAAAAGGCCAAATGACCACCAGAAAGACATGCTCCTTGGGATTCTGCCGCCTGCCTAATTCCCAAGTAAACCTTTCTCGAGCTCTGTAAAATGAAAATATTTTCGCTCTGTGCTTGAGCCTTGCTAGAGCTATTTCCCAGCAAATTGCTATGGTTGATCTCTCAACCCAGAGGGAAGAAAAAGGTTTTATAATGAAATTGCTGACAGGTTCTTATCTACGGCAGTATTAGTAGGGATGCTATGATCTCATTTATTGTGGAAACCGGATGCCTGTTTTGTCTGAAGGGAGATCAGGCATCCTCCAGAGCTCTGGGGTGTTGAATTTTATCTCGAACCTGGGACCCTTCAGTCTGCAGGCCGATGAAGTAGACATGCAATTTCAATGCGGTTCTCAGGTGAAGATGGTCAGAGGGTTTAAGAGGCTGGGATGGGGGTTGTGCATTTGCTTGCTGAATGCAGGGCTCAGCTCTTTGTGGAGTTTTTATCTGACTACTTAGGAAGAAACCTTTAGTATTGCTCTTAAATTTAAAAAGAATGGTCATCATTATTCTATGGATGGCATTTTGAAATGAGTTATTTTTTGTCCCTCAACACAATAGCTCTATGAAGTCGATCTTTTATAGGTGAGGACAACTAAAGCACGTTGAGTTTAAAATTCTCTTTGCTAGAGATGTTCAAGTGTCAGGCTCTTTTTCCACGATACTGGGTGATCAAATAACTAGTTGGGGGTTGACAGGACATTTTAAAAAGTCTCTTTCATATTCCTATTTCCTAAATGACCTGATACCTTCCCAAAGTCACAAAGTATGTAGGGATCGTTACAAGGAGTTAAGCTCAGGTTTCTGGGAAAGTCTCTGTTTCCTTGTTTGTCCCTCCCTAAGCAGTTCCTAGTGACTGACCATGCTTCCAAAGCAATCAACCAAGATATTTCCAGCATCCTGCCAAGAACAGAGGGCAGAAAAGTGATCAAAATGAGTATGTGTTACCCACATTGAATCTTGAAGGGCTGAGGGTGCAGTGTGGGAGCTCAGCAAAGGTGGACCAAATCGAGTAAAATTGCAGCTGTCCACGGAGCATAATCATTTCAGATGGTAAGGGCAGAGTTGAGTTGAATGACTGAGTCATTGGTTGGTCCCCTTCTTTCCTGTGATTTCTAACCTCTAAAAGGAAGGCCCTGGCCTGGAACTGCAATGTTTTTTGTGTCCCTGGTAGCAGTGAGCATATGTAGTTAGGCCAGATGAAAGCACTGTTGGCTCTCTCTCTTTGATTCTTTTAAGTCCCACTGTAGGAGTTCAGGACATGGATTTAACTTCCTGACTTCCAGTCAGATCAGTTTCATGTACAGTTCCATGATCAGTTATTTATGCTTTTAGTGTTAAAGCCAAGAAACTCCGTAAGAATTTTTATGTGCCAAAGCCCTGCTCCTTCTGTCATGAGGATTTGTGGACCCAAATATACATTTGAAAAATGGAAATCTTCCTCTCTGTGTAAAGATGGCCTAGATCAGTGGTCGGCAAACTCATTAGTCAACAGAGCCAAATATCAACAGTACAATGACTGAAATTTCTTTTGAGAGCAAATTTTTTTAAACTTAAACTATATAGGTAGGTACATTGTTATTAACTTAATTAGGGTACTCCTAAGGCTTAGGAAGAGCCACACTCAAGGGGCCAGAGCCGCAGTTTGCCAACCACAGGTCTAGATGGTAGGGTTTCTGAGTTCTAGGGAAGCAGAGAATAATTACTGTAAAGTTGATTTGAGATGAACCAGCTCTCTACTAACAAAATCAAAACCTAGGTGTTTGCTTTCATAATAATATTTGGAGGCATAGGAACTTTTTGATGTTGCCAGACCACATACCTATTTTCTGTTCCATTCATATGGATTCAGGAAGGGAATTTCTAAATTTTCTAACCAGAAAGGGCAACTCAAAATGTATTATTTTTCTCTAGCACAACTAGGTATTCTGGAATTTCAACTGAGCATTTGGCATTGGCATATGTCTGTCTTCTCTATATAGATATTTAGAGATGAGATTTATCTGGCAAAACCTAGATTTCTTTTGCAGATAATTTGTCCTCTTTACATCTAATTGATGATGTTTTCTTTCACTTGATTTTTCTCCTGAAACAGTTTAGGAAAAATGTGCAGCAATTTCAACTTGAATTTTAACTCAATTATTAGCATATTAAGAGATAATGAATAAACATATAGATTTAGAAAGATTCAGCATCAAAAGACAAACAAACAAAAATACCTAGCTAGCATATCAAGATTATTTCCATTCTGGAAGAGCAGATTTGCTAAAATAAATTTTCTCAGTCCCAGAATATTAATGTCAAGGACCTAATATTGTTCTTCAGAGGTAGCAAAAGTTTGGAAAATCCTTTATTACCCATCACAGACTCAATTCTATTTAATCTAATCCTATGTTATAGTGTAATGAATCTATTAAGGTGTCCCAATATGCCATTTAGAAATATTAATGAGGTGTTTCATATGGTGTGGCTACAGTTGTTTTATTTTTTTAAAAAATATATTTTTATTGATTTCAGAGAGGAAGGGAGAGAGTGAGAGAGACACATTAATGATGAGAGAGAATCATTGATCGACTATCTCCTGCACACCCCATACTGGGGATTGAGCCTGTAACCTGGGCAGGTACCCTGACTGGGAATTGAACTATGATCCCCTGGTTCATAGGTCGATGCTCAACCAGTGAGCCATGCCAGCCAGGCTACAGTTGCTTACTTTTAAATGAATAATCCTGATGTATTGGACAGTTTGAGGTCCTTGCCTGGGTTAGAGGCTGCCTGCTCAGAGC
>NW_006290677.1:1687656-1700638 GCF_000327345.1 Myotis davidii | reverse complement strand
GACAGCAAATTCATTGTTAAAAGAAAGATGACTCAGTCAAAGCACAGGGACACCTCATTCATCTGGCATAATAAGGAAATTGCAGGTTCTGTTCAAATATTCTTTCCTTAAATAAAATAAGCCCCCTTTTAAGTGTGTAAAACATCTTTATTTTTAAGCATTTTTGGTGAAATTCTTTAGAGGTTTAGTGTAAACATCCCTGCTTCAATGATACTGTGAGGCCCAAATGAAAGTCAGCATTAAAGCTCTTTGGGGTAAAATTATCTAAATAAATAGTTATTTATTCATATTCCACTTAATGTATGTGCCCATATTTTCATGTGTCAGATGTTAAGTGAGGCTATGAGAAGGCAATGGTGAAGAAAATAGAGATGGCCTCTCCTTTGTCAAGTTTATAGTCAGAGGACTTAACAAAACAAATACATATGCAGTAACAGTTAAACAGAAGGAGAATACATGATAGGAAGTGGTTTAAACTGGGAGGTGATGGACAGTTTCACTACGGAAATAATATTTAGGAAGGATGGATTAGAATTACAGAAGCCAAGAAGAATGGCTGTGGGTGGTAGGGCAGAGGCTGCTGTGAGGGAGTGGAAAAGGAAATATTTGAGGGGATTATCAAGGCTTAGTGACAGCAAGAGAAGGGAAACCAAGAGAAAAGTCAAAGGACCTGTCCAAGTTTTAAGCCTGGAGTTTAAGATGACAGTGAGCCATCCACACGGTAGTGAAGACCAACCAGCTGAAACACAGCACTGAGGGAGTGAGGGTTGAGCTGCAACTACTGATTTGAGCACCAACCATTGTTAATGCTGTGAGAATGGGGAGCATTCAAAGATAACCAGACGGTTAAAAATTCCTACTATGAAGGGTGAGTAAAAGAAGTTTAGTAGAGAAGACTAAGAGAGTCAGCACTGCAGCAATACATTAAGGAGAGAATTTCAAGAACAGGAGAGCTAATGTTATTTGTGATTCATTTATTCATTCAATCAACAAATATAGCTTGGCCGGTGTGGTTCAGTGGTTGAGCCTCGAGCTATGAACCAGGAGGTCACGGTTCAATTCAGGGTCAGGGCACCTGCCAGGGTTGTGGGCTTGATCCCCAGTGCTAATCACTGAGCAAAACCAGCCAGGGATGCAATTTTGCAACATGAAGAGAATAGAAAATGCTATGTTGAGATTAAGAGCAGGGGTCTGGGGACAGGGACCTGTGAAGAGTGGAAAAGGTCTAGGACAACCATGATTGGGAATAGATCCAAGAGGAAGAAAAGACAGTCCCACCCAAGTGGTTGTGCCTAGGTCTGTGGTGTTTGTACAGCCTTGTGACTGGTCTTGTGTGTGGCATTTTGTTCTACATCTCGAGAGCCAGAACAGAGAAGCAGGGATTGGAGCCCATCCAGGATCCAGGACTGACATATGTCTTGGCGGAAGTTTAAGTGGGAGACCAGGGAGCGATGACAGGCTGTGCTGCCGCAGCTGATGGCAGGCTCAAGGCTGGGCAAGGAGTCAGGGTAGCTAGAAGCCGACTGACAGTGCGTGTGCCTCTGCTTTTCTTGCAGAAGTTCTCACCAGTGTGTCTTCTGTAATAATGATGCAGACAATGGGAGGGGGTCTAGGAATAAGGCAGACCAAGGTTCAAATCCAGATACCATTCCTACTCACCAAGTGATCTTGAGCAAGACATCAAACTTCTCAGTCTGTTTTCCCCTCTACAGTGAGGGGCTGTTAATGCCAATCTTGTGGGTTATTACAAATAGTATCTGAGATGCCTTTAGGATGTGGCCCATAAATAATGTTACTATGCCATGTTGTTATTGACATTATGTTTGAATGAGTCCTATTTTGTGAGCATATTTATTCCCCAGATATTTCAGTTAAACACATTTGATCAGTTTTCCTCACAGCATAACTGAATTTTCTCACTTTGAAAATCTCATCTTATAAAAAGAATTCCCAAAATGTCTCAGTATGAATTAATTTTTATATAATGTTCATGATAATGATGACAGGTTTTTGTTGCCTTGCTTGCTTTTTGTACTTAGCATTCATTTCTGTATTCCCAAATTAGCTTCACTGGATACTCCTATTTTATTTCACTGTACGCCAAATTATCTTTAGTGATTGTTTTCTCAGGAAGCTGTAATGAATAGGATAAATATCATTAGCTTATACTATCACCCCATGTTAAATGATGTAGTTAATTATGACATATAGTAATGTCTTTAATAAACATCGTGAGGTTTTGCCACCCTCAACTTCTTGCTGGGTTAGGAGTCAATTTTAGTTAATAGGAAATAAAGTCAATGAAGAAGAGTAACATTTATTGTATACATACTATATATTATGGATGTAATACATCTGTAAGAAGCTGTCCAAAGTGTTTCACCTGGAGTATATTAAAACACCAAATGAACATATGAAATAGGCATTAGCCCATTTTATAGAGTAGGAAATAGATGGGTTAAGTGAATCGCCTCATGTCATAGTGCTAGGAAGTATATAGCTTACATTTGAACCACAGTTGTTCAGACTCAAGTTCATGCACTTTTTCTAATATAGCCCATGCACTACTGTCATGAGTGCATGAGACTTGCTTTCTTGAATTCCAGAGGCCATTCTATATGAAGTCCCTTTTTCAGTTACCTCAAAACAAAGTAAGTGGAAGGGAGTCGTCTTTTCAAACTGTATATTCCAAATAAGGAAGAAGGTAGCAAGCCAGTGTCCACTCCATTAGGAGAAGGTGGAGGAGGAATAGGGTGAAGATAAAAGAGATGGAAATGAAAAGTTTTTCGCATCTTTTCTGTCCCAGACTCTAAGCTAAGCACTGGAACTGTAGGATGGGACCAGATCAGGTGAGAATTCTTCAACCATGTTTGGATTAGAAGGATCCCAATAATCTTTCTTTATTTTGCTTGATTCTAGGGTTAGTCACTGTTCAACCTCTTCTAAAGGCTTTCAATGACAGAAAGCTCTTTTCTTCCCAGACAGGTCATCATGTTGGGCAGGTCTGAGCATTAGAAAGGGCTTCCTAAGATGAATACTAATTAAATTAAAGCCACCATACTTTCCTGTGTATCTGGCATTTTATAAACATTATTTTCAATGCTTACTCTAAACCCTTCAAGCTAAGTATATCCCTACATCACAAACATTAGGAAAGATTTAGGGACTTGCCCAAGCCCTGACAGTTGATAATAACCAAACCCAGGTCTCTTTGGCTGTTCATAACACCAAGCTGTCTGCCTACAAATTCTACCCATTGGTACTTTTCCAAGATGAAATCTAGGATGTAGAGTCCAGCTGAATTCTGCAAGGGCTTGGGTATTCTGATTGCTGAGCAGTGAGATAGGAAAGGGATAGAGAGAGGTCATGGGCTCAGAGTGGTAGCAAGAATGGACATTGTAGTGGCCCCTGACTATAGGATTTTATCCTTAAGAAGATGACTGACTATAAATCCTGAGTTATAAAAATAGCAATGTAGCAAAGATTGATGACTATTCCACACTATGCATGTGAGGAGATGCAATTTTATTTTTAATGTCTGAATAAAAAGGTATTTTTGGAACTATCTAAAATGCCCCAAAGGAATTCAACAGTGATGAATTATGGCAGAACAAAAAACATGGTATTTTCAGTCAATGTTTAGAAATTAACTGTGACCTCATTTTTAAAGCTATACATTTAAAAGTATTCTTGTTTATGCTATTATTTCCAGACATCTTACTGATTACTTTGGAAGGACATTTAATTATTTCATATATATATATGATATATGCTGTAAAGAACATTATATATGCTATAAACTTAGAGTTGCATCTAAACACTCTTGCTGCATGAGAAAGTAGATTCTCAAATAAAATTGGACTAAGTGTCTTTACCAATACTTATAATTTTTAAAAAATCTATTGTGTTTTGTCATCTAAATTACCACAATTTGAATGTTTGCTTTGTCACTGATTCCTGTGTGGCCTGAAATGAAGATCTTAATCTCTTTGAGCCTTAGTTTTCTTATTTGTGGACTTGATTTAAAAATCTAACGTATTGTTTTGTTGGGATGTATGCAGTCTGACATCAGAAACAGAGAAAGTGAATCAATTTTGTATATAAAATGAAGACATTGTAAATTTAAATGTTTGGCCTAGATGGCTATATCTCACTATTTGACTCTCTGTCTTCATAATACTTTTGTATGATCTATTTAGTGGGTTACAAGAAAAGGCCCTGTTCAAAAACTATTGTTTATTTTTCATAAAGCAGGTCAAATCCCATGATAGTTTTAGAGTAATTAAGAATTTAAGTGAAATATGTTTAATGTTATACTGCTGCATGTTTCTTTGTTGACAGACATTAAATAACTAATTGAAATGAAATTTGAATTTTCAAAGCAATTCATCGATATTATAAAACCTAGCAAGGCAAAAAGCAGTCGTGACTAAGGAGGTCAAAGGAGGTCATGACTAAACACTTTGCTCTTTATGGTGGAAAACAAATATATGTTGTACTTATTGTACTTGATTAATTTGCCCTCTAAGTTATTATGAAAATGCTAACAATACATACATTTCTGAGTAGAATAGTTTGAGATTGGATATTCACTCTTCTTCAGAAATTATGTTGGCTAAAGACATTTTCTAAGCCTTGGTTTCTTTATCATTTAAATGGAGATAATAGTAGCCTCATGGAACTGTTGTAGTAATCAAATGATATAATACCTGGAAATCATCAGGCACACCATACTAGTCCATGTGTACACATTAGAGAGATAATTGTCTTTCAAATCCATTTCATTACTCTGGGAAGGCTATACAAAGACAATTTTATTGTGTGCTTTTTTTATATATAACAAAATTTGTTTTTTTAAAAGTAAGTAATAATTGCCTGATTGCATTTTATAAATCTGAGTAATTATAGCAGAATTTGATTAAAACCAATTTCACCTGTAAATGTGCCTTTACTTAGAAGAGCTTGCATACCCAATAGGCCAGGGATGAAGAGGCTTATTCCATATGATGCTGGCTTGTCATATTGGATTCTTCGGGATTATATTGCCTCAGGGCATCTAGCTGTAGTCACACAATCACAGAAAAACAGTGCTCTGTTCCATCCCAGCATTGGTCCCTTACGGTTTTTGAAACAAAACTTAATAACTGGTTAGGTTTCCTATATCTTTCCTGCAGTTCCTGTGATACTTTTGTTTGCCATTTTAACACAGACAGGGGGGAAATAACTTTTATTTCTCCCACAGTCCAAGTGAAAAAATTGGAAGTTATTCTCAACTCTTCTATTTCTCTTAACCCTGCAGTCTACTCAGGTGTATCTAGTTTCACTGATTTGCTCTCATTGATATTTTGAATCCTTCTATCCTTCTTCCCTCCTATTTATCTTCTTAGACACTGACCCTATTTAGACTCTCACCTTCTCTTACCTGAACTGGATTTACCTTTGACTAAGTTCTTGCTTCAAATCTCTTCATGCAGTAACCAGTGGGGATTTTCTAAAATAGAAATTTGGACTTCTCTGATTAAAAGCCTCCATATTGGCTAAAGGAAAAACAAAACAAAACCAAAATCCTCTGAAGTACTTGGTACTGAGCTCCAGGTTTCCATCGTCTGGTTCCTGCCTTTCGAGCTTAGAAGGTAATACTCAGGCGTCAACAGAATTGTCCATAAATCCTAGGTCTGATAGGTATGTAGGCAAGTTAATCTCTTTATGCCTCAGTTTCCTTATATGGAAAATTAGGAAAATAATAGTACCTATTTCATTTGGTTGTTTTGAGGACTAGATGGAATAATATTTACTTACCTGTTTGCATATGCTAAGATGTCTCACATTTTTTAATAGAGTTCCCAGGGCTCAGGCCTTGAAACTACTTTTTAAAAAATATATATTTTATTGATTTTTTACAGAGAGGAAGGGAGAGGGATAGAGAATTAGAAACATCGATGGATGAGAGAGAAACATCGATCAGCTGCCTCCTGCATACTCCCTACTGGGGATGTATCCACAACCAAGGTACATGCCCTTGACCGGAATCAAACCTGGGACCCTTCAATCCGAAGGCTGACGCTCTATTCACTGAGCCAAACCGGTTAGGACAAGATGCTTCACATTTAGGGTCCATAATATTACATCTTAATTCTTCCTCCATATGTATCCAATACCCTTGGCATAACAAAGTGCATTCTGTTCACTCAATAAGTGACATTCTCTCTTATTTTGGTTCCCATGACTTTGTGTTTATTGTTTCCTCTGTTTTGTCACTACTGGTTCTATCCCCTTCCTCCTCAACTCCCTTGTCTGCCTGGCAGATTCTGCTCACCTTTGAGACTTAGCTCAAGAAGGACTTCACACCCTCTGAGCTCCTTATTTTCAAAGTTAGAAACTCCCTTTCCTGCCCTACAGTAGTAGGTCAAGGTCAAGAGTATACAGTCAGGAGTCTGAATGCCTGGAGTTACATCCCTACTCACGATGTGACCTTGGGCAAATTACTCAACTTCTCTACACCTCATTTTTGTCAATAAGTTTTTGAGAACAATGGAAATTTTCTAATGAGATTATGTGAAGATTAAATGCAACAATATAGATAAGTGCTTGGCACAGTGAATAACACATATTAAAGGCCCAAAACTCATGAGTTAATAACTAATATAACATAGTCCAGCCTTCATTGTTCTGACAGAGCACAAATTGCCTCACGGTATTATAGTCCTGCTTATTTCCCCAACTGTATATCCACCAGACAGTCAATTCTTCCTAGACATTATCTTCATTCATTTTTTTTGTTCCCTTCATGGTTTGTAACCTGGCTCATGAGAGAGCATTGATACATGTTTATTGACAGGAAAAATGGATGAAGATCTCATTTGAAATCTGGTAGGAGGTTTTTTGTTATTGTTGTTTTTAGTAGTATTTATGGAGCCTGCAGCTTGGTATAGGAAAAAATATTTTATTTTAATAAACAATATCCACTAAGGAACAATATCTTTGAGGGTGATGTTTATATCTTATCAGTCTCTGTATGTCCAAACACCTACATGTATTGCTCATTGTATGTTAATTATTTAATAAATAATTTTTGTGATCTTCCTTATGACATTTGAGTAAATGATAAGCAGAGATGTATTTCTCCTGTCCAGTAGTAGCATCCACATAGTAAGTGTGCATACAAATCCTTTGGTAGTTCTCTAACCGCCCCCCTCTCCCCTGCCATTTGTCTCTGGATCAATTCTTGTTCATCAAATTATGTTGATCATTATATCCCACATATGAGTGAGATTATGTGATATTTATCTTTCTCTGACTGGCTTATTTTGCTTAGCACAATGCTCTACAGTTCCATCCATGCTATTGCAAATGGTAAAAGTTCCTTCTTTTTTATAGCGGCATAGTATTCCATTGTGTAGATGTACCACATTTTTTTAATCCACTCATCTGCTGATGGGCACTTAAGCTGTTTCCAAATCTTCGCTAGTGCAAATTGTGTTGCTATGAACATAGGGGTGCATATATCCTTTCTGATTGGTGTTTCTGCTTTCTTGGGATGCATGCATATTAGCATAACCAATGGACACAGACACTTGGGATGGTGGGGGCTTGCCCGGGGTGGGAATGACTGTGGGTGGGGTCAATTGGGGGAAAAGTAGACATATGTAAAACTTTAGACAATAAAAAAAAGTACAGAAAGTGAATGGAAGCTCCCAGAATCTTCTGCAAAAATTAAAAGCTCAAAATCTTACTTTACAGATTTATAACATTAACAATAAAATTCTACACTTTTCCTAAAAAAAAAAAATAGTGTGAAGCCAATTGTTAACACTTTGTTATGATTCTAATCCAAATTATAAAAACTATATTTAAAAATGATACCACAAACAATTCCATGCAAAATGTTGAAATCTCATACCACACTCTCTGACAAAACTATTATAATTTTTTATAGTACCAGTTATTTTGATTTTATTTCTTCTGTACTTTTGTCTTTAATTTTTAAAAGTGCATGCTACTTTTAACTTGATGGGGGGATATGTAAATACTCTAAATGTGATGTCAAAGTGGAGAGTTTAGGGTTATTATGATTCAGAGATATTTCCACTTTGTGTTTGCAATAACCCACATAGAATAGTCTGTTGGGCAGAGTGATTTGAAGCTATAAAGCTCAAGGTTCAAGTCATACCTTTGCTAGTAATGCAGTCTTGAAGAGACCACTTAACCTCTGTGAACTCAGTTTCCTCCTCTGTAAAATGGGTCTGAAAATGCCTACTCTGCAGAACGGTGATGAAGGCTAGGTGCTCAATAGCTGCTCATCAAAGGTAGCCATCGTGATTTTTTTAAAAGAACAACCATTTTACTGAAGCCTAATTTATTTTATCTTAGTAGAAACCTTTGTCCACCAGTAAGAAGGTACCCCAAAGTCCAGGAGCAATAATGTAGTAATTTACCCATATTATGGACATTAACTGTTAAAGAATTGCATTCAAGACATGATTTGGAATATACAAGATGTTCTTGGGAACTATTTCTAATTTAACAATAACTAAATCCATCTGCTCTGCTGGAGTTTCATTTATATTACCCCCACTCTGCATTACAAATGCATATTTGGACATAATTGATTCTGAATTCATATCTGATTTGTTGTTTAAAAATTGAAATGGAAAAGGATCCAGTGGAGAGATAAAAATCAGATGATAGGCCCAAAGATATTAACTCTTTCTTTTTGTCCTTTTATTTAAGGGTTTTGGGGAGGAGGATTTTTACAAGTACGGATGATTTTCTGATAAAGTACATCAGTAAAACTTCTTTTTGAATTACCAGGTAATGTCATAGTCTGTAGAGAGAAGGAATGAAGCTAGTGTTATCACTCTATGCCTTTAGTTTATCAATCACCAAAAAAGACTGTAAAATTGATTAATTCAAGTGCTGACATGAATATTTTCTATTGGATATGCAATGGTGTTCTTCCTTGGTGTCTTATGTCCTCACATCACAAAATAACCACAGCTGTTTTTTGGTGTGTGTGTGTGTGTGTTTAAATACTTTTCTTGAAGAGAACACACATATCAATGGTTAAGGTGACCTTAGTCTCAGATAAAGTTTCCTTCCCTTTTATTTCCCCTTCTTTCTGCAGTATTTGTGTGGCCCCTTCTCTGTGATAAGCAGTAAAAATTATCAATGATATGATATAGAGGAGACAATTATCCCTTTAGTAATTCTGTTATCTATTTGAAACAGAAAATTTTAAAAAATTACATATGGTGTGACAAGTGCATCAGTCATGGGGCCATGAACTAAAGGTCCATGTGAGCATAGAAAAGAGTTAACTTGGCCCAGCTGCTGTGTTTGAGCATCGACCTATGAACCAGGTCACAGTTCAATTCCAGGTCAGGGCACATGCCTGAGTCCTGGGCTCAATCCCTAGTGTGGGGAATGCAGGAGGCAGCTGATCAATGATTCTCTGTCATCATTGATGTTTCTATCTCTCCCTCTCCCATCCTTTCTGAAATCCATAAAAATATATTTAAAAAAGAAAAAAGAGTTAACCTGAATTTGTAGTTTGGGATGTTATGGAGAGAAAATCCTGACCATAATCTTGAGGAGTGAGTCACAGTTTTCCTGATGAGTAAGTCATGAAGACCATTCTAGGTGGAGGAAGTAGCATGTGAGAGGCAAAGTTCTGAAACACCTTGAGGAATAATTCAAAGATCCCTATGGCAGGCATGCAGTATTCATAAAGGGAAGTGGTGGGAAAGGGACATGAGAGATGGGTGAGGTTCTGTTCACCTAAGGCCTGTGAGGTAATTTGGGCTTTATCCTGTAGGCAGTATAAGCCATTGGAGTTCTTTTACCAAAATAACGCCTAAACTTGTTTTTAGAAAGATTTTCAATGATTTTTTTTTCTTTAACATGTGCAACATGGATCTGAGACACTGGTGGCAGGAAGATCAAGTATGAGATTCTGTAAAAATGTTGCTGGGAAAATAATAGTTCAGAGTAAATTGAAGTTGTAGAATTCTCTCATAAGCCTCAGTTTTACCACAATGGCTCCTGTTTGGCCTTCATGACATGGTATTGCCTGACAGAGGATCCTGGCAGGCTCAGCCAATAGCAGAGTAATGCCAGCTGCTAGCATGGCTATGCCTAAATATCAATCACAAGAATAACCAAGAAAAACAGTCTTTGTGCTAAAGAAAAAATTCTAACTAAATGTTATTGGTCTGAAAGCATGTAAATTATAAGTTCATCTTTCTTTTCACATCAATTAATTGAGATAATAACACAACCTAAAAAGATGTTTTAAGAATTTACTTCGTGAATATTTACACGATAGTCTTAAGATTTTTGACCCACAGACCATTTGAGAAACTAATGAAAGTGATGGCCATTTCCCCAGAAAATAGAGGCAAGTGTGGTTAGGAATATAGGGTCTGGGTCAAACAGATCTGGGTTAATTTCCCAGTTCAGGCACTTATTGTGTGGCAATTTATATAACTTCTTTAAATCTCAATTTTCTCATTTAGTTGCAGTGAAAATTAAATGAGATAATAAGTGTAAATTGCTGAGCTTAGTTCCTGTCAAATAGTAAGTCCTCAGTAAATGTAAACTATTATTATTATTTTTATCATGCACCATATCACAAAATTTTGCATAAAATTTCGGGTGATCTCAGCACACTATAGCTAGTGTAGTGACCAGGGATGCATGTTAAGAACCCAAATTAATGTGTGCACTTGTTGCTTAGTTTTATACTTCAATGGTTCTTAATAAATGTTTAATTTGAATTTAACCATAATAAATCTTTTATTTATGTTTAATTTTTTTGTTTATTTAACCATGCAGTTGACCTGGGCCAAAAAGAAAACTGCTCTTAAATGAATATATTTACAGCCAGATTTTTTTTTTTTCATTCTAAATAAAACCTAAAGGAATATACCTAGTATAAACTGGGGAAAACATCAGAGCAGAGACTGAATTGAGGCTCTGTGATTATAGGCAACAAAGTGAGTCATTCTGCATTTTCAGCTTCTAGGAGGGATATAATGAATATATATATATATATATATATATTCAGAATTTTCAAAATTATTTAATGACTAATTATGGAGATAGTTGCAATTTTACAGCAGGAAAAGTACTATGTATAGCATAGCACACTGAAGTTAAAACTTGTTTAAAAGAGCAAGATGTAGAAAAGGAAAAGAAAGTTTTTTTGTGTGTTTTTTATTCCCTGAGCCCTGAGCTTTGGGAATTCAAAGTGGGTTCACATTCATGAATTCATCTGTGAGCACCCACATGCACTGTGAGCTGAACATGATCCTAATCACTGAGGCTAACAGAAGGCCTTGTGGTCTGGTGGTGGAGATGAACATGCAACAAGTACCAACAGAGGTCTATGAAAAGTACTATATGTGGAGAGAATGGCATGTTTAGGGAATATAAGGAATTTGCTACTGATATCATGGGATGCTGGGGAAGAAGGAGATTATGGAAAATGAGTCTAGAAAGGGAGACAGGACTGAAGTATTGGATGATTTTGTATACTACACTAAACTGATTGGATTCCAAATAAAATGCGTACTTCAATTCGTGGTGACATTTAATAATAACTATCCAAACTCTCAAGACTTCCTACATGATATGCATGTGTGTGCATATGACATGTACATACATAAAAGCATTTTATATTTATTTTTGTAGAAGCTTCTGTGTTTGGTGAATACATGTGCATGTTGGGAACCTATAGGAACAGCTCTATTATTGCTATAAAAATAATATGTGTACACATGTAATTCTAACGTTACCAGTTGCCAACATTGTTAATTGCATCCACTTAAACTAAAAGGGAAAGAATAGTTGAATGAGTGAAAACATAGAATAGGCTACTATTCTATTTGCAAATTATTTTATGTAAGAAGGAAGATTAATTATGTTTTTGACAAATAGGGATACCCAAAGGCCTACTTCAATGAATATGTAACAATGATTTGTAACTATTGAGCAATGTGAATAAGTATGCATTAAGTGATTTAATATAGTTTGTTTTCTAGTTATTAAATAATTTTATACAATTTTTCTTTTCATTTGTTTTGCATATATTTTCACAGGTAATTCAAGGTAAATTTTAGCCAGTAAAAAATTTCTTATATTGTTGCCAGCTCTAAACACTTAAAAATCCTTTGTGAGCATAAAAGAGATTCATATAGATTCGGGCAACCTAGTGGGGGAGAAGTGTTTGAATTAAAAACAGAGGCACTAAGTGGTATTGTGAAAGTGTAAAAGTTCAAAATTGGGAGGAATTACTTCCAACTGGAAAATATCATGGAGGACTTAAGAAAGGAAGTGTCATTTGAGCTGGATCAAATAGGATGGGTGGGATTCATACATTTGAAAAGGTGTTAAAGGTGTGAGGGCAGAACATGATTTATTTTAAAGGAGCAGAGCCTTGGGAAACTTTCCAGTGGAATATAACATTTTATTGTTACATCTTACATGCCTAAAAGCTATTTCTTTGCGTTATGAGATCTATATGAATTCTCACATGAAGTGAAAATATTATATAGACCAGTTACAATGACACCTGTCAGTTTCATTTGCTCTCATTGTCAGTGGGTATAGTAGTTAAATCTGTGGGCCTTGGAATAAGACAAACCTGGGTTTGAATAACCAGTCCTGCCTCTTAATTAGGATAATAATTTGGGATAAATCATATAACTCCCTGAAACACAGTTTCCTTAAATGAAAACAGTAGGAATTATAACACCCAGCTCACACAACTGGTATAATGATTAAATGTGATAATGAATATTAAGTACCTTTTACTACTGTAACTGACACATAATAATCTATATATATATAAAAGCCTAAGTGACCGTTCACACAGTATATATGATATAAACAGATCCCCAGGGGCCAGATGCTCAATGCACAGGCATAGAAACATGGCACAGACTAATGAATATCAGAGGGAAGGAGGGAGAGGGGGAGGGCA